>NC_089822.1:122548806-122852734 GCF_035046505.1 Tiliqua scincoides
GTGGTGTCACGTTGTATTGTCTCTGCTGTTACAATTTTATCTTAGGCTTCCTTCACCAGGGGAGCCCTAAACCCTCGGCTAACACCTGTCCACTCGTCCCTGTGTATCAGTCTCTTGTGTCTTCATTTACGCACTGGTGGTGTGGCAGTCCTCCCCCTCCAAGAGCATCTGCACCAGGCAGCATCCAGGGCAGGAATCAAACCCACTCTCCTCCTTGCCAACCTGTCTCCCTTCTCCCCCACTTGCATTTCCTGAGCATCACCAAAAAGCTGTTGCCCCAGTGCCTGCTGAGCTGCTACGCTGGAAATATCCCAGAAAAGAACTGAAGGTAACCTTTATTTTGCAGTAACCAGTTCCAGCATAACCATGTCACTCTGTTGCAAACTTACCTAGAGTAAGCCCTATTGATCACAGTGGGACTTACTTCTCAGTAGACATGCTTACAATTGCACTGAAAGTGACTTGTGGCACCTTGAAGACTAAGAACACAATCATATGCATGTCTACTCAGAGCTAAGTCCCATTGTGTTCAGAATGCAAGACTACATGGGGGATGCTATTGAGTGCTACAATGCCACATTGCAAAAGATTATTGTGAGACTAAGGGTTTCCTTTCCCCAAAGGGCACCAAGATTTAAAGGGGTGGGGGGAGAGAGAGATGCAAAAGAGGTACCAGCAACAGTGCAACTCACAAGTGCAGCAAGCAAAAGTCAGAGTCAGGTCCCAGTCCAATAAATGCAGATTGCCACCTCACAGTCCAAAGTCAATATGCCGGGTCACAGTCCAAGGTCAAAGTCCAGGTAAGCCAGGTCAGGTCAGGTCAGGTCAGGTCAGGTCAGGTCAGGTCAGGTCTCCTCTGGGTCAGGTAGCGTCTCCCTCTGGGTCAGGGTAGCCTTTGGTCCTTCTGAAGCTGCCTTTTATCCTTGGATGTCTCATAATCCAAAATGCAGCTCAGCTGTGAGCTACCTTGTTAAGTCCAAATTAGGCTCAGCTGAGCCATCTCTTCAGTCCATGTCCATTCAAAGTCCCATCAAGGTCAAATGAAGCTCAGGTGTCCATCAGAGTCCTATTGGCCTTGATTGATTACAGCTGTGGAGCCAGCCCTGCCCTTCCCAGAGCTGTCAACCAGCTGTCAAAACATGGAATCGCTGTCAACACCACATCATCCACCTGATGATCTTCTGATCTTCCATTACAACATTCTGAGAACTTTTTGGCAACAGCTTACTGATGGTTGGCAGTAGGCCACTGTCCTTTCTTTCCTTTGATACTCCCACTACCTCTTGGGGGGGGGGGGGACAGCATCAACAGCAGTGGCAATGTGAGGCTCATCTCGGTGGCTGGTGCCAACTAGCTACCATGAATTTTTTCCCAGAGTACCCTGGGAATGACACTTTATCATGATGTAATTCCACAGGGACTTCCGTGAGGGAAAAATATGACCGCTACCAGTAGACTGCAATTTCTCGGAATCTCTCTCTCATATACACATCATCTTCATCATCATCGCTCCCACCCCATTTTTTGCTGCCCTAGCATATGTATATGTGACAAGGTGGGGGAAGGATTTTGGTTCACTCGCTTCTGGAAATGGAGCATTGGAACAGAAGGACTCCTCCCAGCAATTCTGGTGCCCAATGTGCTTTTATAATGCTTATCAGCTACATCCCAATCTGGTTGCTCCGCATTTGGAACGGAGCATAATATTATATGCCGGTGGTGCCATCTGCTAGTGAAACTGCCTTACTGCAAGCAGAAGGATTGGTTAGCATTAACTGCTAACATACATACAAAATGCCAAACTTATTAAAAAAGGGGGGGGGGGAAAAATGAAACACCCTACTCCTGTGGGCACTGTCACATTTAGAGCAACATTCATACATATGCAGCACCTTCTGGTCTTAGAAAGGCATTGGATTGACCATTATGTTTAATTACTCATCACAAATAAGGTGTCAGGTCCAGACTGAAATCTTTGCCATACCTGAGACTTCTAAGGGTCTTTCTGCAAAAAAAAAAAAACTCTCATGTTTCCCCACCCTGGCAAACCTGGTTGATGCTGAAGCTCCATCTGGCATGGCCATTAGTTCTCAAGTTGTGCCATGCCCTCGACTTCTTAAAAAGTGACCAAAACAAAGTGCTGCTAGAGGAGAAAGCACAAAGGTAGGATTTGGTATTTGGGAAAGATTTCAGGATTCAGGAGAAAAGCCATATGGCATGTCTTGGTTTGTGACCGTTAAAGGATCATATGCTTCCAAAACACTAGTTCCTATAGCATAAGGACCTGTTAGAATTGGGCCATGAGACAATGACAAATCGAGCATTAGAGCACTAGGTGAGCACTCATGATTCTCTCCTAGAGGCCACCCAGTTTCAGTTGTACTCTGGACCCACTGAAATATATTGATACATGGAACATGAAGAGCATATTGAGGTTAGCTGAATAACAGCCCAATCCTAACTTGTGCTGGAGCAGGCAGGTCAGCAGGCCTGCGATGCGTCCAGTGCATGTTTGGGGCCAACTATGGTGCAGCCCAAGGCAAGGGGGAACTTTTCCCTTTATCCCAGAGAGAGCCAAGTAGCCCTGAGGAGGTGGTGCAGATCCGAGCAGAGCAAAGCGGCCTGGAGCCGCTCCACACTGCCCAGGGAATGGGGTTAGGATCTGGCCTAACTGCTGGGTCCAGGCACCACCTCCTGCTCCCTACCTGCCTACCCCTGGGAATGCCTGCTACCCACCCAACCCCTGCCCCGGAATGCCCCCTCCTGCCTCTCCCAGCCTCCTCCCCACCCTCCCTGCACTCCTGCATTGGTTGAGCTAGGCCAGCACAATCTTACTGTGCCGGGCCTGAATCTGGAGCGAGGAAACCAGCACAACTCATTGCGCTGGCCTCCCTGACCCTTGAGTTGACGCAAGCGCACCTTTTGGCATGTTTACAACACCCCCGAGTCAGTGCAAATGACTTGCACCGGCCTAACCTGGAGGTTGGGATTACACCCTAATTCTCTGCTGGTGCATGTCTGTGTGGACCTGCACCACAAGATCAGGTCTGGAAGAGGGATAGGAGCCACCTCTGCTGAAGAACTTGCCATCTAGTCCAACCTCCTGCTTCTCACAGGGACTGACCAGATGCCTCCAGGAAGCTCACAAGTTTAAGATGACTGTATTCCCCACTAGTACATCCTCCAGCAACTGGTGTGGAAACAGAGGTTCCATATATCTGTAATGACTAGCCATTGTCCTCCATGAATCTCCATCTAATCCCTCTTTTAAACTCACCTATGCCAGTGGCTATGTCATATATTGTGGCCATGAATTTAATAAATTAATTGTGTGTCATGTGAAGATAATTCTTCACATTTCTTGCATCTATCATGAAAAAAATCCAAACAACTGACAGCCAAAACCTATTAGAGCCTGATGTGGCCAGAGTATGGCCCTTTACAGATGCTGCAAAATGTGACATGCGTGTTTATGCAGCCTGGCCACTGCAGCAAGTGGCGAGTGGCTAGATTGGTGTGCCAGCAGCCAAAGCGTGCCTGACAGCACTGGTGAGTCTGTTCAGAAGGTCGGAAAGAGGCGGGGAGAGGGTGGAGCAGGACAGAGAGGAACAGGGCAGGGAAGGGAGCTGATCAAGGTCAGGAATTGGGCAGTATGAGCCACAATGGCATACCTGATATCGTACCCCCCTTCCTGGTCTCGATCCCCCAATCCAGTTCCAAGTGGTTGGCAACCTTCAGTCTCGAAAGACTATGGTATAAGCCTACAGCACCCAGTATTCCCAGGTGGTCTCCCATCCAAGTTCTAACCAGGCCTGACCCTGCTTAGCTTCTGAGCTTCTTATTTCTGAGGCAAAGAAATAAAAGTTCCCTTACCCTGAGGAGGCCTCCAGAGTAGTGGACCTGCCCTCATTGTGACCCAGGGCAGGTTCACGACATGCCACCCCCCCTCAGCATGCAGTCCCCCCCCCCCGGATACTCTCAGAGGCTCACAGAGCCTTACACGATGTTCCGCAGTGGTTGAGAAGCCTTCCGAAGCCTTCTGAGTATTGAGTCTTCTCAATACTTCCGGTTTCCGGACAAAACCAGAAGTAAAATAGCAGGAAAAGTCTTACAAGGCTTCCTGCCCATTGCTGCCCACCACATGGAGCCTAGCCTGCCCACAGAGCAGCTCAAATGGGCAGACATGGTGGCGCAGTGGGCGGAGGCGGAAGGGGCGTGGCAAGTGCAATTGCCCCTCCGCCCCAGCCCAGGTCTGCCACTGGCCTCCAGGGCTCAAAGGTGGTTTCAGCCCATAGGACTGGGTTGTAAGTAGCCACAGGAAGCACCAGGAGCAGGAAGGAAGGCGATCACTTCTGCAGACGTCAGAACTGCAGAAGCCAAAGCGCAGGCCGGCATGTGGAGACTCCGCATCTTCATGGCAAAGAGGGTTTTGGAGGTGCCCAGACACTGAGGACAGGCTAAGGGATGTGGGGATCATTGTGGAGTCTCCATCTCACTCCATTGGACTGATGAATAAGATGATGACCAATGAAAATGGTTGGCCAAGGTGAGGCGAGAGGAATTATAGGAAGGCAGTTAATTATCAGATTAAAGAAGAATGTACCCTGGGTAAATAAGCAAAGGAAGGATTAAATTAGAACGTTGCACCTGCGGGCACTGAGACAGGCCTGGTATTAGCTTTGATTTTAATTTGTTATATGCTGGCTAGATGGCTTTTATTTGGGGGGAATTCCTTGACCAGCTGAACTTTGTTTGCATGGCAGATTTGAACCTCTAAACAACCCACATCCTGGAAGCTTCTTAACTTTGAAGTAAACACAGTAGTTACAAAGTAGTTAGTGACGCAAGGGAAAGGTTCTCAGTTCTAGCTTCCCTTGCCAACTCCAACCCTAAATCTAATCCAAAGCTATTTGTTGGCCTCCAGAGCATGTCAAGTGTTGTCACACACTTGGCTGTCTGCGAAACCACAGACAGAGTCATAGAGTCACCCATTCTGAGCTGGGGATGAGCAATCAAGGGCTTGTCAAGGCACAAAAGAAAATGCTTTGTTGAGCTCACCTCATCAAAGACTCTATGCTTTCCTGTGGGAATTTAGGGTATTCATAAGTGGGTCACAGACTCCTCATGTGCTTTGCCTGGGTTGGCCAAATTTCTTGGGGAGATCCCCTTGAGGACTCATGAGGGTTCGTACAGCTCTGTGGGGGGCAAGGAGGCAGGAGACCAAAGTACGATCAATGCAACAGGTTTATTAGGTAAGGCAAACACATACAAGAGCCTATAGTAATGACCATGTTTGCCGTGGGACAGCTCTTGAGAGAGCACACCCTGAGTTATCAGATGTTGGGACCCAGGTATCCTTGAGAAGCTCTTAGTCAGACTGAGACTCCAAGTTGATCAGCTCTTTTATGCACTGCCCACAGAAGCTTCTGCCAGATGTCCAAATATCGACACTCTAACAGTGGACTTTAGGTGGGAAACCTTCATGAAGCAGATCAGCCCTTTCGCACACCAGTCCCTCTGCTCTTTTCAAGAAGTCTGAGGAGATTTTAACCACAGACACTGCTGAACGTACAGATAACGTGGTGTCACGTTGTATTTTCTCTGCTGTTAAAATTTTATCTTAGGCTTCCTTCACCAGGGGAGCCCTAAACCCTCAGCTAACACCTGTCCACTCGTCCCTGTGTATCAGTCTCTTGTGTCTTCATTTACGCACTGGTGGTGTGGCAGTCCTCCCACTCCAAGAGCATCTGCACCAGGCAGCATCCAGGGCAGGAATCAAACCCACTCTCCTCCTTGCCAACCTGTCTCCCTTCTCCCCCACTTGCATTTCCTGAGCATCACCAAAAAGCTGTTGCCCCAGTGCCTGCTGAGCTGCTATCCCTTTTGGAAGCTTATGGAAGCACTGACTTTTTCAGAGAGCCCCCTTCGCCTGGAAAAGCAACCTCGGCAGTCTCATTTCAGTCCTTTTTTTAAACCTTTCTCACCCCTGTGCAATCAGCCATCACTGTGCCTTTGCACTCTAGCCCCAAGACCTCTGCAACACTTCAAGCTGCCTCAGCAGAATTGGACAGTGGTCTTTGGCAATCCTGACCACTGATCTCCAAATCACCCTCTAACTTCTGTGTCCTGTGTGCAGTCATATTCATGTCATGCTTAGTGGCCCTTTCCTTTCTTCCTTTGAAGAAAGGAAGAAAGAAGATGGAGATGGACTTTGCATGGTCCATCTATTGGAAGTACCACAGTGTCCTCTACATAACTGCCACCATGCTCGTTTTGCTACTGCTTCTTCCGCCACCACAATCTTGGCTGGGACCGTGTGGCACCCACCTCCAGCCTGGCACCCAGGGTGGCCCGCCCCCTGCCTCTGCCTGCTAGACCACTGCCCTGAGGCAAGCGGATATATTCCGGAATAGGGCCTTGCCTTCAGGAGACTCTGTATATTTGTTGAAATCCTTAATCATCATGTCAATAATCTCAAATTATTGACATGATGATTAAGGATTTCAACAAATACACAGATGTGACTTGCTGGAAATATCCCAGAAAAGAACTGAAGGTAACCTTTATTTTGCAGTAACCAGTTCCAGCATAACCATGTCACTCTGTTGCAAACATACCTAGAGTAAGCCCTATTGATCACAGTGGGACTTACTTCTCAGTAGACATGCTTACAATTGCACTGAAAGTGTCTTGTGGCACCTTGAAGACTAAGAACACAATCATATGCATGTCTACTCAGAGCTAAGTCCCATTGTGTTCAGTAGGGCTTACTCATAGGAAACTGTGTATCGGATTGTAGCCTAACACAGTTATAGGTCTGAAGCTTTAATGCTTTATGGTGGCATAACCTTCCACATAACTCTGAAAATGGTATTATAAATTACAGTATGAGGTTTCAGGTAGGACTGAAGGAATACACCTCCTTCCATTTTGGCTGCCTCACTCATAAACAGTGGCACTTTACAGGTAATGGAGATGGTTGAAGGAGGATGTGTGAAATTTCCCCAGGCTATGGTGCTGGTAGAATACTTCTTTTGTGACCACCAAGTGACAGCTGCCATTCCCCCCCCCCCCAAGAAACCCTTTTGTGTGACATTACATCATGGGGTATTGTGACACAAAGGGAAATTCTGGGGGGAAATGGTGGCCACCAGCACTGCTGCCCCTAGAACTGTGACAATCCAAATTCCAAAGAGAGGTGAAAGGGAATAATTTAAACTCCTCCTTCCCCAAATCCTTCAAATGCAAACTGTGAAAATTGCCCCTGGAGAACTTTTAATTCGGTTGCTGTTGCAGGCTGAGAGATGGAGGAAGACAAATACAGAGGCGGCAGCCAGCAGGAGTCGTGAAATCTTGCAAAACCCTATTATTTTGCTGCCTTTGACATATCTTGGGGACTTTGCTTGTGTCCAGGAGTCTCAAGCTAGCCTACTTGAAGGGGAGGAAAAGCATTGAGCTACCTGCAGCTACCTTGCTGAAGCTGTATAGATCTGGGCTCGAATGCAAGACTACATGGGGGATGCTATTGAGTGCTACAATGCCACATTGCAAAAGGTTATTGTGAGACTAAGAGTACAATCCAGACCAGCCCTTGTGTTGCAAGGTCAAGAGCAAAGTTCAAAAGCAAACTCAGTAGGCAAGAGTGGTGATCGTCTGCAAGCTTTATTTCATTGCCAGCAATGGGCCTCTCAGGAACTCCTTGTCCAAAGCGAAGAGAGCAATGAGAGCCATGTGGGAACTCCCAAAGCCCTCAGAGAGAGCAATTTTCCAGTGTGTGCCTCATATTCAATTCTGGTTCCTTTTTTTGAGGAGTCTTACATTTCATTGGCTGACGTGTGACATCAGAGATGGAGGCTTTCTCAGGATTGGTCACAGATAAATTTACAAACATTTGATTGGTTAGTTTCAAGTTACAGACTCCAAATATAATAGAAAACACAGTTTCCAACAACCACTAGATGGCACTGTTTACTCATTTATTACAGAACTGGTGTGCTTCTAAATTCCTTTTTGTCTGGCCTCATCAATTATTGGTTAAACTAAGCCTTTTGTCTTCCCTCTATTAATTCCCTTTATGTGACTGTGTTATTGTGATGCATAGTGGTATAATTATATTTAATACAAGACAAACTAACTTCTTGTTGTAAATAAAGATTTTAAGAAACCTTTATTTCAATTAAATCTAGCCCCTTTTGTTAACTTAGAGGCTCTCATTATGTTTTGCTGGCTTATCAGGGACTCTCTCTGGTATGTCGCTGCTTATCTCTGCAGATGTCTGTATCTTAGAGTACTCTTTTTTTAATTAGCAACAGATTTACTGTCTTTGCCAAGGCTGTCAACTGTCTTATCTAATGTTGCTAGTTTTCCCTCATTAAAATGTCTCTAACCTGTTCATAACCCTTAGTTATCTGCTTCTTGGTGCCAAGAGATCCTGATTAATTGGTGCAGGCATCCTGCTTCCTGCCTCCTCTTAGTTCTCTGTATGTTGTAAATTTGTCTCTGAGTTGTAAATCTGTCACTTTGAGTCTACAGAGTTGGAATGCTTTTCTTAAGATAAGAGTTCTAGTGTCTCCTTGTTAATTAACTTCTGCCAAGGTTGCATCTTGAATTACAATTTTTAAACTTGTGGCTTTCAAGCAAAACTTAATAATTTTCCTTTTCTGTGTATTTCTATACTATTATTTAACTTTCAATAACATAAGGCAATCAAGCTTTACTCTATTAGCTAATTTATATATTGATTACACTTTAAAAAAACAATCTCTATAATTATTGAGACATTAAGAACGATTGGCATGCAGGCATGTTATATTTGGCACTTCTGTGTTGCTATGGTGTAATGCTCTCTCAGTATTCATAACACTGTCCTTCTGAAATTTAAATGTTTTAAAAGTCCAAAAACCTAACCCTAATCCCCATGTGTTTTCATCTGTCTACTTGTTTCCAAGCAGGGCTGAGGCTGGAATTTCCCTCTCTCATGCTGCCTATTCAGAGACAATGCTTAATGAATATACAAGCTGTAAAATTGATTCCAAGAGAAGCTTAAATCATTTGTCATGCTAGCAATTAGCTCGGCAGATGTAAATTCCAGCTTCATTTACTCCCTTTTTACATGAAGCAGTTCTTGTCCTTGAGCTAGAAACATTCCTTGATTTACAGCTTGTCTCTGTTTCAGTTTCAGAGACCAGGAAAAATGCTTTCTTTGTTCTGAACATATAAGTTCTCTATTTCTTAAACATTATTTGTTTTAAACTAATTTACCTATAAACACCATAACATAGCATTAACATTTGGTTCATTAACATGAGTAAACATTTGAACATTTTCTCTATTAAACTGCTAAACATATAAACCATAATGTGTCTGTGTTTATGAGCATGGCATAATGGCTTTCATGGCCTTGCCTCACTTGGGCCATAAGGCACATAAAACTATGAGGGCCATAAGGCATGTTTGTGCCTCCTCAAGAGTCAACTAGGCCGGCACGCAGAAGCATGCTGGCCTCTCAAGGCTGAATTCAGCCTCTGCACTAACAGAGGGAGCGAAACTTGCATGCTTTATTGAGAGTACACAGGCAACACGATGGATTGGCATATTCGCATGTCAAAGTCGCCGTCTTCCTCCATCTATTCCAAAATAGGGTGATGGTTCCTTGACCATTGTTGGTGTCATTATCTGAAAAGGAGCAAGATTTCACGTCAGCAGTCTTGTTCCAGCAGTGTTTACCGACAGACACCGTATGTACTGATGTACGAGGAACCAGTGTTTTTAGGCTGGGGGGAGGGGGTTGCAATCCTGTCCCCAGGTGCCAAAGGGGTCAGGATCGCAACTGATGGTATGAAGGAACAAACAAGACCTAGAACCTCAAACTCATTTCTTGGAGACGAGGTGCCACTCAGCCTATTCTTAAGGTATATGCTAGTTTTCAACCAAAGGTTATTCACAAAGCAGGTTTACACAGGAAAATAAACCAAAAATGATTCCCTTTCCCCCAAAGGGCACCAAGATTTAAAGGGGGGGAGAGAGAGAGATGCAAAAGAGGTACCAGCAACAGCCTCCAGCAGGAGGCTCACTCCAGGAGCTTAACTGTGGGTTAAGTCCTACCAGGGACTTAAAAAAAAAAAAAAAGGTCAAAAAAAAGCCTGCCTGGGACTGAACTTTGAGGAGTTTTGCAGCCTCAACTGGCCCCCTTTTTGGCAACTGGCAACCAACCTTTATATTTTGCAGCCATGGAGCACCTTCCCACCTAAAAAAAAAAAAAAAATTATTCCTCATAGGGATTTGAACCGCTAACTTCTGGCTCCACAGACCAGAACTTTATGGGATGGACGTGTGTGTGTTTGTGGTTATTGACTACATCTAGTTGTATCTTATTACTTATTTCTCCGATAAAAAATGGTTTATAAATAAATAAATAAATAAAAGTTGTGATTTCCTGCACCTTTTTTTTTTTTTTTTTTTTTTTTACCAAAAAAAGCACTGGTCATTACTATAGGCTCTTGTATGTGTTTGCCTTACCTAATAAAACTGTTGCATTGATCATGCTTTGGTCTCCTGCCTCCTTGCCCCCCACAAAGCTGTACGAACCCTCATGAGTCCTCAAGGGGATCTCCCAAGAAATTTGGCCAAGCCTATAAAAGGCCTTACAAAGCAAGGCCAGTCTTTCCTTCAGTGCCGCTGCTGCATCACAGATGTGAAACAGCAAGCAGTGGAGGGAGCCCTTGTCCCACAGCTCACGTGAGAGGTCAAACAGTCACCCTCATGCTGAGAGCAGTTGTATAGGGCCAGTGCAGGTTCCAGCAAGTCTCTGGAGGGCCAGAGGTTCATTGGAGACTGGGGGCTCCCTGAGGGCCAGATTGGGAGACCTTGAGGGCCGCAAGTGGCCCCAGAGCCGGGGTTTGGGCATCCCTGCCCTAAGAGACTGGCAAGGCAGGCAGGAAGGCAGCAAACTGGATGCAAAAGCCCCAGCGACTGCTAGTTTCTGGTCATCAATTTGTGTATTATCAGATATGGATCAGTAGTTGAAAACATATAAATATGAAATAACGGCAACAATATTAATTACTGTACAAGCATTTTGCTAATATGATGGGTGCAATTTATGGAAATGGGCTGCCAAAGGGGTACACAAATGATAAATGTTGGGAGCCACTGGCTTAGAAGATAAGAAGAACCCTACTGGATTGGGCCAAGGACCCAGCTAGTCCAACTTCCTGTATCTCACAGTGACCTACCAGGCACCTGTAGAAGAACATAAGCAAGGTATCCTGTTGCCAATCCCTTGCATCTGGCATTCAGAGATAGGATAGCTCTAAAACCTAAAGATTGCAGATAGTCACTATGGCTTGTAACCTGTGATGGTTACACAGTCACCAGTAGACTGCAGTTTCTCTGGATTACACACACATGGACACCCCACCACCATCACCACCATCATTTTGCTAGTCCTGGAGGGGGTGGGGTTGGTGGCATTGGTGCCACTGATATCCTATCCCCCTTACTGGACCCAATCCCATAGTGCAGGTTCAAGTAGACCCTCCCCCCATGCCTTGGAGGCTTACTTCTGGGTAAGAGGACAAATGTTCCCTTACCCAGTGGAGACCTCCAGGATTCCCCCCACCCCCCACTATAGGATACAGTGGTAGCCATGTTGTCACTGCAGCATTGGCAGGGGTAAGGGATAGAATTGGGCTGCAAGTCCCTGCTTTTATGATTAAGGCTTGGATCCTAATCCTACCAGTAATTGCTATCTAGACTTTAGTACCTGGAGACAGTCACCTACAGAGGGCAGGGCAGGGGCAGTTTAGCCCAGGTGTCAAGTGCACCCAGGGTGTTAAATGCACAGGGATGTGTCTCAAGTTGAGTCCCAAGTCTCTGCCCCCCTTGAGTCACAAACAAGTCATAATGGGAGACTGTCATGACTCATCCAGAGGTGTTTTTAGAGTCACTCTAACGCGAGTCAAAGCCTTTTCAAAAGGCAAGTTAAGTCACAAGTCAACCGTAGCTCTGCAGAAAACAGGGGGGTACTGATGGAGTGCGTGTGAATTCTCATTTAACACTCCCTGGATGTTCCCATCCCATCTGCCACCCATCAGAGATGAAGTGAAGTCCTTCATTTCAACCACCCTTTTTCATTCCATTGATGTAAAAGCTCGACTGTTATTCAAGTGTGTGCAGCAGTGAAGAAAGTGATCAGTTCCTTATGAACACCCCACCCCGCTTCCAATCCCCCCCATTCATATCACAACTCAGGATGGATTCCACCCTCAGAAGGAGCGCCGAGCACAGATGGACCTACAGAGAGACATTTGAGCTTGGCAAGGCTGGAGGGGGCGGGCAGAGTGAGGGGGAAAAAGTAGCAGGAGGGAGAGAGGAAGGGTTGCTCCCAGCTTACAACCCAATCCTGTGCAGCAGCTCTTCTCAGAAGTCCCATTGCAGTTAATGGGGTTTCCTCCTTGGTAACTGTGGAGGAGGAGACTAGGACTGCACATTCATTCATTGCAGCCTAGGCACACAGGGGCACAGACAGGGGTGAAGAACTGGCACAGGACAGAGGTACGCAGGCAGTCTGGGGGCAAGCAGGAGGGACTGACCTGCCCAGTCCTTCTGAGATGTACAAGACATTCTGCTCCCCCCCCCCGTGTTCTGGCTGCCCCGCCTTCTTGTGGTCCGTCCCCCCAGTCTCGTGCAACCTTCCTCCTCCCCTCCACCCCCCCAGCCCCTGCTTCCTGGTGTCAACCCACCCTCCTCTCACCAAGTCTGTGACTCATGCCGCTTTGAATGTGGCTTCTTGATCGCCAAGAGGCAAAAAAGAAGTAAGCAAGCACATAGAAACACAGTGAACTGGGCTGGCAGGCTAATAGACTCAAGTTCCGAAACGTGAGTTAAGGAGTCCAGACCCATTTCTGAGAAATGATATGAGTCACGAGTCTGTTCCGTGTTCAAAAAACACATGTAACTTGAGTCCATATGGGTTGTGAAAATCATGTGTTTTTCCCAACAGTGGACTCTCATTTCCTCTCCTCATCACTCTGGGGATTTAATGCTGTTTAGAGGGACGTTGTGAATCTCATTCCAGCCAAAAGAAAAAAATATGCTGGATTGATTTTTGTTGGATTTTTGTCCCAAATCACACCGAACTGGCTTAAATATAATTTCAGTGCTTGCTGCATTCTCAGGAAAGTGCTTGCTGTTTGATTATGTCACTTCTGACCATGATATCACTTCCAGGTTAATGACATCACTTCCTGTGGGTCCTGGACAGATTTTCCTTCTAAAAAGTGGATCCCAGTGCTGAAAGTTTGAGAACCACTGTGTTAAGGGACCATAGCATTTATGAACACTGGGATGCTTCTCTTGGGTTTGGGTTTACCAGTGTCAACGATACTGAGCCAGAAGGACCAAAGGCAGCTTTCCATGTTGCACGTTTAGAAGGATGTATATGAATGCATTAGAGACTATTAGGAATGGAAAGATGGAGTTTGCTATGCAGAAAGTAAAAAAATGAATGGAGTCAAGAGCTGAATGCATGCTTTATTGAGGGTACACAGGCAACACGATGGGTTGGCATATTCGCATGCCAAAGTCGCCGTCTTTCTCCATCTATTCCAAAATAGGGCGATGGTTCCTTGACCACTGTTGGTGCCGGTATCTGAAAAGGAGCAAGATTTCACGTCAGCAGTCTTCTTCCAGCAGTGTTTACCGACAGACACTGTATGCACTGATGTACGAGGAACTAGTGTTTTTAGGCTGGGGAGTGGGGGTTTGCAATCCCGTCCCTAGGTGCCAAAGGGGTCAAGATCGCAATTGATGGTATGAAGGAACAAACAAGACCTAGAGCCTAGGTTTTTGCCACAATGCTCAGGCACTTACGCCAACCCTGGTGTGGCCTCATTTAGCAAAGCTCCATGCTTGCACACATCCCAGCTCCACACCTGTGGAGGAGGACAAGTGGAAGTCTGCTGCTCCCTAACAACTAACCCCTCTTGTGCTAGAAATGCCCCGCTGTCACGGCTTTGACAGATTTTTCTATCCTGCCCATGTATCCTGTAAGGATACTACTCCCACTACCCAGACCGAAACTGACATCTGGTGACATGTCTGTTGTTGTTTTTCCCTTCCAGCCATCAGTCACGGTGGTCACCTTAGGTGCGAACACTGCACAAGCAATGATCATGCAGCTATGCTTAAGAGGGTGCAGCTCCCTCAGACTCATTTCTTGGAGACAAGGTGCCACTCAACCTATTCTTAAGGTATATGCTAGTTTTCAACCAAAGGTTATTCACAAAGCAGGTTTACACAGGAAAATAAACCAAAAATGGTTCCCTTTCCCCAAAGGGTACCATGATTTAAAAGGGGGGGGGGAGGGAGAGAGATGCAAAAGAGGTACCAGCAACAGCCCCGGGAAAAGGTGCCATACTGGGATGAAAAGAGACAGCTGGTCTTCCCCCACAAAATACCAGAGGTCCCCACTTCATAAGGGGACCTCTTTGCTCAGGTAGCAAGAGGTTCTTTAGAGAGACATCTGGCAGAAGATGGGCCAGGGATGAGGGATGAGAATGTCACTCACAGCAGAGAATTTGTTTTGCTTGCTAGAAGTTCCACGCATCTCCCTGTGGGGGGCTGGGAAAGACCCCTGCCTGCCTGTCAGTGTAGACAGTACTAAGACAGCTGGATGACTGGTCAGAGTGATGGTGGGCAGCCTAATCCTGAGCTGTCCAGCACGCAGGGCTGTGGCAGCACTGAAAATGGCTGCAGCTGCATCCTGAGCACTATTTGGGCAGCACCAGCGGCTCCTTGGGAAAAGGGGACTTTTGTCCTATCTCCCTAGGTAAGGAAGTAGCCCCACAATGGGACTACTTGAATGTATGGAAACCCAAGGTTTGCCATAGAATCAAGAGCCTCTGTGTTGGGTCCCACCTCCCTCCACCTGCACACCTCCTCTCTGCCCTCTCCATGCCCTTCCCCCACCTCCCCCCACCCTGGAACTCCTCCTCCCCACCTCTCCACCCACCTCTCTGCCGCCCGGCAATTCAGGCAACCATGGAGTGGTGGAGCGGCGGCGGTCCACCTGCACTAGCCCAACGCTGAGCTAGCGCTGGCGTTAGACTGGTGCTGAGGGATGCAGATGTGCCTTGAGGTAGGTTTGCGACAGTGCATTTCGATGGTAAGCCAGGGCGCACTCTTTAGGATTTGGCCCTGAGAGGGCAGCTTTCATTGTTCACGAGGAACCTTAATCCTCCAGTCTAATCAGATTGAGGGCTTTAGGGTCTTGCTGTCTCTGGACTGGGCTAGGCTTTCTTCTCCCACAGTCCTATTTGCAGACCATAGAAAAAAGTACCCAGGGTGATCCTCTGTATAATGTTTAGAAATTTATCTGTGTTTTTCTACAAATCCTGCTTTGCTGGAATCTGTCATAGAAGCCTTCCCCGAAGAGCTTACCCACAACCAATCAGTTGCTGCTATTTGGAAAGATGCTGAGAAGTCCAGGATCCTCTCTGGCAGAGCGGGCACCTATTGAGAAATAAAGGCGCTGAAATGCTTCACCCTTCCCTTTGTCAGGGTCTGCAGCTCTCAATAACTCTTTCTCTCCTGGCCTTGTCTCTCCTGTCCAGCATTCTACAAGCCACCAGCTTTTCCCGCCCCTCTTTCCAGCTGCAAGTGAAGAAAGGCGAGATGCTATGCACCAGCAGCTAGCAGGTGAGATGTTTCAAACCATCTGGGACATTGAGAGTGTTCAAGATGCTTCTAGTCGGGATGCACTACTCATGCACCCGAGTACAGAAGATAAGTCAAGGATGTGGCTTTGAGGGCATTAATGAGGTCCTTCTAGCTGTCCTCTCCCATACCTGTTGTTAACACAGAGTGGGGCAGATGTCGGAGGGCAAGGAATCAGGGACCTGGGGTAACAGATGCGCATATACGCCTGGCAGGTAAACTGAGGGTTCATTCCGATTCCCCCTCCCCACAGCCTGAACTAGCATTCCAGTGGCAGGACACACGGCCTGCCATCAGCACACGGAACCACATGGCACCAGCCTGGTGCCAAAGAGGGCAGAGCGGCCTCATGCGCAGTGGTGGGAAATGAAATGCCCGCTAACTCCAGTGGGTTGGCGGGGAGGGTGGAACACAGAGGGGGCAGGGCTAAATGGAGCAGAATGTGGGGTGGGCAGGTGTGTAATGGAGGCGAGAGGGGCGGTACCTGATACAGGCATGGTGACCAGATGTCGTAAGCACAAAAGAGGACAAAGCACCGCAAAATGTAGGACATCCCCCAAAAATGTAGGCCATGACAAAATAAAAGCTAAAAACACTCATCTATTGATTTCGTTTAATTTAAACACTATATTACTTATTATTACATTTAAAACTCTATTACATGTAATTTATTAAATATAATTTATTAATTCCAAGAAGGGTATGCACTGCTTGCAGGGGTCCACTCACAAGGAAAAGGAGGACATTTATGTTCTTTTCAGGACAGGAGGCTTAAAAAAGAGGACATGTCCTGGAAAAAAGGACATCTGGTCACCCTGGATGCAGGCAACTTGTGCCAGATGCAAGCAATGATAGCAGCTGGCATGCCCTTTATCTCCTCTAAGTTGCACCAGCTAAAGATCTGATGCAGATCCAGGGAGATGCACTGGCGAGCAGGAGACTTACGGGGAAGTGACGTTCATTTTCCTCTCCAAGTTCTCCCGATCTGCCCCACCACCCCAGAATGCATCACAGACCTCCTTGGTGTGGCTTCATTGACAGGGAGGGGGGAGGAAGGATAGGACTGAACCAAGAATAATCTAAGGATGATCCCATCCTTAGAGTACTGGACTGGGCAACCTTAGAGAAGGGAGGGATTTAGAATTAGATGCTATAAATCCTGTATCAATAGCAAGGACATGCAGACTTTTGAGAAGGTCACCCACAGCATATTTCCTCATCTTATCTATATTTTTCGTTCTCAGGGTCACTACACAAATACATTTTGAAAGAATGCTCCCCACTTCCACTCAATGAAAACTCACCTGGTTTTCCAGCAACCAGGGCGGCTATGCCGCCGACTAAATTTGTGACCGCAGCACCGAGAGCTTGCAACACATTTGTGAGCCCTTGGGTAAGTCCATCACCTTCAGCAAGTTCCTCTGAAAAAAGGAGGGGGTGGGAGACATGAGAATCTAGTTCCCTCTATGATCTCTTCCAAAACTCCCCACCCTACCCCAGCACTGCTACCCACCAGAAGCAGCCCCTTCCTCCCAGAAAGCCTAAGAAGGAAACCAAAACAACCACTATGATACTTGTAAGTATAGTGTAAGTTGCCACTGTACTAACTATTACTGTCCGTACTTCCTTCTTACAGGGAGCTGAATTGATCTTTATACTGTATTTTCCACAAACTCTTTACACAGATAACATTCCATGGAAAAATGTGTCTTCAGATTAAAGGTCAACTCCTGGTCATATATATATATTTTTAATTTCACATTTTTATACCACTCTTCCTCCAGGGAGCTCAGGGTGGTGTGCATGAGGTCCAATCCTATCTCCCCTCCCTGCAGCCATAACCAGCGTTCTGGTGGTAGAATGCACTTTACAGCCTTTCTCACCACAAGAACACTGTGAGGTGGTTTAGGCTGAGAGATGGTGACTGGCCCAAAGTTGCCCAAGAAGATTTGATGACTGATCAGGGATTTGAACTTGGATCTCCTAGGTCTAACAGCAGAATCACTGCACCATCCTGGCTCTCATTGAGTCATGCACAATTTTCCAGCCCTTTTTGAGACTTCCCAGCATTGAAATCATCTTCTTACTGTGCACACAGCTGTTTCCACCTCTGGTTCAGCAAATCAAAGACAAAGCTACTGTGATGCAGCTGACACGCTCACATTTTGGTTCCTTGTCACTCTCACATATTCAGTTAGACTCACCTGCACTCAGGACTACTGTAGCAACGGACTTACCAGAAGTTAAGCCAGATTGGTCCGTATCACTGGGCTCTAGAAGAGCATTACAAGTGCTCAGCTAGTGGTGGGCAAACTCCACAAGGTTCAATTTAAGACTGGCTCAGTATTTATGAGTTTTCTTGGAAAGTGTATGCAGGAAGTCCTATCTGTTTTTCAAGAGTTCTCTCCTACTTTCTAATACTGGTTCTGTTGTACTTATGGAATCAGTGGTGTAGTCATAAATTTTAAAGTGCACTCCGTAGTCAATTTCCATTAAGCCTCCAATCCTATACTGACCTTCCGACATCATCGCTTCCCCTCCTCTGGCACTGACCGCCATCAAGCAGTCAGTGCCAGTTGTAAAGGGCATTCCAATAGTGTGCTGCCAGGAGCACTGGCATAGGAAGAGCCCTGCCGGATCAGGCCAAAGCCCATCTAGTCCAGCTTCTTGTCTCTCGCAGTGGCCTGCGCCTTCCTGCCCACATGTTCACCAGAACAGGCAAGTCAGCAGGAGAGGTAGGATGGGGTGGGGGGGGGCAGAAGGGGGGCTTTGCAAAACTGGGTGGGGAGGGGAGTGGGGATGGGTAGATCAGGTGTGGTTTGGGAAGCAGCAGAGGCCGCCAAATACTGGCCTCTTTCCCAGACCTGATCCTCCAGCATGGATTCTTGTGGACATGTGCCAGTTATTTAGCTGGCGCAGGTCCGAGTAGTCCCCACACCACATCACAGACGTTTACCACCTGGTTAGGGAAATAAAGTTCCCTCTGCAACTTCCCCCCAGTGCAGGATGCAGGAGTAGCCATTTTTGGGCCGTTTAATTGGCAGTGGAGAAAGAGATAGTACTGGGCCGCCACTTTTATTCTAATTCTTCATTAGAATTACAAGTGTTTTCTTCTCCTCCACTTATTTCAGCTTAGAAATTTATCTTACTTTCTTTGAAGATCCCGCTTGTTTCATCCCAGACTCTTGAAGAGCTATGCAACAGTTTTTAAAGAAATGAAAAATGGGATTTTAAGTGGGTGCTCCTCTTTTTAGCAGGGGGAGAGTAACTGGCCCACCTCACCCTGGCAGTGTCTTTTCTAGTGGCTGTTTGCTGGTGTTCTTTTGCATCTTTTTGGATTGTGAGACCTTTTGGAAGAGGGAGCCATTATTTGATTTTTCTCTGTAAACCGCTTTGTGAACTTTTAGTTGAAAAGCAGTATATAAATACTGTTCATCCTCATCATCATCATCATCATCATCATCTCAGATACATGTAATGGGTGTATAAGAGCTCTAGCCTATGCATGCTTACTCCAAAGTAAGTCCCACTGTGTTCAGTCAGACTTGGTATATTTTCATAGGATTGTAGCCTTAATGTAAGTTGAACTGCATGACATGTCAGGCAAGGATGATGGCCTAGACATCAAACATATGCCCCTAAGCAAATTTCTCAGTTGCTCTATGCTGACCTTGATGCTTCTACTTGGCTAAGGTCCTTTGAAAAAAAGTTTCAAAGGCAATACTTGAGAGCTCTGGCTGATGACATCCATCCATCCATCCATCCATCCATTCATTCATTTTTCGTCTTTCCCATGCTGAAGCAAATGCCCAAGGTGGCTTACAAAACTCCATAATAAAATGTGCAATGCATAACAATAATAAGTAAAATAACAAAAATCAGTTAAAGTGAAAAAAAGAATCCCCATACATATCCTCCCCCCCGTTCCTTGACTACACTTCTGTAAGTAAAACCTGTATATGCCTTGTTATATTACCCCTCTACTCAGAATTTTATTTCCTATTTCTGCCATGGCAGAAAATTACTTGGCAATCACAGCAGACACCCACCTATAAGTCAATCCCACAGATAAGTTGAGGGCAGGTTTTGAGCCAACAATCATGGAATTTTCTGTGACCCTCGGATAAGTCGGAGGTTAAACTTAGGGGGGTGTCTGATTATAGTTTTGTCTTATTTTACCCGAGGCCAGATCCTGAAAAATGACCTACCACTAATTGTTACCTAAGAACTGCTGTCTCTAATTTATTTAAAACATAGTAAAAGATCATAAGACACATTTTTATTCTTTTTAAATTCTGGTCTTTGCCACCTTTTTGTAAACACTATCAGAGTAAGTGCACTGTAAAGAACATACCAGTAAAGCAGTGGTTCCCAACCTGGGATTCATGTACTCCCAGGGACACTCAACAGGACCTTTAGGGGTACTTGAAAAAGAATGGAATAATGGCAGAAAAAGGCAGGTTGTGCTCCAGAATGCTTTGCAGAGACAGCAAGGAAGGAAGGGAGGTAGCTAGTTGACTGTGAAAACCCCACCAATAGCTAGTTTTTGGTCATCCATTCATGTATGCACCAGTGATTGAAAACCAGCACAGTAAAAAAGCTGAAACATAATATGGAAAGTGATCAATCACCCAGAATTTCTCAGCACACTTCTGGTACAAAACAGTGCAAAGGCAGAGTCTTCTGTTCTTCAAACAGGTGAAAAAAGAAAATATGTGATGAATACATGAAGTCTGGGTTTTCATAGAGAGGAGATGAGGCCTTGTATTATTACAAACATTTTGCTAATATGAAGGGTACAATTTATGGAAATAGGCTGCCAAGGGATATGCAAGTGAAAAATGTTGGGAACCACTGCAGGAGATCCAGGAATCAAATCCACCTTTAAGGTGTCTGGTGTGTTAAGCCAGAAGCTCTACATGCAACATACAACCCATAAGACACAACTGAAAATGTGCAATTTGATTCACAGCAGAGAGATGAGATATTTGCAACCCTTTTTACTCAGAAGTAGACCCACTGCTTTCCATGGGTGTTATTCTCAAATAATGGTGCACTATTTAATTGTAGCCTGGGACTTTGTTTCAAATGGAAAGGAGGATCCTATCCTGGTGTTGAAAAAAACAGGCCTGCTTTGCAAGCATTTGCAAAAGGGAAGGAAGGAGAATAAAAGGTTAACTTTGGCTGGAATTTCCCAGTTGCTGTAGAAACAAATGGTCTCTGTGGTGTCTGCCTGCTGCTTGAGAAAGAAAGGAAACTTTTCAGAGTTGAAAGGCTCTGCCCTCTGATTGACCTGGAGATAAGGAAGTGATAATTGGAGCTGGATTACTTGGCAAAAATTTTAGGTACTATAGTCGAGTGTCTACACTAAACTCTTCTCCACCTCCAAGTAACCCTAAATACAGTGCAACCTATTTATTCATTGATTTTTATCAGCCGATTTGTCTCAACGGGAATGGGGTGGGGGAACGGAAAGTCACACACACCTTTGCCTCCTTTGCCCTGGTCTCACTCTGTTTCCAGGCAGCCCAAAACACTGCAAAAAGGCTCTGCCTGGCACAGCCAGGGAAACAGCCCTGGAGCCACGGAAGAGGTTCCCTTTTCAAAGGAACAGTAACACTCTTGGAGCCCCTGAGCCAGCAAAGAGGCCGAGGAGGGGAAGGGGGGCAGAAAACCTCTGTAGCCAGAGCATGTGCAGCAAGGTGGAGTGCTCTCTCTCTCTCTCTCTCTCTCTCTCTCACACACACACACACACACACACACACACACACACACACACACACACACACACGCACACAGGGGCAGGGGCAGTAGCAACAGAGGGGATTGCTTTAAAAAACCCAGGGAGTGTTTGCCAAATTCCCCCCCCCCAGATGGTGCAGGCTCTCCTGCTCCAGCCTACACAAAACAAAACAGCCCTGCAAGGAAGTCTTCCCAGCAAGCAAAGCATGAGATTTAGGCTAAAATCCTCTCCACACTTTCGTGGGAGCAAGCCCCATTGACTACAACGGGGCTTACTTCTGAGTAGAAATGTATAGGACTGGACTCTTAAAAGCTCAGCATCCCAACTGTGAAAGAAGCGGGACAGCTGGCAAGGGCTGAGTACAGAGGGGAGGGGAGAGGATTGATAACAGCTGCCTTAGTTTCCTTCCAGCCCCAAGTGTCAGGCTGCAGCATAATTGCTTAACTCTATGGAATTTAGCACAACTTATTTTTTCTTAATCACGACAAGTCACAGAACGGAACTCACGCTTATAAATAGGCTCCACCTGTACAACCAAGTATAAGAAAGGGTTAGATTTGGATGGAGGATAGTAACGCCATGAAATTTTGCAAAAACCTACTGTCAGAATTTACTCAAATAGGGAAGATCCCTGCCAATCAGAAGACTGCGCAGTCAGGTGGTCTGGTCACATAGCTCACAACAGTTAAGAGTTTCATGGAGAGTAAGGGATTAACGTTAAAATTTTTGTGGTTCCATAAAGCTGGTGAATTTATAGTTTATAACAGTGGTTCTCAAAATGGTGGTTCGTGACCCACCAGTGCATGTAATGCTTCCCCCATCCCTTTAAGGGGTGGGGTAAGGGGAGGGAGGTCACGTCGCTATGGGGTCGAGGGGGGTGCTTTGCACTTACTTCAAGAAGGCAGGGCTGCAGCAGGCTGCAGGAGGTGCGGGGAGCCCTGAGCAGCCCTGCACGGTGCTCCCCGAGGCTTGGAATATTTGCTAAAAGTGGGTGCAAAGCACTTCCATTTTGCAGGAAGTGCAAAGCACCCCCCTCGCCCCCCTTAGCGACACAATCCTGGGGATCGCGTCGCTACGTCGCTGCCCTAGCCCCTTCCCCGCAAGAATTTACTGAGGGAGTAAAGCTCCCTCAAAGTTTGAGAACCTCTGGTTTGTAGAGTGTGGCAGCAATCAAAGCCAGTTTCTGCCGGGTTTGCTGAGCACCAACCACAAATGCAGACAACACCTCAAAAACTCAATTTTCAAGCAGAGCCAGGCAAGAACCTTTGGGAGAAATGATTCTCAGTTCCTAATATCGCTGAGCATTATGAACTGGACAAATGTGTATTCTTAACCAGAATGTTGCAATGTAACATTGCTTGCAAAGCACCCAACTAGGGAACAATTATGGAGTGGCTGTTTTCTACTTACGGCCATAGACTAAAGCCCAAGTGGAAGTTGCTACGAGGAGTGGAATCCAAAGCTTCATCATGGAAACACGAACAGCAACCTGAAGGCTTCCTGGTGCTCAGGACAATGCAACGGAGCTGAGATAATGGCGGATACAGAGCACGCTACATACCTTCCATCCTTATGTAGGCAACAACCACCAATCAAAGAAGCTCCATCCCACTGCAGGATAGAATTGGCATTCGTTAATGATGATCTCAATTGCTCTATAGAGGAATTAGCCAATTCTTATAAATAAACTTAGGGTGAGCCAAGGTGGAGTGCTGCCATTTACAGTTGCTGGGCAAGAGAAGAGATTATACCACATAGAACAAATGAGCTTGTCAAAGCCACCGGGCCCTCCCCAGGCACCTGGGCTTTGTTTGTCCCACTCTTGGCTCACCATCCCAACCGAAAAGTCATCCAGGAGTTCAGGTGCCCAGTTTAGTTCTTAGGTAAACTACACACTTGAGGGAACCAAACACTCATCATAAGGATGTGAACTACTGGCCTTAATTTTAGTTCTACTGATAGAGGCCACACTACCATTACATGCAATTTTTTTTTTTGGGGGGGGGGTAACGAACCCAGAGATAGCAGGACACAATTCTTCACCAAATAAACCAAGTTTATCAGCTCTTTTATACACTGCCCACAGAAGCTTCTGCCAGATGTCCAGACATTCTAACAGTGGACTTTAGGTGGGAAACCTTCATGAAGCAGATCAGCCCTTTTGCACATCAGTACCTCTGCTCTTTTCAAGATTTTAACCACAGACACTGCTGAACGTACAGATAACGTGGTGTCATGTTGTATTGTCTCTGCTGTTACAATTTTATCTTAGACTTCCTTCACCAGGGGAGCCCTAAACCCTCGGCTAACACCTGTCCACTCGTCCCTGTGTATCAGTCTCTTGTGTCTTCATTTACGCACTGGTGGTGTGGCAGTCCTCCCCCTCCAAGAGCATCTGCACCAGGCAGCATCCAGGGCAGGAATCAAACCCACTCTACTCCTTGCCAACCTGTCTCCCTTCTCCCCCACTTGCATTTCCTGAGCATCACCAAAAAGCTGTTGCCCCAGTGCCTGCTGAGCTGCTATCCCTTTTGGAAGCTTATGGAAGCACTGACTTTTTCAGAGAGACCCCTTCGCCTGGAAAAGCAACCTCGGCAGTCTCATTTCAGTCCTTTTTTTAAACCTTTCTCACCCCCTGTGCAATCAGCCATCACTGTGCCTTTGCACTCTAGCCCCAAGACCTCTGCAACTCTTCAAACAGCCTCAGCAGAATTGGACAGTGGTCTTTGGCAATCCTGACCACTGATCTTCAAATCACCCTCTAACTTCTGTTGTGTGCAGATGTTGCGTGCAGTCATACTGAAGAAAGGAAGAAAGAAGATGGAGATGGACTTTGCATGGTCCATCTATTGGAAGTACCACAGTGTCCTCTACATAACTGCCACCATGCTCGTTTTGCTACTGCTTCTTCCGCCACCACAATCTTGGCTGGGACCGTGTGGCACCCACCTCCAGCCTGGCACCCAGGGTGGCCCGCCCCCTGCCTCTGCCTGCTAGACCACTGCCCTGAGGCAAGCGGATATATTCCGGAATAGGGCCTTGCCTTTAGGAGGCTCTGTATATTTGTTGAAATCCTTAATCATCATGTCAATAATCTCAAATTATTGACATGATGATTAAGGATTTCAACAAATATACAGATGGGACTTGCTGGAAATATCCCAGAAAAGAACTGAAGGTAACCTTTATTTTGCAGTAACCAGTTCCAGCATAACCATGTCACTCTGTTGCAAACTTACCTAGAGTAAGCCCTATTGATCACAGTGGGACTTACTTCTCAGTAGACATGCTTACAGTTGCACTGAAAGTGTCTTGTGGCACCTTGAAGACTAAGAACACAATCATATGCATGTCTACTCAGAGCTAAGTCCCATTGTGTTCAGTAAGGCTTACTCATAGGAAACTGTGTATCGGATTGTAGCCTAACACATTTATAGGTCTAAAGCTTTAATGCTTTATGATGGCATAACCTTCCACATAACTCTGAAAATGGTATTATAAATTACAGTCTGAGGTTTCAGGTAGGACTGAAGGAATACACCTCCTTCCATTTTGGCTGCCTCACTCATAAACAGTGGCTCTTTACAGGTAATGGAGATGGTTGAAAGAGGATGTGTGAAATTTCCCCAGGCTATGGTGCTGGTAGAGTACTTCTTTTGTGGCCACCAAGTGACAGCTGCCATTTTCCCCCCAGAAACCCTTTTGTGTGACATTACATCATGGGGTATTGTGACACAAAGGGAAATTCTGGGGGGAAATGGTGGCCACCAGCACTGCTGCCCCTAGAACTGTGACAATCCAAATTCCAAAGAGAGGTGAAAGGGAATAATTTAAACTCCTCCTTCCCCAAATCCTTCAAATGCAAACTGTGAAAATTGCCCCTGGAGAACTTTTAATTCGGTTGCTGTTGCAGGCTGGGAGATGGAGGAAGACAAATACAGAGCCGGCAGCCAGCAGGAGTCGTGAAATCTTGCAAAACCCTATTATTTTGCTGCCTTTGACATATCTTGGGGACTTTGCTTGTGTCCAGGAGTCTCAAGCTAGCCTACTTGAAGGGGAGGAAGAGCAGTGAGCTACCTGCAGCTACCTTGCTGAAGCTGTATAGATCTGGGCTCAAATGCAAGACTACATGGGGGATGCTATTGAGTGCTACAATGCCACATTGCAAAAGATTATTGTGAGACTAAGGGTACAATCCAGACCTGCCCTTGGGCCATAAGGCACATAAGACTGAAAGTGCCATAAGGCATGTTTGCGCCTCCTCAAGAGTCAACTAGGCCGGCACGCAGAAGCACCAACAGAGGGAGTGAGCCTTGCATCCGCCAAGCTTGGCGGATGCAAGGCTCTGTTGAGGATGGGGAGGAGGCAGGGAAGAGGCAGGAGGGAGGCGTTCCAGGGCAGGTGGAGGGTGCAAGCAGGCAGGGAACAGGAGGTGGGGCTGGGATCCGGCTGTTATGCCAGATTCTAGCCTCCATACCCAAGCAGAGCAGCTTCAAGTTGTTCTGCTCTTCTTGAACTTGTGCCACCTCAGGAGGCACAAGTCCGAGGAGACATTTAGGGGCTGCGGTGGCTTACCCAGGCTAGTTCCAGCACAAGATAGGGTTGCTCTGCAAGGAACTATTGCCAAACTGTACTTTCCCCTTGATCCTTCAAGGGTCTGAAGGACAGTGAACCAACCCTAGAAGAACTTCACGTGGCCCTGGACTCCCTTGCCTTTGGCAAGGCACCTGGAAAAGACAGCATCCCTGCTGAAGTCCTAAAGTGCTGCAAAGAGATCATCGTCACTGAGCTGCATTAAATCCTCTGTCTCTGGTGGAGAGAAGGTGGAGTACCTCAAGACATGAGGGATGCAAACATCATCACGCTGTACAAGAACAAAGGCGACAGGGGTGACTGCAACAACTACCGTGGTATCTTTCTCCTTAGTGTTGTAGGAAAGTTGTTTGCCCGAGTTGCACTAAAGAGGCTCCAGGTACTTGCAGAGAGCATTTATCCAGAATCACAGTGCGGATTCCGAGCCAATAGGTCCACCACTGATATGGTATTCTCCCTTAGACAACTGCCGGAGAAATGCAGGGAACAACGACAGCCACTCTTTATAGCCTTCATAGATCTCACGAAGGCTTTCGACCTGATCAGCAGGGACGGCCTCTTCAAGATCCTCCCCCAGATCGGATGTCCACCTAGGCTCCTCAGCATCACCAAATCCTTCCACAAGGACATGAAGGACACTGTTGTCTTCGATGGCTCCACATCAGACCCCTTTGACATCCAAAGCTGCGTGAAGCAGGGCTGTGTTCTTGCACCAACCTTGTTTGGGATTTTCTTCGCTGTTCTGCTGAAGCATGCCTTTGGAACTGCAACAGAAGGCATCTATCTCTGGACCAGATCAGACGGAAAGCTCTTCAACCTCTCCAGACTGAGAGCAAAGTCCAAAGTCCAGCTGAAATGTCTGCGTGACTTCCTCTTTGCCGACGATGCAGCTGTCACTGCCCACTCTGCCAAAGATCTCCAGCAGCTCATGGATTGTTTTAGCAAGGCCTGCCAAGATTTTGGATTGACGATCAGCCTGAAGAAAAGTCGAGTCCCAAGTCTCTGCCCCCCTTGAGTCACAAACAAGTCATAACGGGAGACTGTCATGACTCATCCAGAGGTGTTTTTAGAGTCACTCTAACTCAAGTCTAAGCCTTTTCAAAAAGCAAGTTAAATCACAAGTCAACCGCAGCTCTGCAGAAAACAGGGGGGTACTGATTGTGACACGAAGGAAAATTCTGGGGGTAAATGGTGGCCACCAGCACTGCTGCCCCTAGAACTGTGACAATCCAAATTCCAAAGAGAGGTGAAAGGGAATAATTTAAACTCCTCCTTCCCCAAATCCTTCAAATGCAAACTGTGAAAATTGCCCCTGGAGAACTTTCATTTTGGTGGCAGTTGCAGGCTGGGAGATGGAGGAAGACAAATACAGAGGCGGCAGCCAGCAGGAGTCGTGAAATCTTGCAAAACCCTATTATTTTTCTGCCTATGAAATATCTTGGGCACTTTGCTTGTGTCCAGAAGTCTCAAGCTAGCCTACTTGAAGGGGAGGAAAAGCATTGAGCTACCTGCAGCTACCTTGCTGAAGCTGTATAGATCTGGGCTCAAATGCAAGACTACATGGGGGATGCTATTGAGTGCTACAATGCCACATTGCAAAAGATTATTGTGAGACTAAGGGTACAATCCAGACCAGCCCTTGTGTTGCAAGGTCAAGAGCAAAGTTCAAAAGCAAACTCAGTAGGCAAGAGTGGTGATCGTCTGCAAGCTTTATTTCGTTGCCAGCAATGGGCCTCTCAGGAACTCCTTGTCCAAAGCGAAGAGAGCAATGAGAGCCATGTGGGAACTCCCAAAGCCCTCAGAGAGAGCAATTTTCCAGTGTGTGCCTCATATTCAATCCTGGTTCCTTTGTTTGAGGAGTCTTACATTTCATTGGCTGATGTGTGACATCAGAGATGGAGGCTTTCTCAGGATTGGTCACAGATAAATTTACAAACATTTGATTGGTTAGTTTCAAGTTACAGACTCCAAATATAATAGAAAACACAGTTTCCAACAACCACTAGATGGCACTGTTTACTCATTTATTACAGAACTGGTGTGCTTCTAAATTCCTTTTTGTCTGGCCTCATCAATCACTGGTTAAACTAAACCTTTTGTCTTCCCTCTGTTATTTCCCTTTATGTGACTGTGTTATTGTGATGCATAGTGGTATAATTAATACAAGACAAACTAACTTCTTGTTGTAAATAAAGATTTTAAGAAACCTTTATTTCAATTAAATCTAGCCCCTTTTGTTAACTTAGAGGCTCTCATTATGTTTTGCTGGCTTATCAGGGACTCTCTCTGGTATGTCGCTGCTTATCTCTGCAGATGTCTGTATCTTAGAGTACTCTTTTTTTAATTAGCAACAGATTTACTGTCTTTGCCAAGGCTGTCAACTGTCTTATCTAATGTTGCTAGTTTTCCCTCATTAAAATGTCTCTAACCTGTTCATAACCCTTAGTTATCTGCTTCTTGGTGCCAAGAGATCCTGATTAATTGGTGCAGGCATCCTGCTTCCTGCCTCCTCTTAGTTCTCTGTATGTTGTAAATTTGTCTCTGAGTTGTAAATCTGTCACTTTGAGTCTACAGAGTTGGAATGCTTTTCTTAAGATAAGAGTTCTAGTGTCTCCTTGTTAATTAACTTCTGCCAAGGTTGCATCTTGAATTACAATTTTTAAACTTGTGGCTTTCAAGCAAAACTTAATAATTTTCCTTTTCTGTGTATTTCTATACTATTATTTAACTTTCAATAACATAAGGCAATCAAGCTTTACTCTAATAGCTAATTTATATATTGATTACACTTTAAAAAAACAATCTCTATAATTATTGAGACATTAAGAACGATTGGCATGCAGGCATGTTATATTTGGCACTTCTGTGTTGCTATGGTGTAATGCTCTCTCAGTATTCATAACACTGTCCTTCTGAAATTTAAATGTTTTAAAAGTCCAAAAACCTAACCCTAACCCCCATGTGTTTTCATCTGTCTACTTGTTTCCAAGCAGGGCTGAGGCTGGAATTTCCCTCTCTCATGCTGCCTATTCAGAGACAATGCTTAATGAATATACAAGCTGTAAAATTGATTCCAAGAGAAGCTTAAATCATTTGTCATGCTAGCAATTAGCTCGGCAGATGTAAATTCCAGCTTCATATACTCCCTTTTTACATGAAGCGGTTCTTGTCCTTGAGCTAGAAACATTCCTTGATTTACAGCTTGTCTCTGTTTCAGTTTCAGAGACCAGGAAAAATGCTTTCTTTGTTCTGAACATATAAGTTCTCTATTTCTTAAACATTATTTGTTTTAAACTAATTTACCTATAAACACCATAACATAGCATTAACATTTGGTTCATTAACATGAGTAAACATTTGAACATTTTCTCTATTAAACTGCTAAACATATAAACCACAATGTGTCTGTGTTTATGAGCATGGCATAATGGCTTTCATGGCCTTGCCTCACTTGGGCCATAAGGCACATAAAACTATGAGGGCCATAAGGCATGTTTGTGCCTCCTCAAGAGTCAACTAGGCCGGCACGCAGAAGCATGCTGGCCTCTCAAGGCTGAATTCAGCCTCCGCACTAACAGAGGGAGCGAAACTTGCATCCGCCGAGCTTGGCGGATGCCAGGCTCTGTTGAGGGTGGGGAGGAGGCAGGGAAGAGGCGGGAGGGAGGCATTCCAGGGCAGGCAGAGGGTGGCCCCAGGGGCAAGCAGGCGGGGAGCAGGAGGTGGGGCTGGGATCCGGCTGTTATGCCAGATTCTAGCCTCCATATCCAAGTGGAGCAGCTTCAAGTTGCTCTGCTCTTCTTGAACTTGTGCCACCTCAGGAGGCACAAGTCCGCGAGACCCTTAGGGGCTGCGGTGGCTTACCCAGGCTTGTTCCAGCACAAGATAGGATTGCCTCTGCAAGGAGCTAGTGCCAAACTGTACTTTCCCCTTGATCCTTCCAGGGTCTGAAGGCCAGTCCTTTCTATCTTTCAGTTCTAAAGACCTTTTTCTCTCAAGCGGCGGAGTCATTCTTGCTCATCTCATTGGACTGTGGTCTGGGATGTTCTTCTGAATTATGCATCTGTGTAGGGTGTAAGGAGCTGCAAACACCACACAACGTACTCACAAGAGGAACGGGCCTCTATAGAAGAAGGTGCCACTTCTGTTTTTGGAGGTGCTGGATTCACTCTGCTTGTTTGGGGGATTCTGGTTGTGTTAAGCTAAGAAATCCTGTTTCTGTTGCTCACTCCTTGGTCTGTTTTTCATCTCAGTATCCGAAAAGAACCATTGCTCTCTGGCAACACACATGCCATTTTGAGTTCCACAACAGAAGAAAGATAGAAAATAAATAAAAAGGAGTGACAGTGAACCATGCATGTCCCCCTGGGCTCCTCAGTGGATGAGTGGGACAATAAACCACAAGTGTAAATTTCCTCTTCTACTGTTACCCTGCACATGCCTGATCTCGTCTGATCTTGGAAGCTAAGCAGGGTCAGGCCTAGTTAGTACTTGGATGGGAGACCGCCTGGGAATACTGGGTGCTGTAGGCTTATACCATAGTCTTTCGAGACTGAAGGTTGCCAACCTATTTGTCAGTGCCATCATTACTTTTGCCTACGTGGCTGATTCTATGCTACATCTGATTCCTTCTTTAATCTAGTTCCTTCCCTAAATTTGTTGCTATCTTCCATCAGCAGCTTTGACTGCAGTGACTCAGAGCCCAATCCTGAGCTCAGTGCGCTAGCTCATCACCAGCGTGGTGGCAGACCTACTGGACAAAGGGCCTTGCTGCCCCAGGAACAGCACGCGCACTTGGTTTGCCTGTGCCTATGCTTGAGAACTTGTACTCTGTTTGGTTTATTTGGTGAAGAATTGTGCCCTGCTATCTCTGGGTTCGTTATCCCACCCACGCACCCCCCCCCCCAAAAAAAATTGTATGTAATGGTAGTGTGGCCTCTATCAGTAGAACTAAAATTAAGGCCAGTAGTTCACATCCTTATGATGAGTGTTTGGTTCCCTCAAGTGTGTGGTTTACCTAAGAACTAAACTGGGCACCTGAACTCCTGGATGACTTTGCGGTTGGGATGGTGAGCCAAGAGTGGGACAAACAAAGCCCAGGTGCCTGGGGAGGGCCCGGTGGCTTTGACAAGCTCATTTGTTCTATGTGGTATAATCTCTTCTCTTGCCCAGCAACTGTAAATGGCAGCACTCCACCTTGGCTCACCCTAAGTTTATTTATAAGAATTGGCTAATTCCTCTATAGAGTAATTGACGTCATCATTAACGAATGCCAATCCTATCCTGCAGTGGGATGGAGCTTCTTTGATTGGTGGTTGTTGTCTTCATAAGGATGGAAGGTATGTAGCGTGCTCTGTATCCGCCATTATCTCAGCTCCGTTGCATTGTCCTGAGCACCAGGACGCCTTCAGGTTGCTGTTCGTGTTTCCATGATGAAGCTTTGGATTCCACTCCTCTTAGCAACTTCCACTTGGGCTGTAGTCTATGGCCGTAAGTAGAGAACAGCCACTCCATAATTGTTCCCTAGTTGGGTGCTTTGCAAGCAATGTTACATTGCAACACTCTGGTTAAGAATACACATTTGTCCAGTTCATAATGCTCAGCTATATTGGGAACTGAGAATCATTTCTCCCAAAAGTTCTTGCCTGGCTCTGCTTGAACATTGAGTTTTTGAGGTGTTGTCTGCATTTGTGGTTGCTGCTCAGCAAACCGGGCAGCCAGAGACAGCTCTGTTGCAGATGCATCAGTAGCCACTAGTCATGATGGGTAAGCACCACCTCCAACGTGCCTCTGAGTGCCGGTTGCAGGAAAGCATTGTGCTAGAGGGATAGATATGCCCTTCTACTGTCTGGTGGCATCTGGTGGGCCAATGTGGGAAGCAGGATGTTGAACTAGATGGACCTGATCCAGCAGGGCTCTTCTTATGTTCTTATACATGTGCAAATGTTCTTTCATGTTAAACCACTTCTTCTTGTTGAAACTGGCTTTGATTGCTACCAAACTCTACAAACCAGAGGTTCTCAAACTTTGAGGGAGCTTTACTCCCTCAGTAAGTCCTTGCGGGGAAGGGGCTAGGGCAGCGACGCAATCCCCAGGGTCGTGTCACTAAGAGGGGCGAGGGGGGGTGCTTTGCACTCATATTATGTAGGCAGGGTTGCAGCTGGCTGCAGGAGGTGCAGGGAGCCCTGCGCAGCCCTGCACAGTGCTCCCCAAGGCTTGGAACAGTTGCTAAAAGCAAGCGCAAAGCACCTCCTGCAAAACGGAAGTGCTTTGCACCCACTTTTAGCAAACGTTCCAAGCCTCAGGGAGCACCGTGCAGGACTGCTCAGGGCTCCCCACACCTCCTGCAGCCTGCTGCAGCCCTGCCTTCTTGAAGTAAGTGCAAAGCACCCCCCTCGCCCCCTTAGCGACGCGACCTTCCTCCCCTTACCCCACCCCTTAAAGGGATGGGGGAAGCATTACATGCACTGGTGGGTCACGAACCACCATTTTGAGAACCACTGTTATAAACTATAAATTCACCAGCTTTATGGAACCACAAAATTTTTAAAGTTAATCCCTTACTCTCCATGAAACTCTTAACTGTTGTGAGCTATGTGACCAGACCACCTGACTGCGCAGTCTTCTGATTGGCAGGAATCTTGGCAGGAATCTTCACTATTTGAGAAAATTCTGTCAATAGGTTTTTGCAAAATTTCATGGCATTACTATCCTCCATCCAAATCTAACCCTTTCTTATACTTGGTTGTACAGGTGGAGCCTATTTATACGCGTGAGTTCCGTTCTGTGACTCGTCTCGATTAAGAAAAAACTTGTTGTGCTAAATTCCACAGAGTTAAGCAAATATGCTGCAGCCTGACACTTGGGGCTGGAAGGAAACTAAGGCAGCTGTTATCAATCCTCTCCCCTCCCCTCTGTACTCAGCCCTTGCCAACTGTCCCGCTTCTTTCACAGTTGGGATGCTGAGCTTTTAAGAGTCCAGTCCTATACATTTCCACACAGAAGTAAGCCCCATTGTAGTCAATGGGGCTTGCTCCCACAAAAGTGTGGAGAGGATTGTAGCCTAAATCTCATGCTTTGCTTGCTGGGAAGACTTGCTTGCTGGGCTGATTTGTTCTGTGTAGGCTGGAGCAGGAGAGCCTGCACCATCTGGGGGGGGGGGGTATTTGGCAAACACTCCCTGGTTTTTTTAAAGCAATCCCCTCTGTTGCTACTGCCCCTGCCCCTGTGTGTGTGTGTGTGTGTGTGTGTGTGTGTGAGAGAGAGAGAGAGAGAGAGAGAGAGAGAGAGAGAGAGAGAGCACTCCACCTTGCTGCACATGCTCTGGCTACAGAGGTTTTCTTCCTTATCTCCAGGTCAATCAGAGGGCAGAGCCTTTCAACTCTGAAAAGTTTCCTTTCTTTCTCAAGCAGCAGGCAGACACCACAGAGACCATTTGTTTCTACAGCAACTGGGAAATTCCAGCCAAAGTTAACTTTTTATTCTCCTTCTTTCCCTTTTGCAAATGCTTGCAAAGCAGGTCTGTTTTTTTCAACACCAGGATAGGAACCTCCTTTCCATTTGAAACAAAGTCCCAGGCTACAATTAAATAGTACACCATTATTTAAGAATAACACCCATGGAAAGCAGTGGGTCTACTTCTGAGTAAAAAGGGTTGCAAATATCTCATCTCTCTGCTGTGAATTGAATTGCACACTCTCAGTTATGTCTTATGGGTTGTATGTTGCATGTAGAGCTTCTGGCTTAACACACCAGACACCTTAAAGGTGGATTTGATTCCTGGATCTCCTGCAGTGGTTCCCAACATTTTTCACTTGCATATCCCTTGGCAGCCTATTTCCATAAATTGTACCCTTCATATTAGCAAAATGTTTGTAACAATACAAGGCCTCATCCCCTCTCTATGAAAACCCAGACTTCATGTATTCATCACAGTGTTTTTTCTTTTCATCTGTTTGAAGAACAGAAGACTCTGCCTTTGCACTGTTTTGTACCAGAAGTGTGCTGAGAAATTCTGGGTGATTGATTACTTTCCATATTATGTTTCAGCTTTTTTTTACTGTGCTGGCTTTCAATCACTGGTGCATACATGAATGGATGACCAAAAACTAGCTATTGGTGGGGCTTTCACAGTCAACTAGCTACCTGCCTTCCTGCCTTGCTGTCCCGGCAAAGCATTCTGGAGCACGACCTGCCTTTTTCTGCCATTATTCCATTCTTTTTCAAGTACCCCTAAAGGTCCTGTTGAGTGTCCCTGGGAGTACATGAATCCAAGGTTGGGAACCACTGTTTTATTGGTACGTTGTTTACAGTGCACTTACTCTGATAGTGTTTACAAAAAGGTGGCGAAGACCAGAATTTAAAAAGAATAAAAATGTATCTTATGATCTTTTACTATGTTTTAAATAAATTAGAGACTGCAGTTCTTAGGTAACAATTAGTGGTAGGTCATTTTTCAGGATCTGGCCTCGGGTAAAATAAGACAAAACTATAATCAGACACCCCCCTAAGTTTAACCCCCGACTTATCCGAGGGTCACAGAAAATTCCATGATTGTTGGCTCAAAACCTGCCCTCAACTTATCTGTGGGATCAACTTATAGGTGGGTGTCTGCTGTGATTGCCAAGTAATTTTCTGCCATGGCAGAAATAGGAAATGAAATTGTCAGTAGAGGGGTAATATAACAAGGCACATACAGGTTTTACTTACAGAAGTGTAGTCAAGGAACGGGGGGGGAGGGTATGTATGGGGATTCTTTTTTGTTTCACTTTAACTGATTTTTGTTAGTTTACTTATTATTGTTATGCATTGCACATTTTATTATGGAGTTTTGTAAGCCACCTTGGGCATTTACTTCAGCATGGAAAGGTGAAAAATCAATCAATCAATCAATCAATCAATCAATGTCATCAGCAGGAGCTCTCAAGTATTGCCTTTGAAACTTTTTTTCAAAGGACCTTAGCCAAGTAGAAGCATCAAGGTCAGCATAGAGCAACTGAGAAATTTGCTTAGGGGCATATGTTGATGTCTAGGACATTATCCTTTCCTGACATGTCACGCAGTTCAACTGACATTAAGGCTACAATCCTATGAAAATATACCAAGTCTGACTGAACACAGTGGGACTTACTTTGGAGTAAGCATGCATAGGCTAGAGCTCTTATACATCCATTACATGTATCTGAGATGATTAAAATCCCATTTTTCATTTCTTTAAAAACTGTTGCATAGCTCTTCAAGAGTCTGGGATGAAACAAGCGGGATCTTCAAAGAAAGTAAGATAAATTTCTAAGTTGAAATAAGTGGAGGAGAAGAAAACACTTGTAATTCTAATGAAGAATTAGAATAAAAGTGGCAGCCCAGTTCTATCTCTTTCTCCACTGCCAATGGAGCAACCCAAAAATGGCTACTCCTGCATCCTGCACTGGGGGGAAGTTGCAGAGGGATCTTTATTTCCCTAACCAGGTGGTAAGCGTCTGTGATGTGGTGTGGGGACTACTCGGACCTGCGCCAGCTCAATAAGTGGCACGTGTCCACAAGAATCCATGCTGCAGGATCAGGTCTGGGAAAGAGGCCAGTATTTGGCGGCCTCTGCTGCTTCCCAAACCACACCTGATCTACCCATCCCCACTCCCCTCCCCACCCAGTTTTGCAAAGCCCCCCTTCTGTCCCCCCACCCCCACCCCATCCTACCTCTCCTGCTGACTTGCCTGTTCTGGTGAACATGTGGGCAGGAAGGCGCAGGCCACTGCGAGATACAAGAAGCTGGACTAGATGGGCTTTGTCCTGATCCGGCAGAGCTCTTCTTATGCCAGTGCTCCTGGCAGCACACTATTGGAATGCCCTTTACAACTGGCACTGACTGCTTGATGGCGGTCAGTGCCAGAGGAGGGGAAGTGATGATGTCGGAAGGTCAGTATAGGATTGGAGCCTTAATGGAGATTGACTACGGAGTGCACGTTAAAATTTATGACTACACCACTGATTCCATAAGTACAACAGAAGCAGTATTAGAAAGTAGGAGAGAACTCTTGAAAAACAGATAGCACTTTCTGCATACACTTTCCAAGAAAACTCATAAATAAATACTGAGCCAGTCTTAAATTGAACCTTGTGGAGTTTGCCCACCACTAGCTGAGCACTTGTAATGCTCTTCTAGAGCCCAGTGATACGGACCAATCTGGCTTAACTTCTGGTAAGTCCTTTGCTACAGTAGTCCTGAGTGCAGGTGAGTCTAACTGAATATGTGAGAGTGAAAAGGAACCAAAATGTGAGCGTGTCAGCTGCACCACAGTAGCTTTGTCTTTGATTTGCTGAACCAGAGGTGGAAACAGCTGTGTGCACAGTAAGAAGATGATTTCAATGCTGGGAAGTCTCAAAAAGGGCTGGAAAATTGTGCATGACTCAATGAGAGCCAGGATGGTGCAGTGATTCTGCTGTTAGACCTAGGAGATCCAAGTTCAAATCCCTGATCAGTCATCAAATCTTCTTGGGCAATTTTGGGCCAGTCACCATCTCTCAGCCTAAACCACCTCACAGTGTTCTTGTGGTGAGAAAGGCTGTAAAGCGCATTCTACCACCAGAACGCTGGTTATGGCTGCAGGGAGGGGAGATAGGATTGGACCTCATGCACACCACCCTGAGCTCCCTGGAGGAAGAGTGGTATAAAAATGTAAAATTAAATATATATATATATATGACCAGGAGTTGACCTTTAATCTGAAGACACATTTTTCCATGGAATGTTATCTGTGTAAAGAGTCTGTGGAAAATACAGTATAAAGATCAATTCAGCTCCCTGTAAGAGGGAAGTACGGACAGTAATAGTTAGTACAGTGGCAACTTACACTATACTTACAAGTAGCATAGTGGTTGTTTTGGTTTCCTTCTTAGGCTTTCTGGGAGGAAGGGGCTGCTTCTGGTGGGTAGCAGTGCTGGGGTAGGGTGGGGAGTTTTGGAATAGATCATAGACAGAACTAGATTCTCATGTCTCCCACCCCCTCCTTTTTTCAGAGGAACTTGCTGAAGGTGATGGACTTACCCAAGGGCTCACAAGTATGTTGCAATCTCTCGGTGCTATGGTCACAAATTTAGTCAGCGACATAGCCAAACTGCTTGTTGGAAAACCAGGTGAGTTTTCATTGAGTGGAAGTGGGAAGCATCCTTTCAAAACGTATTTGTGTAGTGACCCTGAGAACGAAAAATATAGATATGATGAGGAAATATGCTGTGGGTGACCTTCTCAAAAGTCTGCATGTCCTTGCTATTGATACAGGCTTTATAGCATCTAAATCTAAATCCCTCCCATATCTAAGGTTGCCCAGTCCAGTACTCTAAGGATGGGATCATCCTTAGATTATTCTTGGCCCAGGCCTATCCTTCCTCCCCCCTCCCTGTCAATGAAGACACACCAAGGAGGTTTGTGATGCATTCTGGGGTGGTGGGGCAGATCAGGAGAACTTGGAGAGGAAAATGAACGTCACTTCCCCATCAGTCTCCTGCTCGCCAGTGCATCCCCCTAGATCTGCATCAGATCTTTAGCTGGTGCAACTTAGAGGAGATAAAGGACATGCCAACTGCTATCATTGCTTGCATCTGGGACAAGTTGCCTGCATCCAGGGTGACCAGATGTCCTTTTTTCCAGGACATGTCCTCTTTTTTAAGCCTCCTGTCCTGAAAACAACATAAATGTCCTCCTTTTCCTTGTGAGTGGACCCCTGCAGGCAGTGCATACCCTTCTTGAAAATAATAAATTATATTTAATAAATATGTAACATGTAATAGAGTTTTAAATTTAATAATAAGTAATATAGTGTTTAAATTAAATGAAATCAATAGATGAGTGTTTTTAGCTTTTATTTTGTCCTGGCATACGTTTTGGGGGGATGTCCTACATTTTGGAGTGCTTTGTCCTCTTTTGTGCTTACAACATCTGGTCACCCTGCCTGTATCAGGTACCGCCCCTCTCGCCTCCGTTACACACCTGCCCACCCCACATTCTGCTCCATTTAGCCCTGCCCCCTCTGTGTTCCACCCTCCCCGCCAACCCACTGGAGTCAGCGGGCATTTCATTTCCCACCACTGCGCATGAGGCCGCTCTGCCCTCTTTGGCACCAGGCTGGTGCCATGTGGTTCCGTGTGCTGATGGCAGGCCGTGTGTCCTGCCACTGAAATGCTAGTTCAGGCTGTGGGGAGGGGGAATCGGAATGAACCCTCAGTTTACCTGCCAGGCGTATATGTGCATCTGTTACCCCAGGTCTAACACCAGATTCCTTGCCCTCCGACATCTGCCCCACTCTGTGTTAACAACAGGTATGGGAGAGGACAGCTAGAAGGACCTCATTAATGCCCTCAAAGCCACATCCTCGACTTATCTTCTGTACTCCTCCTGTGCATGAGTAGTGCATCCCGACTAGAAGCATCTTGAGCACTCTCAGTGTCCCAGGTGGTCTGAAACATCTCACCTGCTAGCTGCTGGTGCATAGCATCTCGCCTTTCTTCAGAAGCTGGTGGCTTGTAGAATGCTGGACAGGAGAGACAAGGCCAGGAGAGAAAGAGTTAATGAGAGCTGCAGACCCTGACAAAGGGAAGGGTGAAGCATTTCAGCGCCTTTATTTCTCAATAGGTGCCCGCTCTGCCAGAGAGGATCCTGGACTTCTCAGCATCTTTCCAAATAGCAGCAACTGATTGGTTGTGGGTAAGCTCTTCGGGGAAGGCTTCTATGACAGATTCCAGCAAAGCAGGATTTGTAGAAAAACACAGATAAATTTCTAAACATTATACAGAGGATCACCCTGGGTACTTTTTTCTATGGTCTGCGAATAGGACTGTGGGAGAAGAAAGCCTAGCCCAGTCCAGAGACAGCAAGACCCTAAAGCCCTCAATCTGATTAGACTGGAGGATTAAGGTTCCTCGTGAACAATGAAAGCTGCCCTCTCAGGGCCAAATCCTAAAGAGTGCGCCCTGGCTTACCACCGAAGTGCACTGTCGCAAACCTACCTTAAGGCACATCTGCATCCCTCAGCACCAGTCTAACGCCAGCGCTAGCTCGGCGTTGGGCTAGTGCCTGTGGACCGCCGCTGCTCCACCAATCCATAGTCGCCTGATTTGCCGGGCGGCAGAGAGGTAGGTGGAGAGGTGGGGAGGAGGAGTTCCAGGGTGGGGGCAGGTGGGGGAAGGGCATGGAGAGGGCAGAGAGGAGGTGTGCAGTTGGAGGGAGTGGGACCCAACACAGAGGCCCAACACAGAGGCTCTTGATTCTATGGCAACCCTTGGGTTTCCATAGATTCAAGTAGTCCCATTGTGCGGTTACTCGCCTTACCTAGGGAAATAGGACAAAAGTCCCCTTTTCCCAAGGAGCCGCTGGTGCTGCCCAAATAGTGCTCAGGATGCAGCTGCAGCCGTTTTCGGTGCTGCCGCAGCTCTGCGTGCTGGACAGCTCAGGATTAGGCTGCCCACCATCACTCTGACCAGTCATCCAGCTATCTCAGTACTGTCTACACTGACAGGCAGGCAGGGGTCTTTCCCAGCCCCCCACAGGGAGATGCGTGGAACTTCTAGCAAGCAAAACGAATTCTCTGCTATGAGTGACATTCTCATCCCTCATGGTTGGCAACCTTCAGTCTCGAAAGACTATGGTATAAGCCTACAGCACCCGATATCCCCAGGCGGTCTCCCATCCAAGTACTAACCAGGCCTGACCCTGCTTAGCTTCCGAGGTCAGACAAGATGAGAGTACACACCAAAGGTGTGCTACCTGGCCCATCTTCTGCCAGATGTCTCTCTAAAGAACCTCTTGCTACCTGGGCAAAGAGGTCCCCTTATGAAGTGGGGACCTGTGATATTTTGTGGGGGAAGACCAGCCGTCCCTTTTCATCCCAGTATGGCACCTTTTCCTGGGGCTGTTGCTGGTACCTCTTTTGCATCTCTCTCTCCCCCCGCCCCTTTAAATCTTGGTGCCCTTTGGGGAAAGGGAACCATTTTTGGTTTATTTTCCTGTGTAAACCTGCTTTGTGAATAACCTTTGGTTGAAAACTAGCATATACCTTAAGAATAGGTTGAGTGGCACCTTGTCTCCAAGAAATGAGTCTGAGGGAGCTGCAACCTCTTAAGCATAGCTACATGATCGTTGCTTGTGCAGTGTTCGCACCTAAGGTGACCACAGTGACTGATGGCTGGAAGGAAAAAACAACAACAGACATGTCACCAGATGTCAGTTTCAGTCTGGGTAGTGGGAGTAGTATCGTAACAGGATTCATGGGCATGATAGAAAAATCTGTCAAAGCCATGACACCTGGGCATTTCTAGCACATGATGGGTTAGTTGTTAGTGAACAGCAGACTTCCACTTGTCCTCCTCCACAGGTGTGGAGCTGGGATGTGTGCAAGCATGGAGCTTTGCTAAATGAGGGCACACCAGGGTTGGCGTAAGTGCCTGAGCATTGTGGCAAAAACCTAGGCTCTAGGTCTTGTTTGTTCCTTCATACCATCAATTGTGATCCTGACCCCTTTGGCACCTGGGCACAGGATTGCAACCCCCCCACCCCCGGCCTAAAAACACTAGTTCCTCGTACATCAGTGCATACGGTGTCTGTCGGTAAACACTGCTGGAAGAAGACTGCTGACGTGAAATCTTGCTCCTTTTCAGATACCGGCACCAACAATGGTCAAGGAACCATCGCCCTATTTTGGAATAGATGGAGAAGGACGGCGACTTTGGCATGCGAATATGCCAACCCATCGTGTTGCCTGTGTACCCTCAATAAAGCATGCATTCAGCTCTTGACTGCATTCATTCTTTTACTTTTTGCATAGCAAACTCCTTCTTTCCATTCCTAATAGTCTCTAAACCCAAACCCAAGAGAAGTATCCCAGTGTTCATAAATGCTATGGTCCCTTAACACAGTGGTTCTCAAACTTTCAGCACCAGAATCCACTTTTTAGAAGGAAAATCTGTCCAGGACCCACAGGAAGTGATGTCATTAACCTGGAAGTGGTATCATAGTGAGAAGTGACATAATCAAACAGCAAGCACTTTCCTGAGAATGCAGCAAGCACTGAAATTATATTTAAGCCAGTTCGGTGTGATTTGGGACAAAAATCAATCCAGCATATTTTTTTCTTTTGGCTGGAATGAGATTCACAACGTCCCTCTAAACAGCATTAAATCCCCAGAGTGATGAGGAGAGGAAATGAGAGTCCACTGTTGGGAAAAACACAAGTTTTTCACAACTCATATGGACTCAAGTTACATGTGTTGTTTGAACACGGAACAGACTTGTGACTCATATCATTTCTCAGAAATGGGTCTGGACTCCTTAACTCATGTTTCGAAACTTGAGTCTATTAGCCTGCCAGCCCAGTTCACTGTGTTTCTACGTGCTTGCTTGCTTTTTTTTTTTGTCACTTCCGCTTCACCTGAAAAGACCTCTTGGCGATCAAGAAGCCACATTCAAAGCGGCATGAGCCACAGACTTGGTGAGAGGAGGGTGGGTTGACACCAGGAAGCAGGGGCTGGGGGGGTGGAGGGGAGGAGGAAGGTTGCACGAGACTGGGGGGACGGACCACAAGAAGGCGGGGCAGCCAGAACACGGGGGGGGGGAGCAGAATGTCTTGTACATCTCAGAAGGACTGGGCAGGTCAGTCCCTCCTGCTTGCCCCCAGACTGCCTGTGTACCTCTGTCCTGTGCCAGTTCTTCGCGCCTGTCTGTGCCCCTGTGTGCCTAGGCTGCAATGAATGAATGTGCAGTCCTAGTCTCCTCCTCCACAGTTACCTAGGAGGAAACCCCATTAACTGCAATGGGACTTCTGAGAAGAGCTGCTGCACAGGATTGGGTTGTAAGCGGGGAGCAACCCTTCCTCTCTCCCTCCTGCTACTTTTTCCCCCTCACTCTGCCCGCCCCCTCCAGCCTTGCCAAGCTCAAATGTCTCTCTGTAGGTCCATCTGTGCTTGGCGCTCCTTCTGAGGGTGGAATCGGGAGTTGTGATATGAATGGGGGGGATTGGAAGCGGGGTGGGGTGTTCATAAGGAACTGATCACTTTCTTCACTGCTGCACACACTTGAATAATAGTCGAGCTTTTACATCAATGGAATGAAAAAGGGTGGTTGAAATGAAGGACTTCACTTCATCTCTGATGGGTGGCAGATGGGATGGGAACATCCAGGGAGTGTTAAATGAGAATTCACACACACCCCATCAGTACCCCCCTGTTTTCTGCAGAGCTGCGGTTGACTTGTGACTTAACTTGCCTTTTGCAAAGGCTTTGACTCGAGTTAGAGTGACTCTACAAACACCTCTGGATGAGTCATGACAGTCTCCCGTTATGACTTGTTTGTGACTCAAGGGGGGCAGAGACTTGGGACTCAACTTGAGACACATCCCTGTGCATTTGACACCCTGGGTGCACTTGACACCTGGGGTGAACTGCCCCTGCCCTGCCCTTTGTAGGTGACTGTCTCCAGGTACTAAAGTCTAGATAGCAATTACCAGTAGGATTAGGATCCAAGCCTTAATCATAAAAGCAGGGACTTGCAGCCCAAACCTGAGCAAACCCTGAGTTATCAGATTTTGGGACCCAGGTATCCTTGAGAAGCTCTTAGTCAGACTGAGACTCCAAGTTGATCAGCTCTTTTATGCACTGCCCACAGAAGCTTCTGCCAGATGTCCAAATATCGACACTCTAACAGTGGACTTTAGGTGGGAAACCTTCATGAAGCAGATCAGCCCTTTCGCACACCAGTCCCTCTGCTCTTTTCAAGAAGTCTGAGAAGATTTTAACCACGGACACCGCTGAACGTACAGATAATGTGGTGTCACGTTGTATTGTCTCTGCTGTTACAATTTTATCTTAGGCTTCCTTCACCAGGGAAGCCCTAAACCATGGGTAACATCTGTCCATTCGTCCCTGTGTATCAGTCTCTTGTGTCTTCATTTACGCACTGGTGGTGTGGCAGTCCTCCCACTCCAAGAGCATCTGCACCAGGCAGCATCCAGGGCAGGAATCAAACCCACTCTCCTCCTTGCCAACCTGTCTCCCTTCTCCCCCACTTGCATTTCCTGAGCATCACCAAAAAGCTGTTGCCCCAGTGCCTGCTGAGCTGCTATCCCTTTTGGAAGCTTATGGAAGCACTGACTTTTTCAGAGAGCCCCCTTCGCCTGGAAAAGCAACCTCGGCTGTCTCATTTCAGTCCTTTTTTTTAACCTTTCTCACCCCCTGTGCAATCAGCCATCACTGTGCCTTTGCACTGTAGGCCCAAGACCTCTGCAACACTTCAAACTGCCTCAGCAGAATTGGACCGTGGTCTTTGGCAATCCTGACCACTGATCTTCAAATCACCCTCTAACTTCTGTGTCCTGTGTGCAGTCATATTGAAGAAAGGAAGAAAGAAGATGGAGATGGACTTTGCATGGTCCATCTACTGGAAGTACCACAGTGTCCTCTACATAACTGCCACCATGCTGGTTTTGCTACTGCTTCTTCTGCCACCGCAATCTTGGCGGGGACCGTGTGGCACCCACCTCTAGCCTGGCACCCAGGGTGGCCTGCCCCCTGCCTCTGCCTGCTAGACCACTGCCCTGAGGCAAGCGGATATATTCCGGAATAGGGCCTTGCCTTCAGGAGACTCTGTATATTTGTTGAAATCCTTAATCATCATGTCAATAATCTCAAATTATTGACATGATGATTAAGGATTTCAACAAATATACAGATGGGACTTGCTGGAAATATCCCAGAAAAGAACTGAAGGTAACCTTTATTTTGCAGTAACCAGTTCCAGCATAACCATGTCACTCTGTTGCAAACTTACCTAGAGTAAGCCCTATTGATCACAGTGGGACTTACTTCTCAGTAGACATGCTTACAATTGCACTGAAAGTGTCTTGTGGCACCTTGAAGACTAAGAACACAATCATATGCATGTCTACTCAGAGCTAAGTCCCATTGTGTTCAGTAAGGCTTACTCATAGGAAACTGTGTATCGGATTGTAGCCTAACACAGTTATAGGTCAGAAGCTTTAATGCTTTATGGTGGCATAACCTTCCATAACTCTGAAAATGGTATTATAAATTACAGTCTGAGGTTTCAGGTAGGACTGAAGGAATACACCTCCTTCCATTTTGGCTGCCTCACTCATAAACAGTGGCACTTTACAGGTAATGGAGATGGTTGAAGGAGGATGTGTGAAATTTCCCCAGGCTATGGTGCTGGTAGTGTACTTCTTTTGTGACCACCAAGTGACAGCTGCCATTTTCCCCCCAGAAACCCTTTTGTGTGACATTACATCATGGGGTATTGTGACACAAAGGGAAATTCTGGGGGGAAATGGTGGCCACCAGCACTGCTGCCCCTAGAACTGTGACAATCCAAATTCCAAAGAGAGGTGAAAGGGAATAATTTAAACTCCTCCTTCCCCAAATCCTTCAAATGCAAACTGTGAAAATTGCCCCTGGAGAACTTTTAATTCGGTTGCTGTTGCAGGCTGGGAGATGGAGGAAGACAAATACAGAGCCGGCAGCCAGCAGGAGTCGTGAAATCTTGCAAAACCCTATTATTTTGCTGCCTTTGACATATCTTGGGGACTTTGCTTGTGTCCAGGAGTCTCAAGCTAGCCTACTTGAAGGGGAGGAAGAGCAGTGAGCTACCTGCAGCTACCTTGCTGAAGCTGTATAGATCTGGGCTCAAATGCAAGACTACATGGGGGATGCTATTGAGTGCTACAATGCCACATTGCAAAAGATTATTGTGAGACTAAGGATACAATCCAGACCTGCCCTTGGGCCATAAGGCACATAAGACTGAAAGTGCCATAAGGCATGTTTGCGCCTCCTCAAGAGTCAACTAGGCCGGCACGCAGAAGCACCAACAGAGGGAGTGAGCCTTGCATCCACCAAGCTTGGAGGATGCAAGGCTCTGTTGAGGATGGGGAGGAGGCAGGGAAGAGGCAGGAGGGAGGCGTTCCAGGGCAGGTGGAGGGTGCAAGCAGGCAGGGAACAGGAGGTGGGGCTGGGATCCGGCTGTTATGCCAGATTCTAGCCTCCATACCCAAGCAGAGCAGCTTCAAGTTGTTCTGCTCTTCTTGAACTTGTGCCACCTCAGGAGGCACAAGTCCGAGGAGACATTTAGGGGCTGCGGTGGCTTACCCAGGCTAGTTCCAGCACAAGATAGGGTTGCTCTGCAAGGAACTATTGCCAAACTGTACTTTCCCCTTGATCCTTCAAGGGTCTGAAGGACAGTGAACCAACCCTAGAAGAACTTCACGTGGCCCTGGACTCCCTTGCCTTTGGCAAGGCACCTGGAAAAGACAGCATCCCTGCTGAAGTCCTAAAGTGCTGCAAAGAGATCATCGTCACTGAGCTGCATTAAATCCTCTGTCTCTGGTGGAGAGAAGGTGGAGTACCTCAAGACATGAGGGATGCAAACGTCATCACGCTGTACAAGAACAAAGGCGACAGGGGTGACTGCAACAACTACCGTGGTATCTCTCTCCTTAGTGTTGTAGGAAAGTTGTTTGCCCGAGTTGCACTAAAGAGGCTCCAGGTACTTGCAGAGAGCATTTATCCAGAATCACAGTGCGGATTCCGAGCCAATAGGTCCACCACTGATATGGTATTCTCCCTTAGACAACTGCCGGAGAAATGCAGGGAACAACGACAGCCACTCTTTATAGCCTTCATAGATCTCACGAAGGCTTTCGACCTGATCAGCAGGGACGGCCTCTTCAAGATCCTCCCCCAGATCGGATGTCCACCTAGGCTCCTCAGCATCACCAAATCCTTCCACAAGGACATGAAGGACACTGTTGTCTTCGATGGCTCCACATCAGACCCCTTTGACATCCAAAGCTGCGTGAAGCAGGGCTGTGTTCTTGCACCAACCTTATTTGGGATTTTCTTCGCTGTTCTGCTGAAGCATGCCTTTGGAACTGCAACAGAAGGCATCTATCTCTGGACCAGATCAGACGGAAAGCTCTTCAACCTCTCCAGACTGAGAGCAAAGTCCAAAGTCCAGCTGAAATGTCTGCGTGACTTCCTCTTTGCCGACGATGCAGCTGTCACTGCCCACTCTGCCAAAGATCTCCAGCAGCTCATGGATTGTTTTAGCAAGGCCTGCCAAGATTTTGGATTGACGATCAGCCTGAAGAAAAGTCGAGTCCCAAGTCTCTGCCCCCCTTGAGTCACAAACAAGTCATAACGGGAGACTGTCATGACTCATCCAGAGGTGTTTTTAGAGTCACTCTAACTCGAGTCTAAGCCTTTTCAAAAAGCAAGTTAAATCACAAGTCAACCGCAGCTCTGCAGAAAACAGGGGGGTACTGATGGGGTATTGTGACACGAAGGGAAATTCTGGGGGTAAATGGTGGCCACCAGCACTGCTGCCCCTAGAACTGTGACAATCCAAATTCCAAAGAGAGGTGAAAGGGAATAATTTAAACTCCTCCTTCCCCAAATCCTTCAAATGCAAACTGTGAAAATTGCCCCTGGAGAATTTTCATTTTGGTGGCAGTTGCAGGCTGGGAGATGGAGGAAGACAAATACAGAGGCGGCAGCCAGCAGGAGTCGTGAAATCTTGCAAAACCCTATTATTTTGCTGCCTATGAAATATCTTGGGCACTTTGCTTGTGTCCAGAAGTCTCAAGCTAGCCTACTTGAAGGGGAGGAAAAGCATTGAGCTACCTGCAGCTACCTTGCTGAAGCTGTATAGATCTGGGCTCAAATGCAAGACTACATGGGGGATACTATTGAGTGCTACAATGCCACATTGCAAAAGGTTATTGTGAGACTAAGGGTACAATCCAGACCAGCCCTTGTGTTGCAAGGTCAAGAGCAAAGTTCAAAAGCAAACTCAGTAGGCAAGAGTGGTGATCGTCTGCAAGCTTTATTTCGTTGCCAGCAATGGGCCTCTCAGGAACTCCTTGTCCAAAATGAAGAGAGCAATGAGAGTCATGTGGGAACTCCCAAAGCCCTCAGAGAGAGCAATTTTCCAGTGTGTGCCTCATATTCAATTCTGGTTCCTTTGTTTGAGGAGTCTTACATTTCATTGGCTGACGTGTGACATCAGAGATGGAGGCTTTCTCAGGATTGGTCACAGATAAATTTACAAACATTTGATTGGTTAGTTTCAAGTTACAGACTCCAAATATAATAGAAAACAGTTTCCAACAACCACTAGATGGCACTGTTTACTCATTTATTACAGAACTGGTGTGCTTCTAAATTCCTTTTTGTCTGGCCTCATCAATCACTGGTTAAACTAAACCTTTTGTCTTCCCTCTATTAATTCCCTTTATGTGACTGTGTTATTGTGATGCATAGTGGTATAATTAATACAAGACAAACTAACTTCTTGTTGTAAATAAAGATTTTAAGAAACCTTTATTTCAATTAAATCTAGCCCCTTTTGTTAACTTAGAGGCTCTCATTATGTTTTGCTGGCTTATCAGGGACTCTCTCTGGTATGTCGCTGCTTATCTCTGCAGATGTCTGTATCTTAGAGTACTCTTTTTTTAATTAGCAACAGATTTACTGTCTTTGCCAAGGCTGTCAACTGTCTTATCTAATGTTGCTAGTTTTCCCTCATTAAAATGTCTCTAACCTGTTCATAACCCTTAGTTATCTGCTTCTTGGTGCCAAGAGATCCTGATTAATTGGTGCAGGCATCCTGCTTCCTGCCTCCTCTTAGTTCTCTGTATGTTGTAAATTTGTCTCTGAGTTGTAAATCTGTCACTTTGAGTCTACAGAGTTGGAATGCTTTTCTTAAGATAAGAGTTCTAGTGTCTCCTTGTTAATTAACTTCTGCCAAGGTTGCATCTTGAATTACAATTTTTAAACTTGTGGCTTTCAAGCAAAACTTAATAATTTTCCTTTTCTGTGTATTTCTATACTATTATTTAACTTTCAATAACATAAGGCAATCAAGCTTTACTCTAATAGCTAATTTATATATTGATTACACTTTAAAAATACAATCTCTATAATTATTGAGACATTAAGAACTATTGGCATGCAGGCATGTTATATTTGGCACTTCTGTGTTGCTATGGTGTAATGCTCTCTCAGTATTCATAACACTGTCCTTCTGAAATTTAAATGTTTTAAAAGTCCAAAAACCTAACCCTAACCCCCATGTGTTTTCATCTGTCTACTTGTTTCCAAGCAGGGCTGAGGCTGGAATTTCCCTCTCTCATGCTGCCTATTCAGAGACAATGCTTAATGAATATACAAGCTGTAAAATTGATTCCAAGAGAAGCTTAAATCATTTGTCATGCTAGCAATTAGCTCGGCAGATGTAAATTCCAGCTTCATATACTCCCTTTTTACATGAAGCGGTTCTTGTCCTTGAGCTAGAAACATTCCTTGATTTACAGCTTGTCTCTGTTTTAGTTTCAGAGACCAGGAAAAATGCTTTCTTTGTTCTGAACATATAAGTTCTCTATTTCTTAAACATTATTTGTTTTAAACTAATTTACCTATAAACACCATAACATAGCATTAACATTTGGTTCATTAACATGAGTAAACATTTGAACATTTTCTCTATTAAACTGCTAAACATATAAACCACATGTGTCTGTGTTTATGAGCATGGCATAATGGCTTTCATGGCCTTGCCTCACTTGGGCCATAAGGCATGTTTGTGCCTCCTCAAGAGTCAACTAGGCCGGCACGCAGAAGCATGCTGGCCTCTCAAGGCTGAATTCAGCCTCCGCACTAACAGAGGGAGCGAAACTTGCATCCGCCGAGCTTGGCGGATGCCAGGCTCTGTTGAGGGTGGGGAGGAGGCAGGGAAGAGGCGGGAGGGAGGCATTCCAGGGCAGGCAGAGGGTGGCCCCAGGGGCAAGCAGGCGGGGAGCAGGAGGTGGGGCTGGGATCCGGCTGTTATGCCAGATTCTAGCCTCCATACCCAAGCAGAGCAGCTTCAAGTTGCTCTGCTCTTCTGGAACTTGTGCCACCTCAGGAGGCACAAGTTCCAGGAGACCCTTAGGGGCTGCGGTGGCTTACCCAGGCTTGTTCCAGCACAAGATAGGATTGCCTCTGCAAGGAGCTAGTGCCAAACTGTACTTTCCCCTTGATCCTTCCAGGGTCTGAAGGCCAGTCCTTTCTATCTTTCAGTTCTAAAGACCTTTTTCTCTCAAGCGGCGGAGTCACTCTTGCTCATCTCATTGGACTGTGGTCTGGGATGTTCTTCTGAATTATGCATCTGTGTAGGGTGTAAGGGGCTGCAGACACACCACACAACGTACTCACAAGAGGAACGGGCCTCTATAGAAGAAGGTGCCACTTCTGTTTTTGGAGGTGCTGGATTCACTCTGCTTGTTTGGGGGATTCTGGTTGCGTTAAGCTAAGAAATCTTGTTTCTGTTGCTCACTCCTTGGTCTGTTTTTCATCTCAGTATCCGAAAAGAACCATTGCTCTTGGCAACACACATGCCATTTTGAGTTCCACAATAGAAGAAAGGTAGAAAATAAATAAAAAGGAGTGACAGTGAACCATGCATGTCCCCCTGGGCTCCTCAGTGGATAAGTGGGACAATAAACAACAAGTGTAAATTTTCTCTTCTACTGTTACCCTGCACATGCCTGATCTCCTCTGATCTAGGAAGCTAAGCAGGGTCAGGCCTGGTTAGTACTTGGATGGGAGACTGCCTGGGAATACTGGGTGCTGTAGGCTTATACAATGGTCTTTCGAGACTGAAGGTTGCCAACCTATTTGTCAGTGCCATCATTACTTGTACTTGGTTTGCCTGTGCCTATGCTTGAGAACTTGTACTCTGTTTGGTTTATCAGGAGAAGAATTGTGCCCTGCTATCTCTGGGTTCATTATCCCACCCACGCACCCCCCCCCTCAAAAAAAAATTGCCTACGTGGCTGATTCTATGCTACATCTGATTCCTTCTTTAATCTAGTTCCTTCCCTAAATTTATTGCTATCTTTCATCAGCAGCTTTGACTGCAGTGACTCAGAGCCCAATCCTGAGCTCGGTGCGCTAGCTCATCACCAGAGCGGTGGCAGACCTACTGGACAAAGGGCCTTGCTGCCCCAGGAACAGCACGCACACTTGATTTGCCTGTGCCTATGCTTGAGAACTTGTACTCTGTTTGGTTTATTTGGTGAAGAATTGTGCCCTGCTATCTCTGGGTTCGTTATCCCACCCACGCACCCCCCCCTCAAAAAAAAATTGTATGTAATGGTAGTGTGGCCTCTATCAGTAGAACTAAAATTAAGGCCAGTAGTTCACATCCTTATGATGAGTGTTTGGTTCCCTCAAGTGTGTGGTTTACCTAAGAACTAAACTGGGCACCTGAACTCCTGGATCACTTTGCGGTTGGGATGGTGAGCCAAGAGTGGGACAAACAAAGCCCAGGTGCCTGGGGAGGGCCCGGTGGCTTTGACAAGCTCATTTGTTCTATGTGGTATAATCTCTTCTCTTGCCCAGCAACTGTAAATGGCAGCACTCCACCTTGGCTCACCCTAAGTTTATTTATAAGAATTGGCTAATTCCTCTATAGAGTAATTGACGTCATCATTAACGAATGCCAATCCTATCCTGCAGTGGGATGGAGCTTCTTTGATTGGTGGTTGTTGTCTTCATAAGGATGGAAGGTATATAGCGTGCTCTGTATCCGCCATTATCCCAGCTCCAGTGCATTGTCCTGAGCACCAGGACGCCTTCAGGTTGCTGTTCGTGTTTCCATGATGAAGCTTTGGATTCCACTCCTCTTAGCAACTTCCACTTGGGCTGTAGTCTATGGCCGTAAGTAGAGAACAGCCACTCCACAATTGTTTCCTAGTTGGGGTGCTTTGCAAGCAATGTTACATTGCAACATTCTGGTTAAGAATACACATTTGTCCAGTTCATAATGCTCAGCGATATTAGGAACTGAGAATCATTTCTCCCAAAAGTTCTTGCCTGGCTCTGCTTGAACATTGAGTTTTTGAGGTATTGTCTGCATTTGTGGTTGGTGCGCAGCACACCGGGCAGCCAGAGGCAGCTCTGTTGCAGATGCATTCAAAGAAAGTAAGATAAATTTCCAAGTTGAAATAAGTGGAGGAGAAGAAAACACTTGTAATTCTAATGAAGAATTAGAATAAAAGTGGCGGCCCAGTACTATCTCTTTCTCCACTGCCAATGAAACGGCCCAAAAATGGCTACTCCTGCATCCTGCACTGGGGGGAAGTTGCAGAGGGAACTTTATTTCCCTAACCAGGTGGTAAGCGTCTGTGATGTGGTGTGGGGACTACTCGGACCTGCGCCAGCTCAATAAGTGGCACGTGTCCACAAGAATCCATGCTGGAGGATCAGGTCTGGGAAAGAGGCCAGTATTTGGCGGCCTCTGCTGCTTCCCAAACCACACCTGATCTACCCATCCCCACTCCCCTCCCCACCCAGTTTGGCAAAGCCCCCCTTCTGTCCCCCCCCCACCCCATCCTACCTCTCCTGCTGACTTGCCTGTTCTGGTGAACATGTGGGCAGGAAGGCGCAGGCCACTGCGAGATACAAGAAGCTGGACTAGATGGGCTTTGGCCTGATCCGGCAGGGCTCTTCCTATGCCAGTGCTCCTGGCAGCACACAGAGTATCACACTATTGGAGTGCCTTTTACAACTGGCACTGACTGCTTGATGGCGGTCAGTGCCAGAGGAGGGGAAGCGATGATGTCGGAAGGTCAGTATAGGATTGGAGCCTTAATGGAGATTGACTACAGAGTGCACTTTAAAATTTATGACTACACCACTGATTCCATAAGTACAACAGAACCAGTATTAGAAAGTAGGAGAGAACTCCTGAAAAACAGATAGGACTTCCTGCATACACTTTCCAAGAAAACTCATAAATACTGAGCCAGTCTTAAATTGAACCTTGTGGAGTTTGCCCACCACTAGCTGAGCACTTGTAATGGTCTTCTAGAGCCCAGTGATACGGACCAATCTGGCTTAACTTCTGGTAAGTCCTTTGCTATGGTAGTCCTGAGTGCAGGTGAGTCTAACTGAATATGTGAGAGTGACAAGGAATCAAAATGTGAGCGTGTCAGCTGCACCACAGTAGCTTTGTCTTTGATTTGCTGAACCAGAGGTGGAAACAGCTGTGTGCACAGTAAGAAGATGATTTCAATGCTGGGAAGTCTCAAAAAGGGCTGGAAAATTGTGCATGACTCAATGAGAGCCAGGATGGTGCAGTGATTCTGCTGTTAGACCTAGGAGATCCAAGTTCAAATCCCTGATCAGTCATCAAATCTTCTTGGGCAACTTTGGGCCAGTCACCATCTCTCAGCCTAAACCACCTCACAGTGTTCTTGTGGTGAGAAAGGCTGTAAAGTGCATTCCACCACCAGTGCCACCACCACCACCAGTGCCACCAAAACCACTGCATTTTCCACTGACTCTTTACACAGATAACATTCCATGGAAAAATGTGTCTTCAGATTAAAGGTCAACTTCAGGAGTTGACCTTCAATCTGAAGACACATTTTTCCATGGAATGTTATCTGTGTAAAGAGTCTGTGGAAAATGCAGTATAAAGATCAATTCAGCTCCCTGTAAGAAGGAAGTACGGACAGTAATAGTTAGTACAGTGGCAACTTACACTATACTTACAAGTAGCACAGTGGTTGTTTTGGTTTCCTTCTTAGGCTTTCTGGGAGGAAGGGGCTGCTTCTGGTGGATAGCAGTGCTGGGGTAGGGTGGGGAGTTTTGGAATAGATCATAGAGGGAAGTAGATTCTCATGTCTCCCACCCCCTCCTTTTTTCAGAGGAACTTGCTGAAGGTGATGGACTTACCCAAGGGCTCGCAAGTGTGTTTCAAGCTCTCGGTGCTGCGGTCCAAAATTTAGTTGGCGGCATAGCCAAACTGCTTGTTGGAAAACCAAGTGAGTTTTCATTGAGTGGAAGTGGGAAGCATTTTTCAAAGTGTATTTGTGTAGTGACCCTGAGAACGGAAAATATAGATATGATGAGGAGATATGCTGTGGGTGACCTTCTCAAAAGTCTGCATGTCCTTGCCATTGATACAGGATTTATAGCATCTAATTCTAAATCCCTCCCATATCTAAGGTTGCCCAGTGCAGTACTCTAAGGATGGGATCATCCTTAGATTATTCTTGGCCCAGTCCTATCCTTCCTCCCCCCTCCCTGTCAATGAAGCCACACCAGGGAGGTTTGTGATGCATTCTGGGGTGGTGGGGCAGATCGGGAGAACTTGGAGAGGAAAATGAACGTCACTTCCCCATCAGTCTCCTGCTCACCAGTGCATCCCCCTAGATCTGCATCAGATCTTTAGCTGGTGCAACTTAGAGGAGATAAAAGGACATGCCAGCTGCTATCATTGCTTGCATCTGGGACAAGTTGCCTGCATCCAGGGTGACCAGATGTCCTTTTTTCCAGGACATGTCCTCTTTTTTAAGCCTCCTGTCCTGAAAACAACATAAATGTCCTCCTTTTCCTTGTGAGTGGACCCCTGCAAGCAGTGCATACCCTTCTTGAAAATAATAAATTATATTTAATAAATATGTAACATGTAATAGAGTTTTACATTTAATAATAAGTAATATAGTGTTTAAATTAAACGAAATCAATAGATGAGTGTTTTTAGCTTTTATTTTGTCCTGGCATACGTTTTGGGGGGATGTCCTACATTTTGGGGTGCTTTGTCCTCTTTTGTGCTTACGACATCTGGTCACCCTGCCTGTATCAGGTACCGCCCCTCTCGCCTCCGTTGCACACCTGCCCACCCCACATTCTGCTCCATTTAGCCCTGCCCCCTCTGTGTTCCACCCTCCCCGCCAACCCACTGGAGTTAGCGGGCATTTCATTTCCCACCACTGCACATGAGGCCGCTCTGCCCTCTTTGGCACCAGGCTGGTGCCACGTGGTTCCGTGTGCTGATGGCAGGCCGTGTGTCCTGCCACTGGAATGCTAGTTCAGGCTGTGGGGAGGGGGAATCGGAATGAACCCTCAGTTTACCTGCCAGGCGTATATGCGCATCTGTTACCCCAGGTCTAACACCAGATTCCTTGCCCTCCGACATCTGCCCCACTCTGTGTTAACAACAGGTATGGGAGAGGACAGCTAGAAGGACCTCATTAATGCCCTCAAAGCCACATCCTCGACTTATCTTCTGTACTCCTCCTGTGCATGAGTAGTGCATCCCGACTAGAAGCATCTTGAGCACTCTCAGTGTCCCAGGTGGTTTGAAACATCTCACCTGCTAGCTGCTGGTGCATAGCATCTCGCCTTTCTTCAGAAGCTGGTGGCTTGTAGAATGCTGGACAGGAGAGACAAGGCCAGGAGAGAAAGAGTTAATGAGAGCTGCAGACCCTGACAAAGGGAAGGGTGAAGCATTTCAGCGCCTTTATTTCTCAATAGGTGCCCGCTCTGCCAGAGAGGATCCTGGACTTCTCAGCATCTTTCCAAATAGCAGCAACTGATTGGTTGTGGGTAAGCTCTTCGGGGAAGGCTTCTATGACAGATTCCAGCAAAGCAGGATTTGTAGAAAAACACAGATAAATTTCTAAACATTATACAGAGGATCACCCTGGGTACTTTTTTCTATGGTCTGCGAATAGGACTGTGGGAGAAGAAAGCCTAGCCCAGTCCAGAGACAGCAAGACCCTAAAGCCCTCAATCTGATTAGACTGGAGGATTAAGGTTCCTCGTGAACAATGAAAGCTGCCCTCTCAGGGCCAAATCCTAAACAGTGTGCCCTGGCTTACCACCGAAGTGCACTGTCGCAAACCTACCTTAAGGCACATCTGCATCCCTCAGCACCAGTCTAACGCCAGCGCTAGCTCGGCGTTGGGCTAGTGCCTGTGGACCGCCGCTGCTCCACCAATCCATAGTCGCCTGATTTGCCGGGCGGCAGAGAGGTAGGTGGAGAGGTGGGGAGGAGGAGTTCCAGGGTGGGGGCAGGTGGGGGAAGGGCATGGAGAGGGCAGAGAGGAGGTGTGCAGTTGGAGGGAGTGGGACCCAACACAGAGGCCCAACACAGAGGCTCTTGATTCTATGGCAACCCTTGGGTTTCCATAGATTCAAGTAGTCCCATTGTGCGGTTACTCGCCTTACCTAGGGAAATAGGACAAAAGTCCCCTTTTCCCAAGGAGCCGCTGGTGCTGCCCAAATAGTGCTCAGGATGCAGCTGCAGCCGTTTTCGGTGCTGCCGCAGCTCTGCGTGCTGGACAGCTCAGGATTAGGCTGCCCACCATCACTCTGACCAGTCATCCAGCTATCTCAGTACTGTCTACACTGACAGGCAGGCAGGGGTCTTTCCCAGCCCCCCACAGGGAGATGCGTGGAACTTCTAGCAAGCAAAACGAATTCTCTGCTATGAGTGACATTCTCATCCCTCATGGTTGGCAACCTTCAGTCTCGAAAGACTATGGTATAAGCCTACAGCACCCGATATCCCCAGGCGGTCTCCCATCCAAGTACTAACCAGGCCTGACCCTGCTTAGCTTCCGATGTCAGACAAGATGAGAGTACACACCAAAGGTGTGCTACCTGGCCCATCTTCTGCCAGATGTCTCTCTAAAGAACCTCTTGCTACCTGGGCAAAGAGGTCCCCTTATGAAGTGGGGACCTGTGATATTTTGTGGGGGAAGACCAGCCGTCCCTTTTCATCCCAGTATGGCACCTTTTCCTGGGGCTGTTGCTGGTACCTCTTTTGCATCTCTCTCTCCCCCCGCCCCTTTAAATCTTGGTGCCCTTTGGGGAAAGGGAACCATTTTTGGTTTATTTTCCTGTGTAAACCTGCTTTGTGAATAACCTTTGGTTGAAAACTAGCATATACCTTAAGAATAGGTTGAGTGGCACCTTGTCTCCAAGAAATGAGTCTGAGGGAGCTGCAACCTCTTAAGCATAGCTACATGATCGTTGCTTGTGCAGTGTTCGCACCTAAGGTGACCACAGTGACTGATGGCTGGAAGGAAAAAACAACAACAGACATGTCACCAGATGTCAGTTTCAGTCTGGGTAGTGGGAGTAGTATCGTAACAGGATTCATGGGCATGATAGAAAAATCTGTCAAAGCCATGACACCTGGGCATTTCTAGCACATGATGGGTTAGTTGTTAGTGAACAGCAGACTTCCACTTGTCCTCCTCCACAGGTGTGGAGCTGGGATGTGTGCAAGCATGGAGCTTTGCTAAATGAGGGCACACCAGGGTTGGCGTAAGTGCCTGAGCATTGTGGCAAAAACCTAGGCTCTAGGTCTTGTTTGTTCCTTCATACCATCAATTGTGATCCTGACCCCTTTGGCACCTGGGGACAGGATTGCAACCGCCCCCCGGCCTAAAAACCCTAGTTCCTCATACATCAGTACATATGGTGTCTGTCGGTAAACACTGCTGGAAGAAGACTGCTGACGTGAAATCTTGCTCCTTTTCAGATACCGGCACCAACAATGGTCAAGGAACCATCGCCCTATTTTGGAATAGATGGAGAAAGACAGCGACTTTGGCATGCGAATATGCCAACCCATCGTGTTGCCTGTGTACCCCCAATAAAGCATGCATTCAGCTCTTGACTCCATTCATTTTTTTTTACTTTCTGCATAGCAAACTCCATCTTTCAATTCCTAATAGTCTCTAATGCATTCATATACATCCTTCTAAACGTGCAATGCGGAAAGCTGCCATTGGTACTTCTGGCTCAGTATCGTTGACACTGCACTGGCAATATGTGCTTGCTTACTTATTTTTTTTTGCCCCTTCCGCATCACCTGAAAAGACCTCTTGGCGATCAAGAAGCCACATTCAAAGCGGCATGAGCCACAGACTTGGTGAGAGGAGGATGGGTTGATACCAGGAAGCAGGGTCTGGGGGGGCGGAGGGGAGGAGGAAGGTTCCACGAGACTGGGGGGATGGACCACAAGAAGGCGGGGCAGCCAGAACACGGGGGGGGGGGGAGCAGACTGTCTTGTACATCTCAGGACTGGGCAGGTCAGTCCCTCCTGCTTGCCCCCAGACTGCCTGCGTACCTCTGTCCTGTGCCAGTTCTTCGCGCCTGTCTGTGCCCCTGTGTGCCTAGGCTGCAATGAATGAATGTGCAGTCCTAGTCTCCTCCTCCACAGTTACCTAGGAGGAAACCCCATTAACTGCAATGGGACTTCTGAGAAGAGCTGCTGCACAGGATTGGGTTGTAAGCGGGGAGCAACCCTTCCTCTCTCCCTCCTGCCACTTTTTCCTCCTCACTCTGCCCGCCCCCTCCAGCCTTGCCAAGCTCAAATGTCTCTCTGTAGGTCCATCTGTGCTCGGCGCTCCTTCTGAGGGTGCAATCGGGAGTTGTAATGTGAATGGGGGGGGATTGGAAGCGGGGTGGGGTGTTCATAAGGAACTGATCACTTTCTTCACTGCTGCACACACTTGAATAACAGTCGAGCTTTTACATCAATGGAATGAAAAAGGGTGGTTGAAATGAAGGACTTCACTTCATCTCTGATGGGTGGCAGATGGGATGGGAACATCCAGGGAGTGTTAAATGAGAATTCACACGCACTCCATCAGTACCCCCCTGTTTTCTGCAGAGCTGCGGTTGACTTGTGACTTAACTTGCCTTTTGCAAAGGCTTTGACTCGAGTTAGAGTGACTCTAAAAACACCTCTGGATGAGTGAAAACCCGTGGACATTATATATCTGCACTTTCAGAAGGCGTTCGACACGGTCCCTCAACAAAGGCTGCTGAAAAAACTTCATAGGGAATTAGAGGGCAGGTCCTCTCCTGGGTTGAGAACTGGTTGAAGATCAGGAAACAGAGAGTGGGTGTCAATGGGCAATTTTCACAATGGAGAGAAGAGAAAAGCGGTGTGCCCCAAGGATCTGTCCTGGGACCGGTGCTTTTCAACCTCTTCATAAATGATCTGGAGACAGGGTTGAGCAGTGAGGTGGCTAAGTTTGCAGATGACACCAAATTTTTCCGAGTAGTGAAGACCAAAAGTGATTGTGAGGAGCTCCAGAAGTATCTCTCCAAACTGGCAGATTGGGCAGCAAAATGGCAAATGCGTTTCAATGTCAGTAAGTGTAAAGTCATGCACATTGGGGCAAAAAATCAAAACTTCACATATAGGCTGATGGGTTCTGAGCTGTCTGTGACAGATCAGGAGAGAGATCTTGGGGTGGTGGTGGACAAGTCGATGAAAGTGTAGACCTAATGTGCGGCGGCAGTAAAGAAGGCTAATTCTATGCTTGGGATCGTTAGAAAAGGTATTGAGAACAAAACGGCTAATATTATAATGCCGTTCTACAAATCGATGGTAAGGCCATACCTGGAGTATTGTGTCCAGTTCTGGTCACCACATCTCAAAAAGGATATAATGGAAATGGAAAAGGTGCAAAAGAGAGCAACTAAGATGATTACTGGGCTGGGGCACCATCCTTATAAGAAAAGGCTACGGTGTTTGGGCCTCTTCAGCCTAGAAAAGAGGCACCTGAGGGGGGACATGATTGAGACATACAAAATTATGCATGGGAAGGATAAAGTGGATAGAGTGATGCTTTTTACACTTTCACATAACACCAGAACCAGGGGACATCCACTAAAATTGAGTGTTGGGAGAGTTAGGACAGACAAAAGACAATATTTCTTAACTCAGCGTGTGGTTGGTCTGTGGAACTCCTTGCCACAGGATGTGGTGATGGCATCTGGCCTGGGTGCCTTTAAAAGGGGATTGGACAAGTTTCTTGAGGAAAAATCCATTACGGGGTACAAGCCATGATGTGTATGTGCAACCTCCTGATTTTAGAAATGGGCTATGTATCAGAATACCAGGTGCAAGGGAGGGCACCAGGATGCAGGTCTCTTGTTATCAGGTGTGCTCCCTGGGGCATTTGGCGGGCTGCTGTGAGATACAGGAAGCTGGACTTATGGCCTGATCCAGTGGGGCTGTTCTTATGTTCTTATGTTCATCTCTAATGTATTTATTTAAATTTTATATTTAATTTTTTTTCCGGTCCTTGACACCAGGGCAGATATTTGATGCAGGCTTCTGCACTAAAAGTTTGGAGAGGCTCAATCCCCGGCATCCACGGTACAAAGACCATTGTCTGAAACCCTGTCAGTCAGGGTCAAAAATACTGAGCCAGAAGGACCACTGTCAGCTTTCCATATGGTGCACTTAGAAGGATGTAGATGAACGCATTAGAGAGCAATCCTAGATTGCACTTAAGCTGGCGCAAGTTCTTTGCACCAGCTTCTGGGTGTCGTGAAAATGCCATAAAGCACACTCTCACCACTGTGAGAGTTAGGAAGGCTGGGGCAAAGATGAATGCTGGCCTCCCTGCGCCAGAACAAGCCCCAGCAAAGATAAGTTAGCGCTGGCAGCAGGCCACTGGCACGGAGGTTTGGAGGAAGTGAATTCGGGGGTGTTTCAGGGTGGGAGAGAGCAGGTGACAGGCAGATCAGTGGGCAGGGCAGGCCTGGCAGGGGGGTGGAGCCAGTCTCCAACACTTCGGTCAGATCCTAATCCTTCTCCTGAGCAGCCTGGCCTAACACTGGGCTATTCAGATCTGTGCTACCAATTTAGCTGGAGCAGAGCTATGTAACCCAACTGCAGTGGCTGGGGCAGTGCCCAGGGTAAGGAGAAGAAAAAAAATCTCCTTGCCCCAAGTTGTGCCACAGCCACCTCCAACCATGCACTGGATTCTGCACAGGCCAGCAGGTTAGGTTTGGGCTGTAAGACTACTAGGAATGCAAATATGGGGCTTGCTATGGTGAAAGCAAAAACTCTGGTGAATGGAGTCAAGTGCTGAATGCATGCTTTATGCTTTATTGACTGGGTACACAGGCGACTCAATGGGTTGGCATATCTTCATGTCAAGACCTTCTTCTTGCTTCATTCATTCCAAATAGGGCGACTGTCACTTGACCATTTTATGATGTCAGTGCCAATATCTGAAAAGGAGCAGGATTTCAAGTCAGCACTCTCATACCAGCAGCGTTTTCCAGCAGATACGATATGAAGGAAAGGACAAGCCTGGAGATGAGTCTTTCGGCAGGATACATGGGCCTTGTGCCATCCCTGGTGAGTGCTCTTAAGCAAAGAAGTGCTCCTTGCTTGCATCCATTCTGGCTACTCAGCCCTAACACACCTGTGGAGGAGGACAATGGAAGACTGCTCGTCACCGAGAACTGACCCTTCATGTGCTAGTGATGCCCAGATGTCATGGCTCTGATAGATCTTTCTGTCAGATGATACTGCTCCCAATACCCAAACTGAAACTGACATTTGGAGGCATGGCTATTTTTTTTTTCCTTCCAGCCATCAGTCACTGTGATCATCTTCGGTGAGAGCGCTGTGCAAGCAACGATATTGTAGCTGTGCTTAAGAGGTTGCTTAACCATGCTTAAGAGGGCGCAGCTCTCACAGACCCATTTCGTGGCGACAAAGTGCCACTCAACCTATTCTTAAGAGTATATATTGGTTTTCAACCAAAGGTTGTTCACCAAGCAGGTTTACACAGAAATACAAACCAAAAATGGTTCCCTGTCCCCAAAGGGCTCCAAGATTTAAAGAGAGAGGGGTGGGGGGGGGGGAGGAAGATGCAAAAGAGGCACCAGCAACAACCTCAGGAAAAGGTGCCATGCTGGGGTGAAGAGAGACAGCTGCTCTCCCTCCACAAAACAGAAGAGGTTCCCACTTCAGAAGGTGCCTCGTTGCCCAGTTAGCAAGGGGTCCTTTAGAGAGACACCTGACAGAAGATGGTCGCCCATTGCAGAGCATTCATTTTGCCTGTAGAAGGTTCCAGGTGTCTCCCTGTGTGACTGGGAAAGACCCCTGCCTGCCTGCCTGCCTGTGTAGACAATACCGATCTAGGTGGACAACTTGTCAGACCGATAATTGAGAGGGCAGCTTTCACCATTCTTGAGGGACCTTACCACTACTGCCTGATTAGGAAGACAGTCAGGCAGGGACCTCACTCAAGCCCCCTGCCACCTGGGGCGCTGACGTGACAGCTTGCAATGTCACCATGTTACTTCTGGGTAAGAGGAGGGGTCAGTGGCTGTAGCGACGAGAAGCAGAGCTGTCAATCTGCTTCCCAGTCACCTTTCGACTACTTGGAACCTCTGCAAACCTCCAAGCGCAGCGCTGTGTTTGGAGGCTTGCATGGGCTCTGCAGAAACCGAATCGTGGCCAGGAAGGAAACGTTCAGCTTCTTCAAAGTCAGTGCAAACCTTCCAGCACAGTGCTGTGCTGGGAGGTTTGCAGGGACTGCACTGTGGTCAGAGGTTTGCAGCAGCTTTCCTGAAGCTGGAAGGCAGCCCAGCAGGTTCAATCTTGGCGGGTCTCAGGTTGTCACCCCCCTCAAGTGACATTCCAGAGTGGCACCTGCCCTTCCTATACCCCCTAATTTTATTATAGCATCCAGGAACTCAAATTGAGGGTTTTAAAGTCCTGCTGTCTCTGGACTGAGGCTAGGCCTTCTTCTCCCACAGTCCTATTCACAGACCTTAAAGAGAAATATCCAGGATCTTCGGTATGGAAGCTCCTCTGTATAATGTTTAGAGATTGGTCTCTGTTTTCCTAGGAGTCCTGCTTTGCTGGAATCTGTCACAGAAGCCTTCCCCCAGGGGCTTACCTATAAAAATTCAGTTGCTGCTGGTTGGAATGATCCAGAATCCTCTCTGATGAAGAGACCTCCTATTGAAAAATAAAGATGATGAAATGCTTCACCCTTTCCTTTGCCAAGATCTGCAGCTGCCAATAACTCCACTGTATCTCTCGCTGGTCTCTCCCATCCTCCAATCTGCATGCCACCTGCTCTTCCCACCTCTCTCACACACTTCTATTTCCAGGTGCAAATGCAGAAAGGCGAGATGTTATGCACCAACAGCTATCAGGTGAGATGTACAAAACTATCTGGGATATCAAGAGAGCTAAAGTTGACTGGAAAGCACTGACATAAGGGATTAGGATTGCGCTCTTAGTCTGACTTCTCCACAGTGGTCTATCTGGTTTGGGTGGCCCTTTACAGCATGCAAGTCCCACCAACACTACAAGGTAGCATCCCATGGGGGGGTAGTTATGATTATTTTCCCATACCTTTCCCAAGCCTCCCAAGGCTCTCCCCCCCCCCCCGCGCCCCCAACTAAGCAGGATGCATTTCAAGCCTCCTTGGTGTGACTGCATTGATGGGGATGGGGGGAAGGGCTGTGAATGTTCCATATTTTAGGATATGGATTGGGCAGCCATAGGGGGTGGCTGGGATTTAGATTCAGATGCTATAAATCCTGTATCAACAGCAAAGTGATGCAGACACTTGCAAAGATCATTCAGTGCCCATTTCCTCATCATATCTGCATTTTTAGTTCTCGGGATCAGTACACAAATACATTTGGAAAAATTGTTCCCCACCTCCACTTCCCTTCAAGCACTCACGTGGTTTTCCAAAAAGCATGCTGGATATGTTACCAATCACATTCTTGATCACTCTGCCGACATTTTGAAATAAACCTATGAATCCTTGGGCAAATCCCCAGCGTGGAGGAATTTTCTCTGAATATAGTGGGGGAAAAGTCATGAGAATAAGAACATAAGAACAGCCCTGCTGGATCAGGCCATAGGCCCATCTAGTCCAGCTTCCTGTATCTCACAGCGGCCCACCAAATGCCCCAGTGAGCACACCAGATAACAAGAGACCTCATCCTGGTGCCATCCCTTGCATCTGGCATAGCCCATTTCTAAAATCAGGAGGTTGCACATACGCATCAAGGCTCGTAACCCATAATGGATTTTTCCTCCAGAAACTTGTCCAATCCCCTTTTAAAGGCATCCAGGCCAGATGCTGTCACCACATCCTAGTTCCCTCTATGATCTATTCCAAATAACTCCCCACCCTACCCATCTCAGCACTGCTACCCACCAGAAGTGGCCCCTTCCTCCCAGAAAGTCTAAGAAGAAAATCACAGTATTCAACACAAAATAACTAATATGCTACTCATAAGTACAGTGTAAATTGTTACTGTACTTCCTTCTTACAGGGGACTGATTTGGTCGCTAAAGTTTCTATATTTTCCAGACTCTTTACATGAATAACATTCCATGGAAATAAGTACCTTTAGGTAAAAGGCAACTCCTGGTCATTTTAAAAAAAATAATTCAAATTTTTATACCGCCTTTCCTCCAAGGAGCTCAGGGTAGTGTACATGAGGTTCAATTCTACCCCCTCTCCCCCAACAAAACTAGCACTCAGGTTGCAGGGGGCACTTTACGACTTTTGTCACCGCAAGAACCCTATGAGGTAGTTTAGGCTGAGAGATGGTGACTGGTCCAAGATCACCTCGGAAGCTTCATAGCTGAGCAGGGATTTGAACCTGGATCTTCCAGTTCTAACACCAGAACCCCTGCACCATTCTGGCTCTCACTGAGTCATGCACATTTTTCTGGCCCTTTTGGAGACTTCCTGGCACTGCAATCTTCTTACTTTGAGCACAGATGTTACTTCCATCCCTGGTTCAGCATATCTAGGATAAATCCATTGTCATGAAGTTTGTATGCTGTAGGATTCCTTGATGCTTTCACTTATTCAGCTAGGCTAACCTGCACTCAGAACAGCTGGCTCAGTATTTATGAGTATTGGAAAGTGTATGCCAAAAGCCCTATCTGTGTTTCTAGAGTTCTCTCCTAGTTTCTGATACTGATTCTGGTGTACTTATGGCATCAGTGGTGTAGTCATAACTCTTAAAGTGAAGGAATTAACTGTGACACCTTCATAGTCATGCTCCATTAATGGCCTAATCCTACACTTCCCTTCTGACGTCATCACATCTCCTCTGCTGGCAGTGACTACCATCAAACAGTCAGTGCCACCTGTAAAAGGCACTTCGACAGTACAATACTCATCGTGTAGCCAGGAGTGCTGGAGGAAAGGCCTTTGCCTTCCTGCCTGTGCTATTTGGTCTCCGGCTGCTTGCTAGAGCAGGTAACTCAGTGGAAGAGGTACATGTGTTTGGGGAGTGCATAACAGGGCAGAGAGGGGGCGACACTGGGTGTCCCAATAAATAATTTATTTTTAATATATTAGACTTCATGCTCTCATGGTATGTGACTGCACCGGGGAAATGTTACAGATCTGTACTTTTAACAAGCTGTAAATGTTTTTAACAATAATAGTAAATGGGACTTACTCCTGAGTAAGTGTGGGTAGGATTGCAGCCTAGGATTGTTAAAACTCTTCCTGCTTGATGGTATCACTTCTGGTGGTTCTGACAGATTCTCATTCTAAACAGTGGGTTCCAGTGCTGAATGTGTGAGAACCACTGCTCTTTTGTGTTGGAGACAATTGGAGCATTTGGGGTTATTTCAGTACCAAATGATCCGGTCTAAAAAAATGGAGTTTTTTTAGGACTGTATTTCTAATTCATCAGGTCTGTTTCTTTGAATAAGTCTGTTTTATATATGATTCATTCTTATTAAATAAGAGTATTATGAAAGAATTCCAGTTGCAAAGTTTCTGTTATCAATCAGTTTTCACTTACTATTCTCCACTTGGAATAGTGGAAAGTCTTACACTTAGACTTAGGCTTACAGTGGAAAGTCTATACAATCATTTTCTATACTTGCGTTTTAGTTTTTTGTTTTAGGCAACATTATCAACAGATGTTATGCCAACTAGAGCATTTCATAATTTCATTTTTTTTGCACCTGTTTGAAGGGTGCCTCTTTCTTTGAGTTTTGGCTGCTGTTCCTCCCTCCCTAACAGCTTCTGTTATATTGAGGGTGGGCCAGGCAAAGGCTGAGTGATGGTCCCAATAAGAGCAGACAAGTCTCCTAGTGGCTCAGCAAAGTTGGGACCTGTTGCTTGATCCCTTGGGGCAAGCAGCCTTTCTTGACCAGAGTGGCTCATCTCCCTACAGTTCTCCCTTTGGCCATGGCTGGATGGCTGTTTGTGGCATAGCTAAGGCAACTATCTGGTACCTGGGGTCAAAGAAGATTTTGCAGCCCCCCCCCCTGCATAATAAGATCAAATGTAATTAAGTAGCTAAATAAAAAGTTATTGGTTCCATGCTATATCATAATAACATCTCATTGGTGCAAAGAACAATCAGTCTCATAGGTCAGTTTGGAGTTAAGTAAATCCACTTTTTGTTCCACAACACAGTTGTGTTTTCATTTTCTGGTTAATTGGCTATAACTTTTGATAGAATGCAGATATTCCAGTGCAGTTTATTTCCTTGCACTCTGCATTAAATTACCTTTCCAATGATATATAACATGATGGTATTATTCATACATACCAAGATTTTCACAATTTTGGTCACTAGTGTCAAGCTCAGCTTGTTGCCCCCCTAAAGCTTGATGCCCGGTGCAACTGCTATGTCCTGCACCCCCTTAGCTATGCCACTGGGTGATTGACAACATCCAAGTTGGGTACACCAACAATCCATGAGGGGCTGTGGAGGAAGACTGAATTCAGCACAGTCACCACCACAAAGTTCTTAGAATCTTGAAAAACATTATTTGTGGAACAGCAGCCATAATTAGCAGGAGGAGGGCAGGAGGTCTGGTCTAGAGGGTAGAGCCTCCGTTAGCCCAAAGATAACATCTGAAGCTTGCCAGTTCGAGGCCACCAGCAGCTCCATGAAGGTCAAGACCTTAAAGCAGCTGACAAGTTGAGCTGAGTTATTCTACCTGCTCTTTGGTGTGAGCAAAGAAGCGTCTTGGCTGCCCTTCAAGTGAGAGATGAAGGAGCTGCTTGTCAGCCAGCGTGGGAGGCAACTGGGGGCCAGAAGTGATACCAGACTGTGAAAGATCCATCTGAAATATTGTGTGGTTCTTGAAAGACAGAACCTTTCTGTTATTGTAAAAATCGCCTCGGGGGTTTAGAGATAGCCTGCCTATGTGAACCGCCTTGAATAAAGTCAGAGGAGTAATCTGATGACCAGAAAGGCGGTATATAAATACCAGTATCATCATCATCATTATCATCATCATCATCATCACCACCATCATCATCATCACCACCACCACCACCACCACATTGACTTTGGTGCACAGATAATCCTCTTCATGAACGGGGCTGGGAAGATATCTTTAAGATCAGAGTATTAGGACTATCAGGAGATGTGAGATGTGGACTAATGGTTGAGCTGCCAGTACTACCTGAAGAGCTAAACAGGAGAATCTGTGGTTGTGTTTTTGGATGGGAGTTGTGGAGCTGATTAGCCACACAGTGAGAGAAGCATGGGAGCATGTGAGAAGGCCAGCCAGCAAAGAATGGAGAACAACCTTGAGGACCTTCCAGGCTTGGTCTACAACTGCCTCCTGAAGCTCAGTGGCACACAGCCAGAGGAGATAACCACACTATGAAGGCAACACTCGGTGAATGAGGATTCTGTGATTCACAGAAGATATTTATAAAAACCCCATTGAAAAATGGTGGCTTAGGCTAGCATGCCCATATAAACTGCCTTGAATGCTGGCTAAACAGAGAAAAGTGGCATATAAATGAATGAGTGAATGAATGAATGAATGAATCATTCACACAACAGGAACCAGCAACCTATATAAAACAGTAATTTCACCATGTGGTGCTGTACTAATCTCTGCTCTCTGGAAGCCAAATGCCAAAGAAATAAAAATACAGATATCGGCGCTGAACCCTATTAAGAGAAAGGCAAAATGCTTCCTCTTTCCCACTTCCTATAAAGCTCACCACCTAAGAAGATGAAGTTATCTGGGATTTTTAAAAAGCAAGATCTGATAGAGCTCCTAATGGCATGCTGCTGTTGGGCAGCCTGACCATTGTGAATTATGCAGACACATGCTCAAACTACTGAACCAAGGAACTTACTCCTTTTGGGGGTGCTCTTGGTGGTGGTGGTGGTGGTGTCCATAGTCATGGTTGCTGCTTCAGAAGGCGCTGTAGGTACAAGAAGACAATCTATGTAAAAGAGAATTCCTCCAATCAGTAAAGCCTGAACTTTGGCAAAAACCATACTAACCATACTTCAGTTATTCCATACTTCAATTATTTGATTCCTCCAACAAAAATGCACACACATTTCTAATGCAGATCATTTGGTTCCTGTGTATTCCGTATAAAACACCATGTTCTATTTCAACTGTTACCCTGCACATGCCTGATCTCATCTGATCTTGGAAGCTAAGCAGGGTCAGGCCTGGTTAGTACTTGGATGGGAGACCGCCTGGGAATACCGGGTGCTGTAGGCTTATACCAGGGGTCAGCAACCTGCGGCTCTAGAGCCACATGTGGCTCTTTCAGCTGTCTGCTGCGGCTCCTCTGGGTGAAAGTGGCAAAGGGGTTAACAGGAGGCACCTGTGTTGGGAGGGCAGGCTGCTTCCCTCCGCCCCCTGAGCTCACTGCCCTCCTCTCCCTTCACCCCCACCTGCCCTGCATTGGTTTCCCTTTTCAATTTTGCCCGCTCTGCAGGCTTCAGCTCCCTGTTTTTCCCTTCCCCAACTCTCCAGCAGGAAGCCCTCCTCCTCAGCCATTGGGAGCCCTTGCAGCCCGCCTTTCCCTGAGCAGGTCCCCACTCAGTGCAAGGAGAGGCTTTTCCTCCACAGCAGAGGAGACATCCTGTGTGTCTACTCAGTAGTAAGCCCCATTACAGCAGTTGAAGCTTATTCCCAGGAAAGGGTGCCTGGGATGGCAGCCTTGGAGCCTGCTCCTATGCGTGTCTACTCAGTTGTAAGCCCCATTACAGCGGATGAAGCTGTAATGAATTACGGAGGTATGTAATGAATTAATGGAAACAGAGGTGAATGGCTCCCAAGGGGAGGAGCCACTTGCATGCTGCAGAGAGGCTCCCTGCAAAACTTAGTGCACCCCTCCCCCTCTAGCTACACCAGTGGGCTTAGGATATATACCATGGGATTTGTTGCCCAGTAATAGTTTGTTTATTGCCCAATTATAGGGGAATACAAATGACCAGGACATACACACACACACACACACACACACACAGACGTGAGTTTCCAGGAATGACAATGACCAGAATGCATTTGACCAGGACACAATTGTTCAGAATGCTGATACCTAGTACCAAATGCAGGAATAGCCTGAACAGATGAAGTGACCCAAGACAAGAAAAACATGATCTGATAGAGCTCCTATTGACTGAAACAGAAACTCTCTCAAACTACTAGACCAAAAAACTTACCCTGGATAGTGGTCATGGCAGTGGTGGCCATTGAGGTGGTTTCTTCTGTAGAAGGCGCTGAAGATAGAAGAGGACACCTCTGTGTAAAACAGGATTCATTCAACCAGAAAACGCTGAACTTAGCAAGAACCATACTGGACCAGTGTTGCTCTTCAATTATTCCCCCTCATTTAAAAATACATACACAAAGAGGTATGCATATCTAATTCCAGTTGCGGACCTACCATTAGGTCCGATGGGGAAAAGCCCCAGACGCGAGGTGCCAGGACCCCACGGAAGCTTCTCTGAGGCCCGATGGGGGAGGAAACTGTGCTTCCAGTTTTCCAGAAGCACAGTTTAAAGCATTGAGGAACCTCACAGAGGTTTCTCTGATGCATTCCTGGGTCACACGAGGCTCCGTGAGCCTCAGGTGAGTAGGGGGGCAAATTTCTGCATGGGGGGCACCATCATGGACCTTTGCTCTGGGCGCGGTGCTGGAGAGGTCTGCTACTGTCTAATTCTAATGCTGATTTGCTGCCCTTAAGCATTTGGTATAAAGCACCATGCTCTCTATTCGTGAAGCGATATATTGCTGAAATTTTGCAACTCCAGGGACAGTGAATACTTAGCATTGCAACATCAAAATACACTGTGGATCCTCTATGCAGGGCTCTGGTTGTTCACCTCTCACCATGGGACCTCAGAACAGGGTGGGAAGGGGGTTGCTCTCACCTTTCTCTTTCTTCATCCACAACATTTATAAAATGGTAACATCACCATGAGGTCCTGCACCAACCTCTGTTCTCCAAAACCAAACACCAAAGAAATAAAAACACAGACACCTGCTCAAACTCAGAAACTCGCTCAAACTAGTGGACCAAGGAACATACTCTGGGTGATGGCAATTGTGGAGGTGGCAGCGGCAGTGGCTGCCATGGTGGTGCTTCCTGCTTCAGAAGGTGCTGTAGATAGAAGAGAACATGTCTGTGTAAAACAGGATTCCTTCAACAAATACTTAGCAGACTGAACTTGGCAAAAACCCTTTGCAGTTCCCTTTTTGGCCATGGTTGGGTGGCTATGTGGAGGCTGAATCCCTGCTTTATATTGCTCAGGTTGTGCAACTGACCCAAGAATTATATCCTGACATTCACACATCATTTGTGTTTGGGAGGTGATTGGTAGATGTCAAGTGTTTTCAGGTTCACAGGTGATTGACAACATCCAAGCTCAGTACGTCAAACATATAAAAGGGGCTGTGGAGGTGGACTTGATCCAGCTCAGTCACCACAGCAATGGCACCAAAGTTCTTAGAATCTTTAAAGAATTATTTGTGAAACAGCAGCCCTAATTAACACACTAACTTCTGTGCACAGATAACCCTGTCCATGAACTGGGCTGGGTGGGTATTTTTAAGATCAATGTATTAGGAATATCATTCACACAACAGGAATCAGCAACTTTTATAAAATGGGACCATCACCAAGTGGTCCTGTACCAACCTCTGCTCTCCAGAAGCCAAATGCCAAAGAAATAAAGACACAGACACCTGCTCAAATTCAGAAATTTGCTCAAACTACTGGACCAAGGGACCTACACTGGGCAGTGGTGATAGTGGTGGCCATGATGGTGGTTTCTGCTTCAGAAGTCACTGCAGATAGAAGAGGATACATTTGTGTAAAACAGGATTCCTCCAACAAGTAAAGACTGAACTCAGTAAAAACCCTTAGCAGTTCCCTCTTTAGCCATGGTTGAGTAACTGTATGAAGGCTGGATTCCTGCTTTATAGCCTTCAGGTTGTGCAACTGACCCTAGAATTGTATCCTGACATTCACTCATCAGGTTTTAGACTTGGTACTTGGGTAGCGGTAGATGTTTGGGCAGATGGTGAGCCGTTTTCAGATTCATGGGAGCTGCTTCTACCATAGACAGGTGATTGACAACATCTCAGCTGAATACACCAACCATACATAATGGGCTGTGGAGGTAGACATGATCCAACACAGTCACCACAGCAGTGACACCAAAGTTCTTAGAATCTTGAAAAACTTTATTTGTGAAACAGCAGCACTAATTAGCACACTAACTTCTGTGCAGACAACCCTCTATGATGTGAGCTGGGCTGGGTGGATATATTTCCAGGTGGCATGACTGGGGGGCACTGCCCCCCAGCCTTGCCACCCTGAGGGCTGCACACGCCCACTGCCGGAGAGGCCATGTGCAGCCTCCCCAGCCCTCAGAAGGCTTTCTAAGGCCTTTAAAGGGACTGAAAATGTCACTTCTGGTTTTCTTCCAAAACAGGGACAGGGAGGTTACACACAGCCTTCCTGGCCTCAGAAGGCCTTCCAAGGCCTCTGGAGGACCTTAAAACATCACTTCCAGGTTTTGGAGGAAAACCGGAAGTGACGTTTTAAGGCCCTCCAGAGGCCTTAGAAGGGCAAAGGGGGAGACACTTCCAGGCTCATCCCAGAGCAGTACAGTGGCCAGGACTGCCACTATTTGAAAGAGCTCCAGTTGACATGCTGCCCTTGTGCAGCCTGATTATTGCAAATTATACAAATACTTGCTCAAACTACTGAACCAAGGAACTTACTCTGTGTGGTGGCAATGGTGGTGTCAGCCATGGTGGTGGTTTCTGCTTCAGAAGGCACTGTAGACAGAAGAGGACACATCAGTGTAAAGCAGGATTTGTCCAACAAACTAAACTTAGCAAAAACCATACTGGCCAGTGTTGCTCTTCAATTATTCCCTTCATTTTAAAACACGCAGAGAGAGACATGCATTACCTAATTTTAATGCTGATTTGCCGCTCCTAAGTATTTGGTATAAACCACCATGTTCTATATCGGTGGAGCCATCCACTGATGAAACTGTGCTACTGAAGGGACAAGGAATGGTTAGCACTGAAACATCAAAACTCATTGTGGGTCCCCTATACAGGGCCTTGGTTGTTCACTTCCCACCAGGGGACCTCAGGAAAGGGTGAGAAGAGGGTTGTGTGGCCACCCTTCTCCCTCTCCCTACCAGGTTCTGTGCTGCTTCAGAGGAGAGGAAGAGATGTCTCGTCAGTGCCTACCTCCTTCTGCTCCACCCTGGCCTCATCACAGTTTCCTTCTTTACAACCTGTCCAGGGCCTCCATAGGCCCCACAGACCTCCCCAGCCAACCAATTATCTCCAAACCCTTTCCTGCACAGATTGTTCCTGGAGCACAGGGGGCTCTGTCTAGCCTTCTGTCCTGTCAGGCACTACTGTGGTCCTTTCCACTCTTGTCAGACGTTCCATAGCATCCTTAGCCAATGCAAGCTCTTAGTGTGAGGTTGTGTTGCTCACATCTCTCCATGTATAACCTTTGGGTTGTTGTACTAACCATGAAGGTGCCTGAGTCTGTTTTCTGGTTGAGAAGAAAAATCTTTTGTGGTCTGCTCAGATTCAGGCGTGGGGAAAGTCATTGCTGTCAGCAGTCAACATGTGGGAAAGTGAGTTCGTATCCGGAAACACACAGACAAAAAACCCTTACGGACATGAACAACGCCACATTTAGACCATGTTGCTCTGCACTTGTTCACTGTTAGCTTGCCAGAAGTCTGCAATTAAGGTGCCCTGCATGCTAACATTTCATGCTTCAGCTCTAGAGAGACCCAACGTATATGTAACACTGACCATATCGAACCCTACTTGGATACTTTAAAATAAATAAATAAAATATATACGCTCATAACTCCAAACTGTATCCTTCACTTATTTTCTTTCCATTCTTTCCATGCTTTAAAGCTGCAATCCTATGCATACCTACCTGAGAGTAGGTCCCACTTCACTTAATGGGACTTTCTTTTGATAGACATCTCTAGGATTGTGCTATAAGAGAGTTCACTAGTAGAGGCTGATGGATGAATATTCTATGGTATACATAAATCCAGGGCCAGCCTGAGGAGATGCAGGGCCCAACTTTAGGTGTGGGGAGCATTGGAGCATTTTTTTTTCTTTTGTGGTTCATAGCCAAGGTCTGTAGAAACTTAGAGCTATAAACTATTGGTACGGTATGGTAGAATGAAAAGCAATCAAACTATGCACTTAAAAAGTGCATGTGAGTTAATGGACCAAATGGATCTAAGCACACTTTAATATAAAATTGCATACAAGACTAGACTAGATTATCATAGCACTGGGCGCCCTTAGGTGTGGGGCCCAGTTTAGAGTAATCGGTCCAACTGACCTAAAGCTGGCCCTGCATACATAAACAATTGAGTTGCATACTGGAACTGTCCTCACTCAAATGTCAACCCTGGCTTGAGCTCACTAGGTAGCCTTAGGCACACCTTTCCCTTTCAGCTTCTTCAGTGACAGAAGACCTTGCAGCTTATCCTTAAGACTGCAAGGTCTTCTATCACTGAAGAAGCTGAAAGGGAAAGGATTGCCTAAGGCTACCTAGCGAGCTCAAGCCAGGGTTGAGATTTGAGTGAGGACAGTCTTAACTTACCCAATTCCTGCGTGGTTTACATCCAGTGCTCTGCATTTGCAAAGAGCATCCCACAGACGCTCAGCATGGTGATGGGGTGCACTGCATAGATCATTCACTATCCAGAAGGAACCTCTCTGTATAATTGGAAAAATGACGCTGAGGTTCCTACTGCTGCTGCTGTTGATCTTAGTATTGTCACCATGCACCATGTTTTACTGAAGCTGCAATCCAATCACGTTTTTCTGGGAGTAAGCACCACTGAGCACAATGGGACTTACTTCCTAGTAGAAATGCATAGGCTTGTTCTATGAGTTACATTAGCAATCAAGACACGTCCCTCCCTGAGAACCTGGCAATGCACATTTAGCAGTGGAAAAAGAAAACAGAGAGAGGAAGCGCAACACAAGAGGACGAAAGGATGAGTTTGTACAGAAAGTGTACAGTTTTGCATACTGTACTCAGGCCCATCCGGAGCAGTGCCGGAAGCAGCATCCACATTTCCCATCACCCTCTTTGCAAGCGTCACCCTCAACCCCTCTTAGCACCTTCTCCATCCTCCTCCACTGCAGTTAGTCCTTCAAAACAGGTGGGAGTGGGAGTGTTCTGGACAGGAAGCTTCCTCCTCACTACGTTTCACTATGTGCCCCCCACTAACTAATGATAGAGAAAAGGCCCAAACCATAGAGCCATTATGCATTTTCTGTAACACCTGATTTGGCCATTAGAGGTCAGCCAAAGTCTCTGTAGAAAGCGGGTTTCCAGAAAGCCCCCCTAAACAGAAAAAGAGGGAGGGAGGTGCTATATAGGCTGCTCTGACCATGAGTGCAGGTTGAAGGGGCTACTCTGGAGAAAGGGTGGGGTTGGGATGTTTGGGTAGGGTTTGTAGAGTTTGCCAGTGTGCCAGTTAAACCCACACAGATTTTAAAACATCCAGGCCTGGTTAGTACTTGGATGGGAGACCGCCTGGGAATACTGGGTGCTGTAGGCTTATACCATAGTCTCTCGAGACTGAAGGTTGCCAACCAACCAACCATTAGGATCATCTACCTTCAAGATCTACGTCTGCATACTGAAGTCCCCATGCAGAGGGACAACTTAACAATGATCTTAGTGCTTAAAATGTTCAGTCTTACCTGCGCTGGCAGTTGAACCTCCATCATTAACAGTTGTCGGCACTACAAAGGAGAGAAAATATAAATATAATTGCACCCTATAGGACCAATTGACAGATGCAGAATTTTTCTGCCTTGTAACTAAAGATTGACTTGTCAATGCCAAGAATAAGCACGGGTTTTGGACTAGGACTGGAAAAACTCAGGTTCAAATCCCCCTCTCAGCCATGAAGCTCCTTTGGAGAGCTATCTCCTAGAGCAGGGGTCTCCAAACTTTTTGGCCAGAGGGCTGCATCAAATATCTGGCGTGGTGTGGAGGGCTGGAAAAAAAATTGAAATATAAAATTAAAATAAATTAAAGATGGAACTTAGATGAGTGAATAAATGAATGAATGGGCTCATTCATTCAACCTCTCTGGCCCTCGGAACACCCTTCAGACACAATCAGAGCACAGTTCTGGTCATGGTCAGTTGAGTGGGCTGGAGGCTTTTAGGGGACAAGAGGTTGGCTGCGGGCCGGAAAGAGGCTTGCTGCGGGCCGCATTTAGCCCCCGGGCCGGGGTTTGGAGACCCCTGTCCTAGAGACTAATCTACCCTACAACATTGTTAGGAAGATAACATGGGCAGGGAGAAGCTACACAGAGGAACCATGTATACTGCCTGCGTTTCTTGAAGGAAGGCTGGGATGTAAATGTAATTAAAAACTTCCCTGCTGGATTGAACCAAGGTCAACCTACTGCAGCATTCTGATTCCAATATCAGCCAGTCAGATTCCTTTAGGAAGTTGACTAACAGTGCAGTTCTATGCACGTCCCTTCAGAAATACGTTCTGCTGAGTTCAGTGGCTTTGAACTTGAAAGTTCAATGACTTGCTAACAAGGGCAAGGCACTAAAGGTTGATAGACCTGTCCACCATACATTTGTCTAATTCCCCTTTTTGTTCAGCCCATCTAAGCTTGTGGCTACCATCACTACAAGTGGTAGTTAATTCTGTGAATCAGGTATTACATTAAGTGACCCATATAACAGGAAAGCACCAGGGCCAGAGGGAAGGAGATTACTTCTATTTACCTGCAGCGGCCAAAGCATAGGTCAGCATGAGGAGACTCCACATCTTCATGGCGAATAGGGATTTGCCCAAACACAGAGGCAGGCTGAGGGGTGTGGGAATTGTTGTGGAGCCTCAATCATGCGCTCTTTAATTTATGAATATAATAATGACCAATGAAAATGGTTGGCCAAGGTGGGAGGGGTTTAATTATCAGATTAAAGAAGCAATAGACGCTGAATAAATAAGCAATGGAAAGTGTGGATTGCAGCACAGCGTCTGCTGGCACTGAATCAGGCCTGGGATTAGCCATGATTTTAATTTGAAAATTGCTCCTCTGAAAATGGAGCCTAACCAGGAGTTGGGGGTATCTTTGTCAAATAGGAAGGGGCTGTGAAACAGACAGCTTGCTTTCTGCCAAAAGCTTTTGTGGTTTACATGCCCCTGGCAAATCCTGGTTGGTACTGTCCCCAAAGGGGCATTTGGAATGATGTGGCATCTATCTATGGCAGCATCGTGCAACATCAGAACAGATGAGGCTGTGACATTAGTTGCATCAAGGTCCCACTTGAGAATCATCTGGTTCACATTAGAAATGCCTCTACTTTTCTGTATTCTCATGTATGATCTGTCTCTTCCTGGGTGCCCTGTCATTAACTGGACAATCACATCTTCCTTGTTTTACCTCTCCACTAAGATCTCCTGAGCATCTCTATGTGCTTTTCAACAGCCTCTGTGGTTAAGTGTTAATTTACAGCTGATAGCCGTTCCAAGCTTGGAGAATCAGCAGGGAACCCAATGCTGAAGGCATTTGCATCTGATGAAAGGAAGAAACTGTGGGCTTTGAAAACAAAGAAAGAAATGAGATAGAAAAGCAAACACTTAATTGAGCGTAACGTCTATTTGACCGTGAAACAAACAGAAATTTCTCGGAATGGTGCCTAACCTTTAGGAGACTGTATATTTGTAGAAATCTTTAATCTTCATGTCAATAATCTCAGTTGCAACCTATTGGAAACATTCCAGAAAAAGAAGTTAAGGTAACCTTTACTTAGCAGCAACCAATTCTATAAGGCAGGGGTCTCCAAACTTTTTGGCCAGAGGGCCACATGAAATATCTGGCGCAGTGCTGAGGGCCGGAAAAAGTTTAAATATAAAATTTAAATAAATAAATTAGAGATGGAACTTAGATGAATGAATAAATGAATGAGTGGGCTCATTAACTCAGCCTCTCCGACCCTCAGAACACCCTCCAGATGCAATCAGAGCACAGCTCTGGCCATGTTCAGTCAAGTGGGCCAGAGGCTTTCAGGGGACAAGAGGCTGGCCGCGGGCCAGATAGAGGCTCCCTGCGGGCTGCATCTGGCCCCTGGGCCAGGGTTTGGAGACCCCTGCTATAAGGGATAGCCCTATTGAACACAGTGGGACTTACCTGCTTACAGTTGTTGCTTACTTTTGCACTGAAAGGGTCTTGTGACACCTTAAACACTAACAGATGTATTGGGTCTGAAGCTCCAAGTTATGATGGCATGACCCAGGGCTTTTCAAACAGGGTGCGACACCCCAGCCTGTGGGTCCTAGCCTGTTTCCCCTTAAGCGGCGGGGGCAGCCAGGAGGCACAGAGGAGGCAGCGGCACAATCCCCAGGATTGCACCGCTTAGGGGGGCTGCAGGGGCTTGGATACCTTTGCCAGAGCCTCCTGCAGCCTCCCAGGGGTCCAGGAAGTACTGTGTGGCTGTCCGCAGGGCTCCCCAAAGCTTCACAAGTTAAAGTGGAGCGATCACACTCGGCTTCCACTAAATCGGAAGTGGAGTGAGATCGCTCCACTTTCACTTTTAAAGCTTCCGGGAGCTCTGCAGACAACCGCACAGGGCTCCCTACACCCCTGGGAGGCTGCAGGAAGCTCTGGTAAGTGTACCCAAACCCCTGCAGCCCCCCTGAGTAGTGCGATCCTGGGGATCGCACCACTGCCTTCCCCCCGCCCCCGCTGGCTCCCACACCCCCACAAGAACTTACTGCAGCTTTCAAACTCACTGGGAGTTTGAAAACTGCAGGCATAACCTTTACAGCCTTTCTCCTTCCACATAACTGTGAAAATTGTGAAAATTATTATAAATCACAGTATGAGGTCATAGATAGGGCTGAAGTGATATTCCTCCCTCCATTTTGGCTGCCTCATTCATAAACTATAAAGACATGTGAAGGTAAAGGTGGCTTCATTTCAAGAAATGGAGATGGGTTTGAACTGTGAAACTTTGTCAGGCACCAGTCATGGTAGAATACTCCTTTTGGTGACTGAACATTAGGAGGAGCCTCACTGGATCAGGCCAAAGGCCCATCTAGTCCAGCTTCCTGTATCTCACAGTGGCCCACCAAATTCTTCAGGGAGCACTCAAGACAACAAGTCACAACCTGCATCCTGGAGCCCTCCCTTTCATCTGGCAATCTGAAGTAGCCTACCTCTAAAACCAGGAGCTTGCACATGCCTACCATGACTTGTAACCCATGATGAACTTTTCCTCCAGAAATTTGTCAAATCCCCTCTTAAAGGCATCTAGGCAAGATGCCATCACTACTTCCTGTTGCAAGGAGTTCCACAGATTAATTACACACTGGGTAAAGAAATATTTTCTTTTGTCTGTCCTAATTCTCCCAACACTCAATTTTAGTAAATATCCCCTGGTTCTGGTGTTATGTGAGAGGGAAAAGAGCATCTCTCTATCCGCTCTATCCATCCCCTGCATCATTTTGTATGTCTCAATCGTGTGCCCCCTCAGGCGTCTCTTTTTTAGACTGAGGAGGCCCAAATGCTGTAGCCTTTCTTCATAAGGGAGGTGCCCCAGCCCAGCTCTGCCCCAGCCCAGCCCAGCCCATTTTGGTTGCTCTCTTCTGCACCTTTTCCATTTCCACCATATCCTTTTTGAAAGGTGGCGACCAGAACTGGACACAATCCTCCAGGTGTGGCCTTACCAGACTTGAACTGCCAAATGATAGCTGCCATTTTTTCTCCAGAATCCCTTTTGTGTAACATTATGTCAAAGGTAACATAATGTATAACATCACACAGAAGGAGATTCTGAAGGAAAATGTGAGCAGCCAGCACTGCTGCTTCTAGAACTGCAACAATCAAAATAACAGCTGAAAGGGTGAAATTTCAGTTATTATTGGGAAAGTTTATTCCCAATCAAATGCAAGCTGGAAGTTGTCCCTGAAGAATTTTTAACTGGGCAGCGGTTGTAGGCTTTTCAATCCATGTCATATTTCAGATACATGATCTAGCTAAGCTCAGGGCTACTTGCTATTCTGACATAGTCTTGGATTGCACTGTTGGAACAAGCTCACGACGTTGCATAGAAATCTGTTGACTTTCAGGAGCCTGTTTTATGGATAACAGCTCATTTGTCATGTGCAGCCTAATCTCTCCCCTTGCCCAGCAACTGTAAATGTCAGTACCCATCCTTGGCTCACCCTGCATTTACCTATTGGCTAACTCCTCTATACCTGATGACATCATTAATGAATGCCCATTCACACTCTAGGATTTCTCTGCAGCTTCTTTGATTGGTGGTTTTTACTTCCATAAGGCTGCAATGTTCACATCGAGCTTTGTGCCCATCATTACCCCAGCACCATTGCATTGTCTGGAGATCAGGAAGCCTTCAGGTTGCTGTCTGTGTTTCCACGATGATGCTTTGGATTCCACTCCTCTTAGCAACTGCCACTTGGGCTTTAGTCTATGGGGGTAAGTAGGGAACAGCCGGACCATAACCACTTCCCAGTTGGGGTGATTTCTGTCCTATGAAACCACTGGTTTAGAGGTTATTTGAAGCAGGAGCAGAGTCTAACTTCCAAGCAATTTTCTACCATAGCTGGTTGGCAACCTTTAGCCTCGAAAGACTATGGTATAAGCCTACAGCACCCAGTATTCCCAGGCGGTCTCCCAACCAGGCCTGACCCTGCTTAGCTTCCAAGATCAGACAAGATCCAGCATGTGCAGGGTAACAGTTGCTAAAGCTAGGAAATAAAATTCTGAGGAGAGGGGCAATATAACAGCACTCACACATGTTTTACTTACAAAGGTGTAGTCAAGGGACAGAGGGAAGAATCCTCTCTCCACAACTTCTCCTATAGCAGTTGGGTGATGTTGTCAGCAGGAGTGCTTGGGTATTCCCTTTCAAACTTTTCTTCAAAGGACCTTAGCCAAGAAGATCAGGGTCGGAAGGAAGCTGAGAAATTTACCTGTGGACATATGTTAATGTCTAGGGCTAGGCCTTCTCAAAGGCCTACACAGTTAATGTCATCATCCTTCTCATGACAAAGTTAATGTCATCATCCTTCTCAAAGGCTGTCTGAGACATGTTACGTAGCTCATCTTATAATCCAGCACGCATTCCTCCACACAGCTTGTGCTGCATCCTGTGGGGGAATTTAGCAGGCAGAGGTCTCCTTGAGGTAAGGAGATATTCGTCCCCTTGTCCCAGAGCTAGCCCTGGGAACTGTAATAAGGCAACTCAAACTTGCACTAGCTCAATCACCCCTTCCTGGGCCCAGTCTGCCCACTCCTTGCCCCTGTTGCTGCCCTCCTCCTTCCCTGTTTCATCTCCTCCCCTCCCTCCCCTGCCCATCTCCCAACCCTACACCACTCAATGAGGAACTCACTGCATCCATGGCACGCTGCTCCTTGTGCTGTGTGTGCAGGCTGACACAGGCCTCTGTCACTTTACAGAACTTTTGTGATGGCTTACATTGGTGCAGTGCACACAACAACTTACACTAGCACTTACAAATAGTGGAATAGTTGTTGTGTGTTGAAAACATGGTTGGCAACCTACAGTCTCGAAAGACTATGGTATAAGCCTACAGCACCCGGTATTCCCAGGAGGTCTCCCATCCAAGTACTAACCAGGCCTGACCCTGCTTAGCTTCCGAGATCAGACGAGAACAACGATTTTCATAAAGAATCATAAAGTATAGAAACTTTTTACAGCAATCCAGCTCCCTCTGAAAAGTAGGGTGACAACTTACACTACTCTTACAAATAGTATAACAGTTGTTCTTATGCTTTCAGGGAGGAAGGGAACACTCCTGTTGGGCAGCAGTGCTGAGGTGGGCAGGGTGGGGCATCATCTGGAACTTCATAGATGGCACTAGATTCTCATGACATTTTTCCTGTGTTCAGAGGCAACTGCTGCATGGAGTGGAGTGAGCCCAGGTATCTCATCATGTTCTGTTATCCACTCTTCTCCAGTCCAAGAAATAAAGCGAGACATAATAAACTTACTACATAAGTTACCTGCATCACCTCTTGGACAATCAAGTGAATACCGGAGAGAGGGAAGTGGGGGGCATTTGAAAAAATGTATTTGTGAAGTAATCATGAGAATGAAACACTCAGATATGATGAGGAAATAGGTGGTGGGTGATCTTCTCAAAAGCCTGCATAACCTTGTCATTGATACAACATTTAGAGCATCTAAATCCCTCCCACCCCTATAGTTGGCCAGGGTCCTAAAATAGGGGATGTTCAGTTTCCTTACCATGCACACCAGTAGCACAAGTTTAGGGCAAACAGTCCTTCCTTGGAACAGCGAGTTGCTGCTGTCCCCCTTTCCCTCCCTCCCAAACCTCAGGAGCTCTCCCTTTTTTCCCTTTCAGTGCTCTTTGTGGTAAGAGCCCAGCTCTATCCTTGATCAGTTTCCTTCCTACTTTCTCCCCCCTCTTTTTTACTATTCCAGCAGTTCTGCCAAACTCCTTCTCCTATCCATTCCCACTTCAGGCTGCCAGGTCTGTTTTTTCAAAAGGCAGAAGAGGGTCAACCAGAGTAAGCATTCTACCCCAGGCCCCAGTTCCATGCCCACCTACATCTGCCCCATTCTGTGTTAATAACAGAAATGGATGGCCAGAAGGACCTCATTAATGCCATTAAAGCCACATCCCTGACATCTTCTGTGCTCCTGTGCACAAGTAGTGCACCCTGACCAGAAGCATCTTAAGCACTCTCGATATCCCAGATCTCATCTGCTAGCTGTTGGTGCATAGCATCTCGCCTTTCCTCACTTGCACATGAAAAGAGGGGCGGGAAAAGCAGGTGGCTTACAGAATGGTGAGCAGGAGAGACAAGGCAAGGGGAGAGAGAGAGAGAGAGATACTGGCAGTTGCAGACCATGATAAAGGAAAGGGTGAAGCATATCAGCATCTTTATTTCTCAATAGGAACCTGCTCTACCAGAGAGGATCACAGATTTCTGAGTGTCTTTCCAACCAGCAGCAACTGATTTGCTATGGGTAAGCCCCTGCGGGAAGGCTTCTTCTCGTATGACAGATTCCAGCAAAGCAGGACTCCTAGAAAAACACAGAGCGCTCTCAAACATTATACAAAGGAACTTCCAGACCTAGGGTCCTGGGTACTTCGCTCTATGGTCTGTAAATAGAACTGTGAGAGAAGAAGTCCTAGACCAGTCCAGTACTTTGGCAAGCAAAACAAATGCTCTGCTCTGAGTGACATCCTCATCCTTCATGTCTGGTCCATATTCTGCCTGGTATCTCTCTAAAGGAGCCCTGCTGACAGAGCAGAGAGATGCCTTCTGAAGTGAGAGCCTCTTATATTTTACAGGGGGGAAGGGTAGCTGTCCCTTTTCACCCCAGTTTGTCACCTTTTTCAGTGGATGTCATTGGTATCTTTCACATTTTTTTTTAAATCTGGGAGCCCTTTGAGAACAGGGAACCACTTTTTGTTTGTTTACCTATGTAAACCTGCATTGTGGACAACTTTGGCTGAAAACCAACTTTGGTTGAAATTCTCTTAAGACTAATTTAAGGGGCACTTTGTCTTCAAGTAATGAGTTTGAAGGAGCTCCACCCTCTTAAGCATGGATCCCAAAGTGACAACATCTTTGCTTGTACAATGTGTTCACCTTAGATCGGGGTGCCCAAACCCCGGCCCTGGGGCCACTTGCGGCCCTCAAGGCCTCTCAGTGCGGCCCTCAGGGAGCCCCTAGTCTCCAATGAGCCTCTGGCCCTCCGGAGATTTGTTGGAGCCCACACTGGCCCAACGCAACTGCTCTCGACGTGAGGGCAACTGTTTGGCCTCTCGAGTGAGCTGTGGGATGAGGGCTCCCTCCACTGCTTGTTGTTTCACGTCTGTGATGCAGTAGCAGCAGCAAAGGAAAGGCCAGCCTTGCTTTGTGCAAGGTCTTTTATAGGCCTTGAGCTATTGCAAGACCTTCATTCAGTCATATAAATTCATCTTTAATATATTCATTTATGTAAATTTATTCAAGTTTGAAATGTAAATTAATTCGGCCCCCAACACAGTGTCAGGGAGATGATGTGGCCCTCCTGCCAAAAACTTTGGACACCCCTGCCTTAGATGACCATAGTGGGAGCCATGGCTGGGGGGAAAAAAAGGCAGCCATACCACACCCATGTCAGTTTCAAAGCAGTAAACAGTGTCATCCCTTCTCAGTTCCATTCATTCTTCACAGCATACAGGGACATGACAGAAAGAGCTGTTATACTGATGATGCATGGGCATCTTTAGCACCTGAAGGGTCAGCAGTGCTAGAGCAGCAGTCTTCCATTTGTCCACCTCCACGTGTGTGTCAGGATAGAATAGCTGGGATGTGTGCAAGCGAAGAGCTCTTCTTTGATGAAAGAGGACCCACCAGTCCTAGCACAAGGCCTGTGTACTCTGGCAAAAGCCTCGGCTCCAGGTCTTGTTCTGTCCTTCATACAGTATCTGCCAGTAAACACTGCTGGTATGAAAGTGCTGGCTTGAAATCCTGCTCCTTTTCAGATATTGGCACCGACATTATAAAATGGTCAAGCAGTAGTCACCCTGTTTTGGAATGGATGGAGCAAGAAGAAGGCCTGGACATGCAGATATGCCAACCATTGTGTCACCTGTATACCCAATCAATAAAGCATGCATTCAGCACTCCATTCACTACATTTTTTGCTTTCTGCATCGCAAGCCCCATCTTTGCATTCCTAGAAGTTTCGCATTCTAAATGAACTATGTGGAAAGCTGCCAGTAGTCCTGGCTCAGTATAGTTGACACTGATTAACAGGGTTTCCAACAATGGACATTGCTCTGTGGATGCCAGAGACTGAGCCTGGGACATTTGATAAATTAAAAAATTCAAATTGACACACAGACTAAATTCTGAGAGAAGGATCACAGTGTTCCTGAATGTCATGGTCCCTTAACAGGTTTTGGGCCCAATCCTAGCCAACATTTCAGCTCCCAATGCAGCCATGCCAATGAGGTGGTGGGTGGCAGTCATGGAGTCCTCCTCAAGGTAACGGAACATTTGCTACCACCTGACTGTGGCCAAGAGGAGGTCCAAGGGAGTTCCATACTAGGGTTCCCACCTCTGGAGTGGCCAAGCAGAATGGTACAAGCCTGAGCCAGAATTTGATTATAGAAAGGGCTGGAATGTGCGACCATGTTTACATTGTGAACTTGTAAACTGATTTATGTACTATTTTGTTGAAAAGCTGTATATACTGCATATCTTTTATTATAACATTAAATGATGATATTAAGCACATTAATAAAAATGTGCATGTGTGCATTCGAGAAGTTCACGTTCATGGATGGTGCAACTTGCTTTCTCCCTGAATCACCATATCTTGGCTGTAAGGTCACCTGTGGAACCCCAGCAGTCATCACGCCCAGGAAAAACTGCAGCTGAGATGTGGCTGTATTCATGTTCAACATTTTGATATGAACATCCAGGACAATTCACTAGATTTTGGCATTTCATCCGAGATGTAAGCTCCTCTCAGCAGGGAGCAATGTCTCATATGTGATACGTGTTGAACATACTGCCCCCCACCCCCAGGAATAAACCTCATGTCCAGGAGAAGACCAACCTGGACCCATCCATGGGCCAGAGAAGAAGGTGCAGCTGCAGGGAATCTGCTCCCGCCCCCGCCCTCACCCTGCACCACCCCCACTGCACAGAAGTTGGCTCAACTGCTGCCAGTTGCCCAGAGACTGCAAGGAAGTACAGCGTTGACTGCACAGTTGTGCGCACCCGTGTAGGAGTTTATTGTTATTATTGTCTTATTTTAATTGTGTCATTTAATTGTGTGTGAGGATCATTCCTGTAAAATCAGGGTATATATCCTTGAAATAAAATAAATCAGGTTTCTGTGATTACGATTAGCCTCAGTTACATCCCTATCTGGGTGAAATGTGGAATGTTAATGATTCTATTGTAAATAAAGACATCATTGATCAGAAGTTGCCTAGTTTAAGCTTAAGTTTATTGCTTCATTCCTACACATGCTTCGTTCCTGCACATGCTGAATGCTGAGACTTTTTGTTGCCAACATATCCGATTGCTGCTTTGATGATAATGCACTTGTGGTTGCAGCTTCTGGAACAGAAACAGATTTGAGAATTGACATAGTTCTTGCCACAGAGCTATTAGCTAGATCAGGGTAAATGAGGAATGAATAGCCAAGACCAGTTCTGCATTAATCTTCAGAAAACCTCAAAAAAGAAAGAAAGAAAACCTTCCCCCAAAGTTAATTAAATAAGCTGGGAACATCCTCCCCACCCTTCCTATGTCAGCACCATCATGCTGTACCAATCTGCCTTTTACATTGTTCTTTTTATTAAAAAAAAATGGTTGGCAACCTTCAGTCTTGAAAGACTATGGTATAAGCCTACAGCACCCAGTATTCCCAGCCAGTCTCCCATCCAAGTACTAACCAGACCTGACCCTGCTTAGCTTCTGAGATCAGACGAGATCGGGCATGTGCAGGGTAACAGTTGCAGATTAAACAAATTCATGGAGCTCATGTCAGGAATAGGGCTTGGATAGGATGGGATGGGGTGGTTAGTCACTATCTCTCAGCCTAACCTACCTCACAGGGTTGTTATGAGGAGGGAAGCAACTCTGTACACCACCCTGAGCTCCTTGAAGGAAGGCTGAATAAAAATGTAAAAAATTAATAAATAACTCTGTGATTGCAGGGAGAGGCCATGGGAGAGAACATCAGCTTTGCATGCAGAAGGTTTGAGTTTCCATCCCTGACATCATGAGGTAGTACACAGGGAAAAAAAACCCTTCCTGAACCTTTGGTGAACTCTACCAGTCAGTGGAAACCAGTTCTAATCCAGGAGAAGACAGTTTCCTACATTTCATAGAATGCATACAGGCACTGAAAGTAATTGATACTTACTGGGAAGGTGATTTCAGCCTGGGTGTAAAAGAAAATAAGTTGATTACCGTACAGCATTAGCATTATTTAATCAATGGAAAACCTCCCCACCCCAATTCTGTTGTTATTAGTGCTCCACTGCCCTCCCCCCCCTCCCCACAAAGCTGTACAAGATGTTCTGGGGTGTTGGGACTATCTGGTGTCCTTTGGATGAGAGTGTAGAAATCCTACACTTTTCACTGCAGAAGCAAGTTCACTGAGCTTAATGGCACTTACTCCCAGGTGCATGGTGCGGTCTTACAGTGTCTTTGTAACATTTGTTTTATGCACAAATGTACGATTTTGAGCATTTGGGTGGTGTTAGGTAGCATCAGCCCTGCGAGTAGCATCAAGACATATCCCTGCTGGTAGCCCAGGGGCTCAGGGAAGGGTTGGCTCTCTTCTGCTTCTCCATTTCAGTGTGTCAAGTCTGGCAGAAACCAAAAATTTGCAAGTTTGTGCCTCAAAACACACTCACATACTAGCCAAAATGTTGTTCTTTCCATTGACCCTTAGAGAAAGGGATGGGGAGAAGGGAGGCCCGGCTGCAGTGACTGGGCTCTGCCACCCCCTGCCAACCACTGCCACCCACTACAGCTGGCTCCTCCTTCCATACAAACTCTTGAATCAAAGCAAGAACTGTAATCCTACACTTTGATTGCTCTTGGAGTGATCCACCTACTTTGCCTCTTTTGCTTAAAGAGCCCTTGCAGAGGAGTGATCTGGGCTCTTTTATAACACCCAATGGAGGAAGGTGCAAAGGATCATAACGCAGCAAGCTCCCTCCTTCCTCCACAAAGGCCCTTTCTACAAAGCAGAAAACACAGAAAATTCCTCCATCTGATATGACTGGGCTCATTTACATCATGCATGAACCAACCCTGGGTTGGAAAAGAATCACCATACATCTCAGCCCCTCCTCCATGTGACAGCCTTGCACACAAGGATGAAGTGGCTCACCCAGGACCATGAGAAAGTTGTTCTGAACCAGGAACGACCCCCCCCCCCACAGATTTTTTAAAAAGTCAGCTTTTCTGACTGCCAACCTGTTACAATACTCTTTTGTTTCTCCTGCAGAGAAGGAGGAATGGGCTGAAATGGCAGTGTAGTCAGCTGACCATCAGGCTCCACATTAGTATCTTTTCAAGGATCCTGTCCTCTGAGATAGTCAACACTTTGCATCTAAGATTATCAGATTACATGCATTTCTTTAAAAGAATGCTCCAAATGATGCCCCTTCACCACCATTCGCCTTCATTTTCACATTGCTCCTCCCATGCTCACCTTTGTCATGTCCTCTTTCCTCCCTTCCTTTACTCACCATGTCAGCGACCAAAAATTGACTTCGGATTATTTAATATGTGCCAGAAATCTGGAAACAGTTTATTCAGAGCTGGCAGGCGACCAAACTGTGAAGAGTCAATGGTGCCTACATTGGTTGGAAAAATGGTGATCACAAGTCAGATGTCTTCTTGTTTCCTTTCAGAGGCAGTCCTACATGGGCCTTTCTAAGTGGCAAGACCTGCACTTAGGAGGAGCACTAACCCAAATTAGGATTTGATCAGGAGCACTAATCAAATTTGATTAGGAGCACTAGCCCAAATCCAGAGTGGCTGACAAGTAAGAACATTAGAGCCTAGCTGGATCAGACCAAAGGACCATTTAGTCCAACCTCCTGTTTCTCACAGTGACCAATCAAATGCCTCCAGGAAGCTCCCAAGCAGTTGTGAATTAAAGAGTGCCTGCAATCACCCACGATTGCTTCCTCTAACAACTGGTGTGGAACCAGAGGTGACTATCATGACTAGCTATTGACTTGTCTTCAATGAATTTCCATCTAATCCCAATTTTGATTAGTCATCTATTCCATGAATCTTTTGATTAGTAATTTATTCTATGTAAATCCATGTAATCCCCATTTTGAAGTCATATACTCTAGAGGCCATTACCATATCTTCTGGGCATACATTTAATGTTCATCTCCCCCCCCCCAGTTCCCTTTGGCCCTCAGTTTCCAGCGGTGTGGAGACTGAATCCCTGCTTGCTACCCTTCGGGTTGTGCAACTGACTGCAGTCTTTGGGCAGGAGTTGGTGCTGAACAGATAGTGAGTGTTTTCAGGTTCATAGGAGTTGCTTCCACGCACAGACAGGTGACTGACAGCATTCAAGTACACCAACCATAAATGAGGGACTATGGAGATAGACTAGATCCAGCACAGTCGACAAAATAGTGGCACCAAAGTTATTAGAATCTTGAAAAACGTTATTTGTTGAAACAGCAGCCCTAACTACTAATTAGTAATTAGCACACTAATGTCTGTGCACAGATAACCAACATGAACTGGGCTGGGTGGATAACAGTGTTTTAGAAGAATCATTCCCACAATAGGAACCAACCATCTTTATAAAACGGTAACATCACCATGTGGTCCTGTACAAGCCTCTGTTCTCCAAAAGCCAAATGGCAAGCAAATAAAAATGCAGATATTGGTGTGCAACTCTTATTATAAGAAAGACAAAATGCTTCCTCTAAGCCACTCCTGATAAAACTCACCAGCTGCAGGAACAGCCTTAGAAAATGAATTTAGCTGTGATAATGGTTGGCAACCTTCAGTCTCGAAAGACTATGATATAATCCTACAGCACCTGTGGTCTCCCATCCAAGTACTAACCAGGCCTGATCCTGCTTAGCTTCCAAGATCGGGTATGTGCAGGGTAACATTTGCTATAAGGAAAATAAGATCTCATCGAGTGTCCACTGATATGCTGCTCATTGTGAATTCTGCAGACACTTGCTCAAACTACTGGACCAAGGAACTTACCCTGGGCGATGGCAGGATCGGCGGCAGGGGTGGTGCTTTGTGCTTCAGAAGGAACTACAGATAAAAGGCATGTCTGAGTAAAACAGGATTCCTCCAGCAAGACTGAAATTGGGCAAAAATCATCCTAGACAGTGTTGCTCTTCAATTATTCCCCTCATGAAAACACACACACACACAGAGAGAGAGAGAGAGAGAGAGAGAGAGAGAGAGAGAGCGCTAATTCTATGGCTGATTAACTACCCCAAAGCATTTGGTACAAAGCCCCATGTTCTCTTTCAGTGGTGCCATCAGTTGGTGAAATTGTGCTACTGCAGGGAAAAGGAATATTTAGCACTGCAACATCAAAACACACTGTAGGTTCCCTATGCAGGGCCCTGGTCACTCACCTTCCTGCTAGGGGACCTCAGAACAGGGTGGGAAGGGGTTGCTCTCACTGTTCTCTCCCCCCCCCCCCCGCCGCCAGGGTCTATGCTGCCTCAGGGAAGTGGGGGAGAGAGAGATGCCTCCTCAGTGGCTACCTCTTTCTGGTTCATCCTCCTGACTTCATCACAGGCAGAGGCGCCACGAGGGTTTGTGTCACCCAGTGCAACAGCTCACTGCACCACCCCCATGATGGTCCCCCTCCTGTACTAGACCATTCAGAATAAGTTACAATATGCCCACAACCCAAATGCAGTGACATCAGTAGGGTAGGTGTAACCCCCATTAACGTTATTTAAATATATAACAGTACAGGTCATTCAAAAAATCAGTGATCAACAAAAAACCAGTGGTCAACTTGATGACACTCACACAATTGAACAATAGTTCTAGTATTAGAACTGATACATGGAAATAAGAGCTGATTCATACTAACACTTTATTGGTTTCCTGCTGTGTCATAACATCTTATTGGCTCTTGGAACAGTCTCATTGGTCAATTGTGAGTTAAGAGAATCCACTTTTTGTTACATAAGGCAGTTGTGTTTTCCATTTCTGGTTATTTAGCCATAACTTTTGATAGAATACAGATATCACAATGCACATTGCATTCTGCATTAAGACACGCATCAAATGATATATATGCTATTGTTTAAAAAAAAATACCAAGATTTTCACATTTTTGGCCAGTAGTGGTGTCAACCTCCCCCCTGAGTGCATCACCCAGTGCAGTCCAATATAGCCCCCAATAGCCCCCATATAGCCCCCTATAGCCCCTATAGCCCCAATAGCCCCTATAGCCCCCAATGATGCCACCAATCACAGGCTTCTGCTTTCTACCCTCCATAGAAACTCAATTGGTGCCACAGACTTCCCCAACCTGCTAAATGCTTCTCAACCCTTCCCTGTGCAGCTTGACCCTGGAGCTGGAATGCAAATGTCATTAAAAACTTCCCTGCTGAATTGAACCAAGGTCATCCTACTGCAGCATTCTGTTTCCAACAGTCAGATTCTTCAGGGAAGTTGACTAACAATGCAATTCTATGCATGTCCCTTCAGAAATATGTTCTGCTGAGTTCAGTGGCCCTGAGCATGAAAGTTTAATGTCTTGCTAACATGGACAAGGTATTAAGTGTTGATAGACCCATTTGCCTAATTTCCACAAGCCCTTCTAAGCTTGTCACTACTATTACTGCAAGTGGAAATGAATTCTGAGAGTCAGGTATAATATAAAGTAACCCCAAGGAATAGGAAAGCACCAGGGCCAGAGGGAAGGTGATCACTTCTACATACCTGTGGTGGCCAAAGCACAGGCCAGCATGAGGAGACTCCACAACTCATGGCAAAAAGGGTTTTGGAGGTGCCCAGACACTGAGGGCAGCCTGAGGGGTGTGGGGATCAATGTGGAGTCTGAGTCTTACTCCACTGGGCTTATGAATAATAAATAATAATAATAAAACTTTATTTTTATCCCGCCCTTCTCCCTAACGGGACCCAGCAACAACCAATGAATACAACAACAACCAATGAAAATGGTTGACCAAGGTGACAGTGGGATAATGAGGAGACAGTTAATTGTCAGATTAAAGAATTAAGATATAATAGATAAATAACCAAAGAATTAGATTAGCACATAGAATCTGGTGGCATTGAGCCAGGCCTGGAATTAGCCATGATTTTATTTTTTTTTAAAAATTTCTCCTCTGAAAATGAGGCCTGTCCTGGAGTTGGGACATGTGTTTGCCAGACAGGGAGGGGCTGTGTAACAGGCAGCTTTCTTTATGCCAAAAGCTCTTGTGCTTTTCCTGCCCCTGGCAAATCCTGGTTGGTGCTGTCCCCCAATTTGGCATGGCCTTTGTGCCTCAAGGCACACCTTCTTATGGGTTTCTGTGGGGTCATAGTGCTCTTTTGGAGGCTATGTGAATGCAAGTAGAATGCTAGATGTAGGGAGGTGGCAGCAAGATACAAGTATCTTTGTGGTCTTGTGTGTGCTCCCTGAGGCATCTGGTGGGCCACTGTGAGATACAGGAAGCTGAACTAGATGGGCCTTGGCCTGATCCAGCAGGACACTTCTTATGTTCTTATGTCCACTGGTACATCAGTCAGTCTGCCCCAGAAGAAAGGAGCGCAGGAGCTCCTAAGGAGTGCTCCTAAGGAGCGCTAAGGAGTGCAGGAAGATGTGTCCCTCTGCTTATAATACTCTCTACTTGAGAAGCTTTTTCTTTGCTTTAAAGTGTGGTGCTTGTATGCACATTCGCCTGGCGCTGGCTGCAGACCAGGACAGCATGACCCAGTCCAGTGTGGTGGCAATGGAAGTAGACTGATAGCAAGAGGACTCAAGTGCCACAGGCCTCAGGGAACGCTACAACTTTGGTTGGTTGCAGTGATCTCTCTCTCTCTCTCTCTCTCTCTCTCTCTCTCTCTCTCACACACACACACACACACACACACACACACACACACACGTGTGTGCATGTGCACACATTAGTCTATAACTCTTACCGCCCAGTCCTTATGGTGGCAAAACCACTGGTCCATTGCTGTAAGTGCTGCTATGGTGTTATAAAAGGCGTACAACAGTTGTGCACATTGAAACCACCAGCACAAATGCTGGAAACACCACATGCCAGCCAGAGGCAGGCCTTGCTGGCAGGATGGATCTGTAGTCTTGGCCCAACCCTGTCCCCAGTGATCTGATTCTCCAGTGGAGTGAAATCTCTCCAAATATCTGGAATAATGAATGGGAGAGAAGGAGTCAAAAGGGCCTGGAAGCTGTTCATATCCCTATAGTCCTGTAAAAGTAAGAATAAGACATAATGATTTTTCTCTCGGACAAATCTGCACTTGATTCCTTCAAATGACTGAGTGCAGGGGACTCTATTCTACTGATGCCACCCCATTCTATTCCACTGGCATCTCCTGCCATCTTGAGTGAAGACAACTAACTGGACTGGGGTGAATCTGCCAAAGGTCTCCTTTGTCCCAAGGAGGAGTCTGCCTTGTTCTTTCTGCATCAGGTTGTGAGTAGGGAATCACTAGTCTTTTTTTATACCAAGTGCACATTTCAGTGACTCTCCTCAATTCCTGTTCTTGGAAGAGGGCATTTGGAAAGATGGGGCATCTCTTTGTCCGTGGCTCCACTACACAGGCCAACACACATTTTGCCTCCTTAAATGTTACACCAATTCCTGAGTATATTTGGGGTGCCAAATCCAAAAATGGCATCCGTTTTGGTCTAGTTTTGGAGACACGGCATAGCCTCTTTAGTGAATGGTTCAAGCAGCTTCCTCATGAGGAAGCCTACAGCATGGCTTCCTCATGAGGAAGCTGCTTGAACCATTCACTAATGAGGCTATACTATATCTCCAGAACTAGAAGTGATAGGGCAAAACGGATGCCATTTTTGGAATCGGCACCCCAAATTCATATCAAACCACCATAAAGTTTGGGAAAAACTTTTCTGACCCTCAATTTTGTAGGCAGGCCTGTGCCTCCTTAGGTCAAAACATATGTGGTTGTGACATCAGTTGCATTAAAGTCCCCCTTGAGGACCATCTGCTTCTCACTAGCCATGTCTCTAATTTCTACTATCCTCATGCATTATCTGCCTCTTCCTGGGTGCCCAGTCTATCCTGGAATTGGCTGCTGCAAAATAAAGGTTACCTTCACTGCTTCTTCTGGGATATTTCCAACAGGTTGTATTTGACATTATTGACATGGAGAATAAGGATTTCAACAAATATACTCAGTCTCCTAAAGGCAGGATCTATTCCATGAAATCTTTCTCAGAATCAAATTAGATGTTACACTAAATGAGTGTTTGTTTCCCTATCTTGTTTCTTTGTTTTGAAATTCCACGGGCTTTCTTCCTTTCTTCAGACGTGAATGCCTTCAGGATTGGGTTCCCCGCTGACTTTCCAATCCTGGACTGGCTACTGGCTGTAAATTAACACTTAGCCACAGAGGCTGTTGAAATACTCAGGAATGCAATGATCTTAGTGGAGGTAAAACAAGGAAGGTGTGATTGTTCAGCTAAATGACTGGGATAGCCTTGTTGCAAACAACAAAGGCTGCACTCCTATGCAGACCTACCTGGGAGTAAGCCCTACTGAACACAGTGGGTCTTACTTCTCAGTAGACATGCATACAATTGCACTGCAAGTGTCTTGTGGCATCTTAAAAGACTAAGGGTGCAATCCTAACCAACTCTCCAGCACAGAGGTAAGGGGAATGCAACTCCGAGGTAAGAAAATAAACATTGCCTTACCTTGAGGAGGGCTCTTGACTGCCCCCCCCCAACTGCAGGTTGCAGCACATGCCCCACTAGCACAGTTATGCCAGCACTGGAAAGTTGGTTAGGATTGCACCCTAACAGCACAATCCTATGCATGTACACTCAGAAGTAAGTCCCATTATAGTCAATGGGACTTGCTCCCGGGGAAGTGCAAATAGGATTGCAGCCTCAGATTTATGGGTTCTGAAGCTTTAATTATTTATGATGGCATAATCTATAACCTTTCTCCTTCCACATTAACACTGAAAACTGTATTATAAATGACAGTATGTGGTTGCAGGTAGGGCTGAAGTGAAATTCTTCTCTCTGTTTTGTCTGCCCAACTCATAAACACTAAACATATGAGATGGTGTTAGTGGCAACATTTCAGGGAATGGAGATGGATTTGAACTATGAAACCTCGCCAGGCACTGGCAATGGTAAAGTACTCCTATTGGTGACTGCCAAGTGATATATCTACCATTTTTAATACAGAATGCCTTTTGTGTCATGGGTTATCATCCCACAGAAGGAGATTCTGTTACTGTTTAATTCTGGGCAAAACATTGGCCCTACTAGCGCTGCTGCCTCTACCACCGCAACAGTCAAAATGGGAAAGAGAGGTAAAAGGGAGTGATTTCAATCCCCCCCCACCAAAAAAAAAAAATTTCAAATGCAAGCTGAAAATTGTCCCTGAGGAACTTTTAACTGGGTGGCAGTCATAGGCTGGCAGATGGAGGTGGAGGAATACAAATGTGGCAGCCAGCAGGAGCTGGGAAGGCTTGGGATACCCTATCATTTCTGCACCCTTTCAAATCTCTTGGGCACTTTACTTGAGCAGGAGTCTCAGTAAAGGGACTAACACTGACCCCGTCGTACAGGGGACGAAGGACAATGATCTACAGGCACATGCTACAGCCATGAAGATGTGGTCCTGAATGCAAGATAATGTGGGGGATACCACTGAGTGCTGCAACAGCACATTGCAGAAGATTGCTATGAGACTGAGGCGCTAATAGCAAACCGCACTCTCCCCTTGATCCTTCAAGGGCCTTGAGGGTTTAAGGCCAGTCCTTTCTAACTTGCTGATCTAAATGACTTTTTCTCTCAAGCAACTGAGTCACTCTTCCTCATCCCAGTTGGCTGTGGTCTGAGAGATTCTTCTCAGATATGCCATTGGTGCAGGTGGCTGCAGACAGGCTGCACAATTCATCCACAAGAGGAACGCATCTATAGAAGGAAGTGCCACTTCTGTTTCTATCGCTCACCCACTGGTATGTTCTTTGTCTCAGGATCCCAAAAGAACCATTGCCCTCTGGCAACACATATGCCACCTTGAGTTCCATGACAGAAGAAAGATACAAAATTAATAAAAAGAAGTTATAATGAACCGTGCAAGTCCCACCAGGCTCCATAGGGCCCAACACCCCCCAGCGGCTAAAATGCTGCATCCTATGATGGGGGCACTTGTGGAGGTCCCCTCCAGGTAGGGAAACAGTCTGCCCTTTTCAATCCGTGTTGTATTTCAAAGATATGATCCAGCTAAGCTCAGGGCTACTTGTTATGCTGACGTCGTCTTTTGTTGCACTACTGCAGCCATTTTCAACCACTGTGCTGTGGCACGCAGCTGTGCCGGGAATGGTGTGCAGCTGTGCCATGGGAATTTGGATTAGGGTCATTTATCAGCTGGGCCATTGGGAGATGTGAGTTCCTCACAGGTAGCATGGTCTGCCCTGTCAACTGTAAAAAAAAACAAAAAAAAAACTGATGGTTGCCTTGGCAATTTTAGGGCCTTGTCAGTGTGCCATGAGATGAAGAAAGTTGAAAATCACTGCACTGTTGGAACAAGCTCATGATGTTGCACAGAAATCTGTTGACTTTCAGGAGCCCGTTTTCTGTGTAACAGCTCATTTGTCATGTGCTGCCTAATCTCTTCCCTTGCCCAGCAACTGTAAATGTCACTACCCATCCTTGGCTCACCCTGCATTTACTTATTGGCTAATTCCTCTATACTTGATGACATCATTAATGAATGCCCATCCACACTATAGGATTTCACTGCAGCTTCTTTGATTGGTGGTTGTTACTTACATAAGGCCGCAAAGTTCATAGCAAGCTTCATTATCCCAGCCCCATTGCATTGACCTGAGCACCAGGAAGCCTTCAGGTTGCTGCCTGTGTTTCCATGATGAAGCTCTGCATTCTACTCCTCTTCGCAACTGCCACTTGGGCTTTAGTCTATGGCCGTAAGTAGGGAAATGCTTCCTAGTTGCTGTGATATTTTTTTTATGTGAATTTCTCCACAGACAACATCCACTGAAAGCAACAGCACTGAACTTTATGATGCTGCTGAATGACGTTGTTACCTGGTTGGGAATATACATTTGTCTCGCTCATAATGCTCAGCTGTACTATGAACGGAGTATCATTTCTCCCAAAAGTTCTTGCCTGACTCTGAATGAACTTTGAGTTTTTCTGAGATTCTCTACATGTGTGGTTGGTGCTCAGCAAACCAGGCAGCCAGAGACAGCTCTGCGGCAGTTGCATTCATGGCCACTACTCATGATGTGCAAGCACCATGGACATACTCAACTTTTCTTTTCTAGATCTCTATTGTCATTTTAAAAAGTGGGACCTAGTTTGTGCTAAACTGTTTGGGAAGAACTGATCTAGGCCCTTACCTTTCTCAAGAGTTGCCTGAGACATGCTCATGGCTATAAGGGTTGCCATGAGCTAATGTAAGCTCATCTTACATTAAGGCTACAATCCTATGAAAATATTTCTGGGGTTATATCTGGGAGTATTGTTCTTATTGAACAAATGAGACTTACTTCTAAGGAAGCATGCATAGGCTAGTGCTCTAATATTAATGTATTTATTTGAGATTTTCAAAATCCAATTTTGCATTTCTTTTAAAACTTGCACAGCTCTCCAAGAGTTTGGGGCGAAATGACTTGGATCTTCAAATAAAGCAAGAACAATTGCACAGTCAAAATAAGTAGCAGGAGAACAAAACACTTCTCATTCTAATTGTTGGAAAGATTTTCAGATTCTTTTCACTGACGCAATACCAAACAGTCACAGACCTTTTAAAAGGGTTTGGAGGCTTTATTTCTACAATAGTTACACACAAGCCGATTGATTCAGTTTGGATACAAATGTTCACTCTTCATTTCTGTTCTTGTTTCTCAAAGAACCACACCCAGAAAATCACATTAAATAACGTGAGATAAACAAGTTAACCCATGTGACACTGTATGTCACTTCCACCTCCTTACTGGGCATATTATGACAGGTTTGGTGCATGATCCCAGCTCTAATTAGGAGGTCATTCAGCCCTGCAGCCCAAAATATTCCTGGCCCACAACTTTAGTTATACAAGATCCTGGAATTCTCCCTATGGGAAAGTTATGATCTACATGTTCTGCTAATCATGATCTCTTTAGGTCACTTTGACATAATGACCCTCCTATCCTGTTTTTTAAGGGGAACAACAGTCATTCTCTTGGCTCCATTTTCAGTTATTTCTCTCAAACTAGAGAAGATAAGTTAACCCTCTAAAATCTCTAACATAATGAAGAAGTTTAATGGTGGGGGATTGTTATAGACTTAATGGGGCATGACTGTGGTGGTGTCACAATGAATTCCTGCACTTTAAAATTTATGACTACACCACTAATGCCATAAGTACACCAGAACCAGAATTAGGAGCTAGAAGAGAACTCTCTGAAAACAGGGCTTTATCCAAACACTTTCCAAGAAAGCACATAAATACTGAATTGTAATTCACTTGTAATTCTCTTCTAGAGACCAGCAATACAGACAAATCAGGCCCCAGTGATGGTAAGTTCTTTGCTACAACTATCTTGAGCGCAGATGAGTCTAGCTGAATAAATAAGACCCAAATCCTAACCAACCAGCTGTGCCAATTGGGCATGTGCTGCATCCTGCACTTGGGTGGCACTCATGGAAGCTTCTTCAAGGTAAGGGAATGTTTGTTCCCTTACCTCAGGGCTGCATTGCTCTTACCTTGGTGCTGGAAATTTGGTTAGGATTGCAACCTGAGAGTGTCAAGGAATCTTACAGCGCACGAACTGCATCACAGTCAATTTGTCCTTGATATGCTGAACCGGGGATGGAAGTGACAGCTGTGCATGCAATAAGATGCCACTTTCTATGCTAGGAAGTTTCAAAATGGAGCCAGAAAATCGTAATTGCCTAATGAGCAGAGCTGACTTTTACCTCAAAGAGACATTTTTCCATGGAATGTCTGTGGAAGTATAGAAACATCATACACCAATCTAACTCCTTGTGAGAAGCAGGTGGTGTAACAGCTTAGGGCCCTATCCAACTTTCCAGTATCGATGCAGCCCCGAGGTAAGCAAACAAACATTCCCACACCTTGAGGAGGTCTCCATGACTGTTGCCCCAGAATGCAGGACCCATCCCATTGGCACAGCTACATCAATGCTAGAAAGTTGGATAGGATACGACCCTTAGATGACACTTACAAAAGCAGCATAATAGCAGTTTTGTGTTGAAAAGAATGGTTTTCTTCTTAAGCTTCCTGGTGGAAGTAGCCACTTCTGATGGGCAGCAGTGCTGGGGTGGGCTGGGTAAGGAGTCATTTGGAACAGTTCATTGAGGGAACTAGATTCTCATGACTTTCCCCCCCCCCCCCTGTATTCAGAGGAAATTGCTCAACGTGAGGGACTTTTCCAAGGGATGGTAACAGTTCTTCAAGATGCAGCTGCAATGTGGGGTAAACTGCTCAGGGACCTAATTGCCTCAATTCTTGGAAAACCAGGTGAGTGCTGGAGGGAAGTGGAAGTGGGGAGCGTTCAGGGCCCAATCCTACCCAGCTTTCCAGTGCAGCTGCAGCTGCAATGTAGCCCTGAGGTAAAGGAACAAACAATCCCTTACCTTGAGGAGGCTTTTGTGTCTGCTCCCCCACCTTGGGAGGCAGCACATGCCCCATTGGCATGGCTGCATCAGTGCTGGAAAGTTGAATAGGATTGGGGCCTCTGTTTCCTTACCATTCACATAAGTAGTACATTAGGGCAAACTTTCTTTCCTTGGAACAGCGAGATGCTACCTCCCTTTCCCTCCTTCCCAAACCTCAGGAGCTCTCCCCTTTCTGTGGTGAGATCCCAGCTCCATCCTTGCTCAGTTTCCTTCCTACTGGAAATTCAGGGTCCATCTCTGTTGGTGATCCTGTCATACTCCTTTTTAATAATTTAGTCGTTTTATTAAGTTACTTGCATATAAGATTAGTTTAGTTGGAACTCATGTGAAACATTCTCTGGGAAAACTAGAGACCTCACTATCCCACATTCTTACACTCGATCAAAGTGTACACTCGATTCTTACACTCGATTACACTTGAGCAAAGGAGATAAGAGACTCCGAGCCATGTGTGTCTGTAACTCAGGGAAGAAGTCCACACCTTAGGAATGTGAGGACTGCAGGAGTGCGTTTTCAGACAATGAGGGAAAAAGGAATGTTAAGATTATATTATGGGATTCTTTATGCTTGAATATTTATGTATTACCTATTGAATATGCATATCTAGCCCTCCTTACTTAGGGAATCCGTTTATTGTTTTGTGTTCTGCTTGGACCAAATGTAAAACTTTAATTCATTTGACATCAAGCCAGATCTCTCTGTTCTGTTGCATATATAATGAATTGGGTGTGAATGAAGTGTATAGGTTCTGAGCCCAGTTCTTCAAGGCGAATGCTTTTCATGGTTGGCAAATTTTGTCAGAAGTGTTGGGTAACTTGTGACAAAGCAGCTGTTCTTAATAAAATAAACACTCCTGATCTAAATGCTGTCATGCCTTGAGTCTTCCCCAGCTGGGGACCCTGAAGGAAAACTCTTAACATGCTCTCACACTACCTTCTCTCCCCTCCTTTCCTTACTAGTCTGGCAAGTGCTGCCAAAATCCTCCCATCCATTCCCACTCTCGCTGCCAGGTCTGTTTTTTTCAAAAGGCACAGGGCAGAAGAGGGACTGAAACCAGGCAGAAGTGGCCAACCAGAGCAAGCAATCTGATTCCCTGATCTCCTGCCCATCTAAATCTTCCCCACTCTGTGTTAATAACTAGAGTGTGAGAGTAGGCTAGAAGGATCACATCCCTTCCAGAAGCATCTTTACCACTCTAGAAATCCCAGATTGCTGGAGCATCTCACCTGCTAGCTGTTGGTGCATAGCATCTCCCCTTTCTGCATTTGCACCTGGAAACAGAAGCATGTGAGAGGGGAAGGGTGGGTGGCATGCAGAATGGAGAACAGAAGAGCCAAAGCAAGGAGAGAGATGCAATGGAGTTATTGGCAGCTGCAGACCTTGCCAATGGAAAGGGTGAATAATTAAAACTTCTTTATTTCTGTATAGGCCCCCGCCCTACCAGAGAGGATGATGGATTTCCAAGCATAGTTCCAACAAGCAACAACTGATTTGTTATGGGTAAGCCCTTGGGCGATGGTTTATGTGCCAGATTCTGTCACATAATATTGTGTGCAACCTTCAGTCTCGAAAGACTGGTATCGCGCTCTGAATGGTGGTTCTGGCACAGCGTCTAGTGTGGCTGAAAAGGCCAATCCGGGAGTGACAATCCCTTCCACACCGGGAGCAAGTGCAGTCTGTCCCTGGCCTGTCTCCCTGGCTATGGGCCTTCCTTCTTTGCCTCTTTGCCTCAGACTGCTGGCAAAGTGTCTCTTCAAACTGGGAAAGGCCATGCTGCACAGCCTGCCTCCAAGCGGGCCGCTCAGAGGCTAGGGTTTCCCACCTGTTGAGGTCCACTCCTAAGGCCTTCAGATCCCTCTTGCAGATGTCCTTGTATCGCAGCTGTGGTCTACCTGTAGACCACATAATAGCATAATACTATGTGCCAGAATGTTAGAAAAACATAGAGTCATAGGGGGACTTCCAGACCTAAGGTCCTGGGTATTTCTGTCTGTGCTTTGTAAATAGGTCTTTGCTTCATGGCTCCTTTTGTTCATTCATCACAGGATACAGGGGCATGACAGAACAAGCTATCAGAGCCATGAAGCCTGGGCACTTCTAGCACATGAGGGGTCAGTTAATCAATGAATAGCAGTCTTCCACTTGCCTACCACGTGTGTTTGGGCAGAGTAGCTGGGATGTGTATAAGCAAGGAGCACTTCTTTGCTGAATGAGGGCCCACCAGGGTTAGCACAAGGGCGCACGTATCCTGGAAAAAGCTTCAGCTCCAGGTCTCATCCTTTCCTTCATACCTAAGAACATAAGAACAACCCCACTGGATCAGGCCATAGGCCTATCTAGTCTAGCTTCCTGTATCTCACAGCAGTCCCACCAAACGGCCCAGGGAGCACACCTGATCACAAGAGACCTGCATCATGTTTGCAAACACTGCATGTTTGCAGTTTGCAAACATTGCAGGAACAGGAGTGCTGACTTGAAAGATCTTGCTCCTTTTCAGATACTGGCACCAACTTTATCAAATGGTCAATTGCCCTGTTTTGAATGGATGGAGAAAAAAGGCGACCTTGACATGCAGATATGCCAACTCATAACGTTGCCTGTGTATCCAATCAATAAAGCATGCATTCAGCACTTGACTCCATTCACTTCGTTCATATTTTCCTTTCTGCATTGCAAGCCACATCTTTGCATTCCTAGCATTTTCTAATGCAGTGATTTTCAACCTTTTTTCATCTCACAGCACACTGACAAGGCACTAAAAGGGTCAAGGCACACCACCAGGTTGTTGACAATTGACAAGGCACACCATGCTACCAGTGGGGGCTCACATCTCCCATTGGCTCTATTAATAAACGATCTTCCCCCAAATTCCTGTGGCACACCTGAGGACCACTCGCAGCACACCAGTGTGCCACGGCACAGTGGTTGAAAATGGCTGCTCTAATGCATTCTTATATATCCTCCTAAGTGCACCACATGGAAAACTGCCAGTGCTCCTTCAGTTTTGGTTTTTAGGAATCTAGTCCCCATGTTGACATGTAAATGAATACACTTCATTCAATGAAAACATGCATGCATGCAGACACCTGTATGAGCATATCACATAATGTGAATAGCCCTGCTCTCACTCAAATTCCACCCTATGGCATGCATACCCACTAGACTCAAAGTAGACCAGAGCCAAAAAGTAAGGAAAAAGGGTATGTTTTCAGTTATGAGATTTCCTGTCCAGTCCAATCCCTCAATATTGATGGATGCTGTTGCGCTAACTGTGCACACACTGCATCCAGTGGCAGAGGGGCGATCAGGGGACCTGCTCAAAGTAAGGGAAAATATTTTTCTCTCTCCTCTGCATGTGTCCCCTGATGACCCATGGATCTCCTCAGACCTATGGCAGCTATATAGCTAGCATAAAACCATGGAGAGAAAGGTGGTGGAAGAGGCTGAAAAAATACAGGGAATAGGATTTGGTGTGTGCATTTACCACCAAGATCCATCCCCTGCAGCCCACTCCTTTACTGCCCTCCCCCACTCCACCCCAATACTCCCCAAACCCTCCCATTCCCTAACCACACAACATCCTCCTTGCCAACTTACCTGTCCTGTAGCAATCTGAAGTTTGTGGCAATGCAACTCCAATCCTGCTGTCACTTTGCAGTGGCAGCTCAGACTGGTCCAGCTCTGTGAGCCATTGCAGGCCTTTTGCAACAGCAGGATGCTCGCCCTGCTTTTGGAAACGGGGGGATAGGATCGGGCCATTCAACACTGAATAAGATGTCCCATTCTCTGACTACATCTCTTCATTAGACTGTGAGCAGTACAGGATGTGGAAAAGTGCTCTTGAGGATACATGTGTTCTCATCTCATTATTTAGCAATGTTTGCAGTAAGTGAACCCAATCTAGCTGTCGTCATGCACAGTAAGGTTGCTGCACAATTCCAGTGGTTGGCAACCTTCAGTCTCGAAAGACTATGGTATAAGCCTACAGCACCCCGTATTCCCAAGCGGTCTCCCATCCAAGTACTAACCAGGCCTGACCCTGCTTAGCTTCCGAGATAAGACGAAATCAGGCATGTGCAGGGTAACAGTTGTGGCTCAAGAGATTAGCACCCCTATTTTTACCTCAAAGCCAATGCAACCATACACCTCCAGGGACAATCATAAAACTTCAGAGGAGTATATTTCCTGGGATGTCAAAATGTTCTCAGTGTTCTAGCAACCTGCACCCCTCTCCCCCTTACAAGGAGGCTTCTTCCCATAGAGCACAGACAAATCAGATAAAATTATTTAGAGTGAGTGGCAGGCTCCCACTATATATCTTGTGATGACTGCACAAGAATCCAGGGTGAAAGGGATAACAAATGTATTAGAATCAAAGCTGGACTTATCCTGCCTCTTGTCTAGCTAAAACAACCTTTGTTATAATAGCCACTGGGGGTGGGAATGGTAGAAAGTTTACTGGGTTGTGAAGAGGGGATTATTTCAGAAATAAATGAACTTTGAAGGCAAACTTTCTCTTGGAGCCAAAGTAGATATGTACCTAAATGCACAGTATGGCCCAAAGTGGGGGAGGAAACACTTTTCATGGTGCACAAGAGAGACCAGGATATGTAGTGAAACTATGGGCGGGGGGGGGGGTAGGGGAGCTTTTGTACATTGCCCATGCCATGGCTTTGATTCCAGTTGTGTGTGCATGCAGCTATCTATTTTTTTTTAATTAAAAAAAAATATTCAACACTTCTATTGACTTTCAATGCCACCATTTCCATGTAACCTGCTGATGTCTCCCATCTTCATCCTACAATTTCCCCCATAGAAGGTTTAGGGATATGGGTTGGAGATATGAAATTGGAATGCACTGGCAGTTTTAAACTGGTCTTTCATCCAGAAATATGACCTTCTGGCACACCAACTACAGGACACAGGACATAGTAGCAAAGGTTTGTTTTTGTGCAATTGGTGCTTGTCTAAGAGAAAAGAAAATTGTTTGCTAATCCTTTCCCCCTCCACCCCTATCTGTCACTTCTGCCAATGCCTCTGATAGCTGTTTCATGCCTTCTGTGGTGATCCCTAAGGCAGGAACCAAACCCACCTTCATGAAACAGACATTCTACATACCCTTGGGTCAAATCTAAATACACACAATGTACTCTGGCATACTTGAACCAGCACCCACAGTGCGCCACCAGCACTGTGAGTTTAAGGCCACGTCACAAGTCTTTTCTGCCAACATGAGGGTCTGTGTTAAGTGACAATTCTTCTTAGCTGACTTATCTGGGCAGGAGGAGTAATGGAAGGCGAAATGGCTAAGCTGCCAGGCCCTCTCTGCATCTCTCCCTCTCTCTCTCTTTAACCTATTCATTAGGTTTAAAAAGTCGGCAGATTGTTCAATCAAAACAAAGAAAAGGTATCCTGAAATGAAAAGGAGAAACAGTCCAATTCTATACCTGAGATGAAAGGCAATGCTCTCTCTCTCTCTCTCTCTCTCTCTCTCTCTCTCTCTCTCACACACACACACACACACACACACACACACACACAACCTGTGTCTAACTGAAACTTTTCTTAATGATAATGTGTCACTAATGAGCAGCATCCTCTAGTATAGGAAAGGAAAAACCATCTTAGGAATTCACACACACACACACACACACACACACACACACACACACACACACACACCCTTCAGTTACTTTTTATTCCCTTTTGGGGGAAGAAAAGGCTGCAAGATCTGATAGACTGTTCATGCCCCAATCTCCCATGACCAAGTCAGGTGGCTGAACTAGAATCAATAAATTCAGCAGGAATCCTGGGGTTTTAGCCAAGGCATTTTGTCTGCTTTGTCAATACCAGACAACCTGGCACAAGTGATATACATTGTAGCAAAATCTACCTGTTTTATGTGACACAGAGCACTTGACAAAATGGAGAAATAGATTGATTCCTAAGTTAGTGTCTGTGAGTTCAGAGGGGTTGTCCTGGGTGAAAAGGGTGCTCATTTGCTATACCTCCCTTCTTGATCAACCAACTGGTGGAATAGGATAACATCCTTTCACATCAAGGCTTGATCAAAGTGAAAGTAGGTCTTCTAGGCTAAATCAAGCTCAGCATAAACTACAAGGTCAAGGCAAATGAAAGTAATCAGGTTGTACCCGTAGGTAAGCAACAATGCTATATACAGTTCAGAAAATAATTTAAGTCAAACTACCACTATCACACACAATGCCACTATTGCACAGGTGTGAAAACACAAGTACAGCAGTCTAGCTGGCTCTCTTCAATCACGAAGATGCAAAAGCCAAAGGCACAGCAGACTGACCCTGTGCAAACAAACAGATGCAGCTGTCCATACATAAGATATCCTTAAGAGCCCAAACCTGTCCCCTGCCACGCCAAAGCACACAGCTCCACCAAGGTCCGTGGGCGTCCGAGAGAACAGACAGACAATGTTTTCCTGCAGGAATCTTTATTATTATTATTATTAGGTGATAAGATAAATGTTGCTACTTTCACTATCTGATAATGTCAGGGTTGCTACAGGTTGAAATGGATGTTATCACAATCAATTGATTAAAAATAACTCTTGAAATCTCAAGCACTCAAAGCACGAGGCGATCCAGTTCATCTTCGCTGGCGCTGGCACTGGCACGGCGTGAACCACGGGCAGCATAGTTACGGGGAGTACTCCCAAAAACATGTTGAGCCTGTTGCCCTTCGTCGCTACTCTCCATCTCTGCAAGAGAAGAGAAAGGCTTTCACAGTGCTGATCAGAAGGTTGTCTCTGAGAGATGCTCCTTGAATAGCCCAATCCTATCAGATGTACCATTTGGATCCCCATCAAATGCCACCCTAAAAGGGTGTGAGGAAAACATGCTTTTCAGAGATAATTGACAAGCGTAAACACAATTCCATGGTGCTACTTTACCAAAGAACATGCAAAGGATCTTTGAAATCACATTTTCTTTTGAGAAAGATACCCTTCTCCCTTTCATCCTGTAATCACAGACAACATTCAGACATGAGATCCCCTATCTATAGGCTGAACTGGAACAGTTCAGGGCAGTTTAGAAGCTTTTGGGCTTCTCTTAGGAGGTGGGCTCCAGAAATATTTTCTGCTTTCCTTGGCATACAACTCTACCTCCTCTTGTGCCAACATCATTGCTATTCATATTTGGATTGTCTGAAAGGATGTGTTTTATTGTTGTTAGCTGGGCATTTTCAAAAGAGTGGAAAAGTAGGGCAAATATTTTAAAGTAACAAGATATACCAACCAGTATTCACCAAAGCCATTCCAGGCATAGAAAGTAAGTGAGCCCTTGGATAGCCACTTAGAGATATTGGGTGCAATCCTAACCGACTTTCCAGTACTGACCTAGCCACATTGCAGGCCCAAGGTAAGGCATCAAACATGACTACCTCCCCACTTCAGGATGCAGTGCACACCACATTGGCACAGTTATGTCAGTGCTGGAAAGTTGTTTAGGATTGCGCCCATTATCTCCTGGCAAAATGAGCTCTAATTCCATTGCACAAGTATCACAGAAATGCCCATGCTGAAAGGTGCCCTCCGGTCTGGGCAATTTTATTGTGGGGGCACTCAAAATTGGAGCACTTCAGTCTAGCAAGAAAGCACCTGAGGGGGGAACATGATTGAGACATTGTGTAAAGGATGGATGGAGTGGTCAGAGGGAATTCTTTTCCTTCTTGCACAACACCAGTACCAGGAGACATCCACTAAAACTGATTGGTTGACGAGTTAATATAAAGGAAAGATTTCCTTATCCAATGTGTCCTTAATCTGCTGAACCCTTGTCACAGGATGTGGTGATGGTGTGTGGCCTAGATACTTTTAAAAGGGAATTGGACAGATTGATGGAGGAAAAGTCCCCTACAGGTTACAAGTCATGATGGCTGTATGCAGGAGGCTGTTTCAGCATTGCCTGGAACGTACAGGCCAGCTCTGGATAGGATTGGGCCAATACTGCATGTCCATAATGAGATTCATCCTGGTGTTCATACAAAGCAGTATACAAAAATATACACAAAGAGTCTTTGAATATGTGCTAACTGCATATCAGTTAGCAGTAAGGAGGCTGCAAATCAAAAAGTGGTCAATATTTCAGTTCAAATAATGGCACTTAAACAGCTGTAGACCAAGGGAATGATGGTTATGGATACAAGCAGAAAAAGAGAAAAGTGCATTAACAGTAAACAGTGGGGAGGGGAATTTTTCTGCATCACCTGAAAGATTAGACTTCAAGCAACCTAACAATTCTTGTTTATGTCGTAAATACACAAGAAAAATAGTCTTAGTAATGCTTCCTGCCGCTCTGTGTGTTTCATTTTGTTTTGTTTTTTTGTTTATTTATACTTTTATTTCTTACTGTTTCAATTAATGAAGAGGCCAGAACAAAGGAGGGCCAAGAAGGAGACAACAAACTGCACTTTTATGTCATGAACCTAAGAGGACCATAGCAAAGATGGGAAGGCAAAGGTTGCTCTTGACTGTGGAGCCAGAGAAAGGGTGGTGATCAGAAAGGAACTTACCACTCTCAGCATTCACCAGAAGAAAGGCAAACCCTACAAACAGGAAAAGGACCCACAGCTTCATCTTCCCAGAGTTCAAGGTTGGGGTGCAGCAGCTTCCAGGAGTTCAGAGCAACTTGAGAAGCAATGGTAAGTGGTCCTCGGTTGGGTTCTCCTCCTCCTACTTGTTTACAAAGGACACAAGGATAGCTCAGAACTGGAGGAAGGAAATGGACCCTGGAGGAAGCATTACAGCGAAGCTAATTGGGAAGGAATCATCCACAAATAACTGAGCAAAGAGAGAATCTAGGGAAGATTTCTCTGCCAAGGAACCAAACCATATCCTGACACATTTTTCCCCCTATCATCCAGGGTTCAATTTGTGCCAGGAGTCACGTGAGCCCACAACCAACATCATATTTCCCAATGTCATCACTCGTTCGAAGAAGAAGCAAAAGTTTACTCTGCTGCTGAAGATAAGTGATTGCAAGAGGTTGGTTGTCAAAATTTAAAATTCAATTAAAATCATGTCTTTTCTTAAACATTGACACAGTATTGCCCCTGCACTTGCAGGTAACACAGAGGAACTCTCTTTCGACTTCCACACAGTGTACAAAGTCCTCCCCCCTTGAGGCTCTCCCTTACTTTCTGCTTCCCACCAGTCCAAACCCAATTCATAGGTTCTCTGAGGAAGGGGGAGAGGATTCCTCAGTGTATCCCATCTCCCACCCAAATAAGGACTGCAGTTTTTCACTCTTAAGAAGCCTTTGGGGTCAAGACAAGATTTTCTGCAAGTGACAAATCTATGCCAAAGTCAATCTATGCCAAATTCTATGCCAAGTACCAAATCTATGGCAAGAGATTATCAAGAAAGGCAGGAGAGATGGTGGAAGTCCAGCCCAACAAGAGGAGAAACTATACAGCCATCTCTGCCCACCTAAAAACCAACTTGCTCACCTTTGAAGGACTAATTAGATTTCCAGGGGACAGTAAAGGCTGAAGAAGCAATGGACAGTCAGCAACTGTAGCTTCACTATCACCATCACCAGGGGAACAGACCAGTGATGTCACAATCACACTCATATCAGCCAATAGGGGGTATTCCCTCCAGGATTACAGTTTTCAGACAAACCCAGAGTATGGTTTCATGGAAACCAGTAGCCATCCTAGTACCTTTCGCTATTGACCTCGTATCTGATCATTCACAGTGAAATACGAAATTTAGGCTCCATCAAATAAAAATATATGGCATTGCCATATACTGGCATTTCCAAAATATATGGAAATTTTCCATTTGTTCCCATGGAAATTACTTGCAATTACTTTTAGCTGGAGCAAGAACAAAAAGTGAAAATTTTCCGTTCTGATTGGCAAGCATTTGGTACTCTAAAAAACTATATTAAAATTGCATTGAGTTTAAATGGTTGAATAAATTATTGCCTGATTTCATAATATACAGCAAGTCCTCACTTAGGGCCCAGTCCTTTCCAACTTTCCAGCGTAGATGCAGCTGTGCCAACAGAGCGTGCACTGTATCCTGTGGGGGTGGGGCAGTCACGGAGGCTTTCTCAAAGTAAGGGAATGTTTGTTCCCGTACCTTTGGGCTGCATCGGTGTTGGAAAGTTGGATCGTTTTGAGCCCTTACAGTCATTTCATTCAAAGTCCTTTTGTTATAAAGTTGATGAGCAAAAAAATTGAGCAGGGAGGGGTTCAGGCCCAGAAAAGGAGTAGAAATGGTGGCCTCTGATATATCCTTTGTGACCTTGAAAACCCTACACAGAGCAACTAAGTTCTGCGCCGGCGATGTTGTCCCATTGACCAGGCTGGGGCTCAACACATGGTAAGGGAATAAATGTCCCCTTACCCCAAGGAAACACTCACAATGGTTATATTTGAATAAAGAATGTCATCAGATTTTAAAGGTACAGCACTAAAAAAATCAACATATTACAGAGTCTACAATTTCAAACTATTTAAATTAATAGAAGATTATATATTCTGTTTTCCAGAACTGGATCCAAATTACCAACTTTCTACTGGTTGTGGAATGCATCTGCTTAATAACACCATTTTCAAAAACCTCTAGGCATCACCAACACCTTGACTTGGAATGGAGAGGGTTGCCATTGTCGCTGCCAGAACAACAGCATGGCAGAATCAGCCAGCTGAGCCCCAATAACCAGCCAGGCCACTGCATTCTGCATTAACTATAGCTTGTGAACCATATTTGGGGATAGCTCCACATAGAATGCATTACAATAGTCTAGACGAGATGTCACTAGAGACCACCATAGCCAGATCCGACATTGCACAAGCAGAAACCGGTCACAAGCTTCAACTGGTTGGAGCTAGATGTTGCCAAGTGCCAATATGTGGTAAATTATGTGATGAAATCATGGTCCGTAACCCCCAGAGAGGCATGGACTGATGCAAATTTTGAATTTGTAACATTGGAATTGCCACCAATTTTTGCCAAAAGTGAGATTTCCAGAGGAATTGGGAGTTGTCCTCAGGCAAACCTGAAGATTTCCAAACTGGTAGCACAATTTTCTCAGGATATTCCACACATTCCTGACTAGAAACTAGGAGGAAAGACAGAACCAGCAGAAGAGGCTAGCATGCTAAGGATACCACGCACTCAGGAAAGCTCACTGCTGCTTCCTGACCCTGTTCACTTGGGCCAAAATCTCCATGGCAAAAGAACCACTCTTGAGACGGTGGTTCTATCAGTGCTTCCTCCCCACCATGCCATGTGGAAACAGGTGCTCCCTGCCCCCCAATGCAAGGGACCTTTGTGAAGGGCATCTCTCAGCCTGAAGCCAGCCCCGAGGAAAGAATCAACACTAATGTCGCATTCACTAACTTTTGGCCCACTACACTATTCAGCAGATGTAGGTTTGGCTCTACGCCTTCTAGAAAGGTCTACAATCCTTGTTATTATTCGCTCATTCACCTTCCATGCCATAGGATTAAAAACTTAGCAAATACACATAAACTGTTCCCCTGGAAAATGTCTTTCTTGGAATGCTAATCCAACTGCCCCTTACTGTCAGTTACAACTGGTTACACAAAACAGTTTGCAGTTGTAACCGGCTGTTGTCCAGCAGTTCCTGTGATGCCTTGTTGGGGCCCCACCACCTCCGGGGGAGGGGGCGGTTCCACATCAAATGGGCTGGGGAACTACAGAGTGGGTTCCACCCCACCTGAATGAGCACATCACTCAATCATTGGCAAGGGGATCATTCCCTCCATCGGCCACCCTAATGTCTCCTTCAAATCTTTTTGGACTCTCCCAGGCGACTTCACTGGGAGCGATTGCAAGGGCTAGGACCAACCAGGATAGCATTGATTTAGACCTGAATAGACTCCACTACAAGTTCACTATGCAGCTTTGGCCAAGTATGTAATTGCCTTTTAACTTCATTTTGACATCTCTTAAGTGGAGAAATTTGTCCTTAAGCAGTTTATCACTTATTACCAAGATCCTGCCTAGAAAACTTCAGGGCTGACCTGAGAAATCAGGCAGGGGCAGGAAAGAGATCCAGCACTGACAAATAAGCAGAAAGTGTGACTTCCTGCCACAAGGATGAAGGAAAGTGAAGATGGAAGGGTTAGAATAACCGTAGACTTCCTCAGGGATGCTATTCCGAGAGGGCAAGAGGACGATCACCACTTCAGATACACTACAATATGTTTCAGATCATATGTGATTAATTTTTCAGATGTACCACTACCATATCAACTTACCAGGGCAGTACCCAATCTTGTCTGATCTCAGAAGCTAAGCAGGGTCAGGCCTGGTTAGTACTTGGATAGGAGACCACCAGGGAATACCGGATGCTGTAGGCTTATACCATAGTCATTCGAGACTGAAGGTTGCCAACCACCACCACAGTCAGTAACCGTTTTTATAAACTGCAAAATGCATTCCAAAAGTCCATTTCCTTTTGCTTCAAAATATAAAAAGCAGGAAGGTCTTTTTGACCCTTACACGTTTCATCCTACCCCCACCCAAAAAAATACCCACAAAGCATCATCCTGTGTGGCAACCTGCAAATGGTGCTGCAAACATGGGGGGGGGGGGCATTTTGAAACACCCCTAGTTTGTTTCCTAGGGCTGAACTAGAGCAAATCACTGTTTTTCTAGAACGTTTTTGGCACTGTGAAAAGGGCCGCTGTCATCGTTTGAATTATTTGCAAAAAGTTAAAATAAAAAATCAGTCATTCCCATTAAGAGACTGTCATTAAAAAAATCCATACATAACTGAAGTGAGGCACAGTGACCTCAGATTGTAACCCACATCAGTGGCATCACTAGGAGGGTGCGGGGGGTGCAGGTCACACTGGGTGACACGCACATGGGGGTGACGCACACTGGGGGGTGACATGCTAAAATCACAGTGGTTAGGAGTAACCCCATCATATTATATACCGTTGGATGTGGAATTTCAAGCGGAATGCAATGCAAAAAACCAGAGTGAAATATCTCCTTTCTATCAAAAGTTATGGCCAAAAAACCGGAGAACAAAAAATGCATGGATCCCTATGGAACGTGAAAGTGAGCCGTATCACACGTTTACTCTTGCGTAGGTGAACTTGCCTTAGTGTGTCAGAAAGGGCAGGCTGAGAGGAATCCAATGACACCAGAACGGTCCTGATCCAATGAATGCAGCCCCCAAAAACACCTGAGAAGGTAGTCCCTGCCTCCAAGCAGATGAATGTATTGAGCGCTATGGAAAGCGAAACTAAGCCTCATGGTTGCGTTTACTCGTGAGTAAGCAAATGTGCCTTGGCTGGTGTGAAAGATCAGGTGAAGGAGAGTGCAAGGCTACCAGAATGGTCCTGATCTGATGGAACGGGAGCTCAACAAGTGCTCCAGAAGGCAGCCCCCCCCACACACACACACTAAAAAGGATCAAAACAGGCTTCAGCTGATAAGGTGAACCTTTTTGAGACTTGCAAAGCCTGACAGTGATCTGGTTTAAACAGAAGTTCTTAAATTGAACTGGTCACTGGGTAGGGCTGAAAACCCTTCTGGTTTTGGAGGGAGGGTGTTATTGCAGGCAGGCTACAGAGGAAATTCACTTGGTGGAGCAGTTTAATTATTTGTTGGTGTTTAATTATTTGTTTTACTTTAATTATTTATACTTATTTATTTTAATTTACCTGATGATGACACTTCTACCATGACATCACTTCTGGTGGGTCTTGGACAGATTGTCATTCTAAAAAGTGGATCCCAGCACTGAAAGATTGAGAACTCCTGCAATAAGGTGTTAGTAAGTTGACACCTGGTGGGGGTGTGTGTGTGACATCACTAGGGACCAAAATCATAGTTTGGAGGAATAATACCATCATGTTATATATCAATCAATGCGTAATTTCATGCAGAATGTGTTCTATCTTTGTTTGGTCAAAAGATACAGCCCAAAAAACAGTGTGGGCGGAGTGATGGTACATCACCACGCCCACCACCTGGGGTGTTGTCTTGCCCACTGCATGGGGGGGGGGAACGCGCTAGCATCCCGCACTGAGTGATGTGAACCCTAGTGATGCCACTGACCTACATGTAAAGGCCACCTGAGCAACACATAAACATAGTGAAAAAAACTGCTTGGTGTTTAGAATCATTTTGCAAGTCTGAAGCACGGAGCTTCATTTAAAGAGCAAAGTTGCTAGTCTGACCGAAAGAAGCTGGCTGAAGCCTTAGCCCAGGGAATTTATACTTTGTAGCACAAGAGATAGCAGGTGCTAGGCAACTTCTGAAGAGGAATGAGGTCGCTCCTTAGCAAAGCAAGGGATAAAGACAAAAGTTAAAAAGCTTTCATACTTTATGCTTTTAGGGCAAAAGACATATGGAAACCAAGTGACCCTTGATACCAAACCAAAGTACGTACTCAAAGTAACTAGTCACAATGGTTATGTGTAACTAGTAACTAGGCACAAAAGTGGTTATATTTTCTGAGGAAGCTTGGGAGGTTAAATTTGTCACAGCAGCTGCTTGTGTCTTACTTTCGTTGCACCATTGAGAGTGTCCTAACCTATGATATCTTGGTGTGGTACAGTAATTGCTCTGCAGGGGACAAAAAAGCTCTGCAGAGAATTATTAAGATCGTGCAGCACATCATCAACCTTCGTCTACCAGCTTTGGAGGACATCTATACATCTCGCTGTCTGCAGAAGTCACATAGTATTCTGAGAGACCCCTTTCATCCTGCTCATAAGTTCTTTGAACTGTTGCCTTCGGGTAGATGATACAGAATTATTACAGCACGCACCACACGACTCCTGAACAGTTTTTATCCCACAGCCATAATTACGTTGAATAAGGCAATATAGTTGTTACCATGCTCCTGGGCATTATGGTCTGTTATACTGTTTTTATATTATGATGCATGTTGTATAGAATGTGTGGGTGAGTGTGTAGAGTGTGATTGTTGGAACTGTAGTATATATTTATGCTTGTATCTCAAAGGTGCATACACTTTGTTGTGCTGTAGCACAATGACAATAAAGTAACTACTACTACTACTTATATAGAATTAAGACATAGAAGTCAACTTGCTTGATTTTAGTGAAACTGTTAAAAGAAGTCTAAAAGTCTTTGCTTTGCAGAGGTTTGCAGAACACATAGAAAAGAAATGTAGAAGAGATAAGGTAGGTCACTCAAACAAGGCCATCCTAATTAGGATGAGTCTGAAGGGGATGTATGCCAAGAAGTGAGTCTGAAGTTCTGCCAAAGATGAGGTCTTCACATCTGTGTTTAAGTGTTTTTGTGATCTCTTTTAATGAGGTTGGCAAAAGGACATGTGAATAAGGTTCAAACCTGAGTAAATGGTAATATAGCGTACCCTGCTGTTTTTTGGAAACTTTTGGAAATTGTGTAATTTTGACTAAGGTGAAACCCCACCCATTCACTTGTTGTCCACTTATTTCCCATCTTTAAAGCAAATGAAATCTGAAATGTACCTATCAGGTATGGTATGCCTTATTTGCATCCTATTAGGTATTAGCCCCATCTATGATGTCAAATTTTCAGCGAATGGGAAGTCTAGATTTTCAGACAAAGGGCCAAGGATTGTATAAGAGTTCTGGACACTATCAAACTCAGGTCCATGCTTTGGACATGAGTCCTGTGGACCAATTGTATACAATTCAAATAAAAGCCTGTGAACCTTCACCCTTGAGTACCAAGTCGTTCTGAGTTGCTTATCAGCCTTGCAACAGAAGCAGACACACATCAGAGTTCATGAAAAGTAGAACAGATATCTGAATATGCAGACTCAGATTACCAGCTGAATAATATGAAGAGATATGTCTGCATATCCTGGATCTTACCTTCCTTATGAGGAAAGGCTATGGCATTTGGGCCTCTTCAGTCTAGAAAAGAGGCGCCTGAGGGGGTGCATGATTGAGACACACAAAATTATGCATGGGAAGGATAGAGTGGATAGAAAGAAGCTCTTTTCCCTCTCGCACGACACATCCACTAAAATGCTGAGTGTTGGGAGAGTTAGGACAGACAAAAGAAAATATTTCTTTACTCAGCATGCAGTTGGTCTGTGGAACTCCTAGCCACAGGATGTGGTGATGGCATTGGGCCTAGACACATTTAAAGGGGGATTGGACAAATTTCTGGAGGAAACATCCATTACGGGTTACAAGCCATGATGTGTATGTGCAACCTCCTGATTTTAGAAATGGGCTATGTCAGATGCAAGGGAGGGCACCAGGATGCAGGTATCTTGTTATCTGGTGTGCTCCCAGGGGCATTTGGTGGGCCACTGTGAGATACAGGAAGCTGGACTACGTAGATGGGCCTACGGCCTGATCCAGCGGGGCTGTTCTTATGTTCTTATGGGAGGATTTTCCTATCAGATCAAGGGCTGGGAGTAACTCCCATCAGCACAGCTCACCAAATCCCATGTGTCCACTTTTAGAGGGGCTCCCAGGTGCATCTGCCTTTTCCTCCTCCACATGGAGGGCTGCACATGAGCAGAGCCTTGCAGTGGCTCCCCGCTGAAGCCAACTACAAGAGTCCGAAGGAGCAAGAGACTTGACGAAGGAGACATTGGAGGGAATAAACCCCTTGCCTAGCACTGATAATTGAGTGATGTGTTCACTAAGGTGGGGTGGAACCCTCTCTGCAGTTCCCCAACCCATCTGATGTGGAACTGTCACCTTTGCAGGAGTTGGAAGGGGTGCCGTCCTGAGAGGGCATCATGGGAACAGCTGGACGCTATCCGGATACAAATGCCAACTGCTTTATGTAATTCGTTGTAACTGAATGTTCTAAAGTCTCTTAAATGTTGGAAAGAGCATCTGGTCCGTTTGAGGATGCTGTATGTTCCTGGGGAGTCGGATTAGGGTTCCATGACAGACACTTGCCATGGAAATGGTTTTGCCATTTGCACATTTGCTAAGCTTTTAATCCTATGGCCTGGAAGGTAAACGAGTCAATAATAACACCAGCCAACACACATTTTGTTGTCTTAAAAGTTAGACCTATTCCTGGGTATATTTGGGGCGCGGATTCATAAAATGGTATCCATTTTGACCTATCATGTCTAGTTTCAGAGATATGGCATACTCTGGTTAGTGAATGGTTCAAGAAGCTGCCTCATGATAGAGCTAAACCTACCTCTGCTGAATAGTGTAATGGGCCAAATTTCAGTGAATGCAATATCACAGATGTCTATTTCTCCAGGAAAGGCTCCAGTCTAGAGGTGGTCCTTCACAAAGTGCTGTCTGAGGAGCTACCTCTACCTGGTTGTCCCCTCCAAAGCTCACAGGTGGCTTGCAAATGAGTGCTTCCCCCCCCCCATGTCAAGGACCTTTTCCCCAATGCTCCCTGACATGGGGGGGGAAGCACCCATTTGCACATGGGGCAGGAGGGAGGAAGCACTTATAAAACCACTCAGTGGTGTCACTAGGGGGTGCGGACCACATTGGGTGACACCCTCAGGGGGGTGACACCACTAGTGGCCAAAATTCTGGAAACCTTTTGGAAAATTTGTGTTTATGAATAATACCATCATGTTGTATAGCATTGGAATTTCATTCAGAATGTAATGAAACAAATCATCAGAATTATCTGCATTCTGTCCAAAGGTATGTCGAAATCACCAGAAAAGGAAAACAGAACTGCCTTATGTAATAAGAAGTGGATTTCTTCAACTCAGAACTGACCAATAAGACTGTTCCGAGAGCAAATGAGGCGTTATTATGACACAGCAGGGAACCAGTAAGGTGTTAGTGTCAACTCTCATTTCCATAGATCAGAGTTAATATTAGTATTCAGTTCTGTGAGTGTCATCAAGCTGGCCACTGGTTTTTTGTTGGTTACTGATTTGTTGAGTGATCAGTGCAGTGGCCTTAACAGCATCTTAATTTGGACCACAGCATGGCTTCCAGTGCCCTATCAGGCAGCACCAACAAGACCAGCTCCAGGTAAGAGTGCAGTATACTTGTGGAGAGCTTGGCATGAAGTATCACCCATCAGAGAACATTCACCACCAGAAGAGAAGTGGTGGACAGGACACTGGACGTGGCTCTACCCTGAAGCTGACGGAAAGATCTTGCACTGATCACTTTCTCGAAACCCAGCGATTTTCAACCTTTTTTCATCTCATGGGCATTGAGTCATGGCACACTGAAAGGCATTAAAATTGCCAATACACACCATCAGTTTTTTGACAACTGACAAGGCAAACCATTTTGGTGGTGGTGGTGGGCTCATATTTCCAGTGGCCCTATGAATAAATGACCCTCCCCCAAATTTCTGTGGCATACCTGCAGAACATTCACAGCACATCAATGTGTTGCGGTACACTGTTTGAAAATCAGTGTCTAAACATAACCTACCTTGCATGGTTGTGAGGATAAAATGGGAACCCTCCCATGGGTGATGCCCTTAGTTTTGAAAGAAGAGGGGAATCCAAATGGAATTGTCACTCAATACATGACTGTATTCCTGCCTCTCTCTGATCCAGCTGATCTCTTTTTATACTCTCCTGATTGCCAGTGCAACCCCTTGGCATAAGCACAAGTGAGGAACCAGGGAGGGAACAGCTGAATCAGGCATAAAGAGAATGATGCAGAAATGAAGCTTGTGCAGATATAGGGGTATTTCAGATTGAAGGTGCAATCTCTGGACATTACTGGTGTTGTGGGTGTATTGCTGTAAGTGACCTGAAAAACCAAACATTTTAAAGTCAGCTTCAGGCACAAACTGGAACAATTACTTGTTGTGGCTCGGCTGGGAGAGGATGGGTGGAAGGAGGGGCACCTAATACCTGTGTGGTATTAGAGTGTAAGATTCTGACTGTGGAGATGCTTGTTTGAATCACCACCCGGTACTGAGGCTCACTGCAAGCCAGGTGCACACATTCAGCCATGCCTACCTGATAGAGTTGTTGGGAGAATAAAAGAAAGCAGAAGAATTGCGTGTGCCCCCTGGAGCTCCCTGGAGGAAAAATATAACTGTAATAAATAACTCAACTATTGTGCCAAAATTCTGGCCCTTAAGTATACAATTATATGGAGGGCCCATTGGCTGTATGGGGCAGAGCTGGGACTATAGGGCACTGCCTGGGAAAGGGTGTTCTAAGTTAGCTGCATATGGTCATTTATATTGATTTTATTGTATTAAATAACGTTCCATGCTAAAGAAAATTCAAGCTCCTAAGAACTTGCCGTTGACTTTTAGCATCTTTGCTCTGGTCAACCAGAATATGATCTGGGGTGTTTTTCTTTGTTATTGTTGATATTCTGAGCAGGTGTCAGCATATATAGGAGGAACTTTTAGTGTATAAGGAAATACAGTGAGGTGCTCAGGACTGGCCCCTCTATGAGGCATCTGGGCCCCTCAGGTAGATGGTTGGTGGGATGCCCACCTCTTGCCTCCACCGCTTCTTCCCTGACCTGCATTGGAAAAGAAGAGTGGGACAGAGAAGAAGGGGAACTGTGGAAAGGACGAGAGTGTGAGAACATTAGAGAGTGGGAGGAGCAGAGGCTGGCACATCTTTGGGACCATCTTCAGTGTTTTGGACCAACCTTCCCTCTCACTGCATACTGAGAAACAGGAGAATGGTAGAACTCTCCCTTAACCTGATCAATTTGGAATTGTGGTGAGGCTTCCTGTTCAGGAAAGCTTGAACAAATGTGTGGAACGCCACTGCCCCCTGGTGGCAGAGTGCAGACATTGTGCATTTAAAGAGGCTGAGGAAACAAGGTCAGTTGTTCCAAAGCTTGAGGGTGTGATACGAGTGAAAAGGGAGCCGGAGCTTCCTGGATCCATGCTACTGTTACTCTGATGCTTTCCACCTTGTCTTTACAGCCCGCTTCAAGCAGGTTCAGACTCTGGCTGCAACGGCTGATGCTTTCTTCTGCCTCTATTCCTACGTGTCCAAGACCCCCGTCCAGAAATTTTCTCCTGCCCATCTGTTTGGGGGCCTTCCCAGAAATCCCAGGTTCCTGGGATGCATCCTCCAACTCAGAGGCCCTAACGCCTCTCCAGCGTCTGCAAAGAGCTGTTTCCAAGATGTGCTTGTACACTTCACCCCGAGGAGAGCCCCCCAAGGAATGCAACACGCGATCGCCGATGAGTCGCCTGGAACAGATAGCATGGGAAGTGATGGAAAAGATCCGCCATGACAGACTGCACTTGGGTGGGGAGAATATTCGGGGCCACACAGAGCCTACCGGAGACTCTTTCTGCCAAAGCAACCTGGGCAGTACCTCTTCAGAGACAACCATTATGGAGACGGCTTCCATGGCTTCTTCGTCCAGCTTTGGTTGTAAAACTCTGTCTCATTCTGGTGAGAAGGCTGACCTTGTGTTTCCGGAACTGGAACCATGGCTTTCTCGCAACACAGAGGGAGCAAGTATGAAGAGGCCAAACCATTTTGGCTATCCGGAACCATACCGGCCTAAAAACCATTCTCCACAGAGGACTTCCTCTCAGGATGAAAGCAGTGATGACTCAGAAGTTTGGCCGAAAGAACAAGACTCCACCACTGGAGAGGACTGTGTGAATTGACACCTTGACAGAGCTAGTGTAGCACAGTGGTAAGAGTGTGAGCTGTGAGCCAGGAAGGCCAAGGGTTGCTCCCATCAAGGATTCAGTGGGTAGCCTTAGGCCATTATGAGCCTCAGCCTCACCTCTTACCGCACTGCAATATTGAGATAAACCAGCGGTTCCCAAACCATGTGTCGCGACATCGGCCGCTGGCTGGCCGGCACCAAGACTGCGCGGGACACTGTAGGGGCCAGTAAGAGGCTTGGCTTGGCTGGCCAACCGAGCTCCTGCGCATAGTGGGATAGTGTGCATGAAGCTCTTTGAATGGTCTGATATGCTATTTAAAACCTAGATGTAACTACTGTAACTATTACTTGTTTTATTATTGCCACAGTTTGTTGCAGGGGCACTGATCCCCCACGTGGCATTATATTTTGAGTGAACTTTTCCAAGGGAGAAAGGCAAATGAATGAATGAATGAATGAATGAATGAATCTTCTCCAAGATAGAAATATGATAAATAAATTCTATATGAGCATGAAAAGCTGCATTGTACTGCATCATGTGATTGATCTTTTGAACTTGATGCTTTCTCCTATGGCTCTCCAAGGTGTCAGGCAAGAGTCTTTCTCAACCCTGATGCCCAAGATCCTTTGAATGGGCAATGCCTGGAACAGAACAATCAACCCAACTTCTGCATGTGCACTACTACTGAGGGACAGTCCAATCCTATCCACGCTTTCCTGGGAGTAAGCCCCATTGACTCTAATGGGACTTACTTCTGAGTAGACATGCATAGGATTGGGCTGAGAGGCCCTTTCTAGGCATCTGTGCAAGATCAGGCTTGTCCCAGGGGCTTCAGGAGCAAAGGGTGGCAGCTCTTAAACAAGACACCTTTTCTGACTCTTCAGTGCTTTGGATAGAACTGGGGTCGGCAACCTGCCATTCTGGAGCCGCAAGCGGCTCTTTCAGCCTTCTGCTGCAGCTCCCTGCGGGGCCAACCTGTAGGGGGGAGGGGCTCACCCCTCCCGTGACGAAGCCGCTGCTCACCAGTCCAAGTGCACAAGTGCAGCTCCCTACGTTCCCTCCCGCCTGAGCCAAGGCGCAAGCCGCCTGCCTGTGTAGGGGAGGGCGCGTAAACAAATGGGGTTTGAACACCCTGATGACCCCCCTTCCCACAAGCAGCCCTGACCCCACGGAGCCAAGGCAAAAGCAAGCAGTTGGCTGCAGCTGCTCTGTTCTCCTTCCAAGCTTAGAGCACAATCCTGTCTCCTTAGAAGTAAGTCCCATTGTGTTTGTTCCCAGGAAAGTGTGCACAGGATTACAGCCTTCAAGCTCCCCACTCAGCATTCCCCCCTCACTCACTCACACGCTCAACGCTCTATTTCCTTCACTTGGAAACTTGAAAGGGGTTTGGAGACCCCTGCACCAGATGTTATTCTGTATATGTTTGTATACTGTATGTGTAACATACTGTATATGTAGCACCAAATCATATTTCATGGTTGGGAAGTAATCACTGTTAGTAAGCCTTTTATTTTATGCAGTTTTGAACCCTTAGCTTGTTTGTTCAGGAGCACCTTTGTGAACAGTGTTAAGTAATACCCAGTGGTCTTGTTCAGAGGTAGTATTGTGTGGAAAGGCATTTACAGAAGTACAGAAGTAAATGACAATAAAGAATGACAGTATCCTTCACAAGCAGTTCACCTGTGCACAACTGAAAACAGTTGTTCTCCAACTGTGGGTCTGCACCTGATTTTTAGTGGGACCTATAAGAGGTGAGTGTATTATATAACTGTGACCTACAAGAGGTGAGTATATTATATAACTGGGACCTATAAGAGGGGAGCGCAAACTATATATGCAGTGTTATCTTCATTTTAGATGTCAAAAGGGTTTTGTGGCTCCTGAGGTTTTCTTTTTTCTGGAAAATGGGTCCAAATGGCTCTTTGAGTGTTTAAGGTTGCCGACCCCTGGGATAGAAGACCAAACTTCCAGCATTTGTGGTCATATAAACTCTTACCTTTAAGTTTTTCTTATAGTGCCAGATTACATTTTGGTATCTCGCAAATAATCAGTGTTCAGTGAGAAGCAGGGAGCCTGCACTGCATGGGTTTTGGTGTGTGTATGGGGGGGTTTCTTCCTTTGTTTCACTTTTTGATTTTTTTAAATAACCCCTTTTTAATTGCAAACACGTTCACTCAAATAAAATCAATGCATCTACTTGTCCTCACAAGTCTAAATAACAGCAACTCCAGTCTGACCCTTTGGCACCCCTCTCCTGCACTTGGTTGCTTTGTGCTGGTTGCGGGAGGCAAGGCAATCTCTTCCTGCAGAGGCCTTCCATTTTGGTTGTGTTTCTTCGTTGTGGAAAACTGCCACACTATCCACTTTGCAATGTTGTCAGGCAGTCAGGAAGCTGAGCCCTCTTGCTCTGCTAGCTGCCCCCACCCTTCAAGGGGCTGCCTTTCTAGCTCAAGAGAGCACCTTTTTTGTTGCATTTCTCTCCAGGAACCAGGGATCCTGCAGCCCTGTCCTTGCTGCTTAGGCAGACCCACGCCCAGCAAAATAGAAGTGGTAATTTCTCCATCTCCCCACCCTTCCTCTGCTCTGTGTACCTGCTCCCCCTCTCTTTCTTCTAAAGCCTCCATTTTCATGGGTGCCACATTCAAAGCTTCCCACTCAATCCCCTTCTTCCACTGGCTGAGTGGAAGGAAACCCAAATCAGTACAGTCTTCTCTGGTCATTTTCTCCTTTCCAGTTAAGCCCTGCAGTTCAAAAGCAGCTATTTACAAGGATTTCTTTCACATTTAAAGCTCTGTAGCTGATCTCCTAAGCAAAGTAACAGAAAGGAAACATCAGTTGCATACCTGCCATAGATTGAGATGGGGCAAAAGCCCCTGGTGCCAGGTGCTAGGACCCCGCGGAAGCCTCTCTGATGCTCCCAACGAGGGTGGAAACTTCTGGTTTCCTGGAAGCTTCTGGTTTCCTGGAAGCACAGTTTATAGCGCTGGGAAACCTCACAGAGGTTTCCCCGGCGTGGGCGGAGGTTGCGTGAGGCTCTGTGAGCCTCTGGTGAGTAGGGGGGGCTGATTTCTGCATGGGGGTGGCGATAGCCTACAGGGGGCGCCATCACAGAGCTTTGCCCCAGGCCTGGGGCTGTGGAGGTCCGTGGCTGGGAAACGTGCCTTGTTTTCTACATTGCTCAATAAACTCTTGTGATGTCTTGTGGTGACTGATAGCCTAATTTTTAGGTACTTCTTAGTTGCCTGCACTGCTCACCCAAGTCAACAAACCCAAAACTGCTGAATTTGATCTCTTGCTCTAGAAGTATTGCCAATTTTCTCCCCCCAAGTTGAGTCACTGTGTGAGAGTGCGTGACATGTGCAGGAACAAATGTAAGTCAGCAGTGTTGGCAACAGGGGCCAATCAGAGAGACAGCATGATGGTGTTGGGACTGGGCTGTGAGAAGCAGTTGCTGGAGCTAGAGCACTGAGGGAGATGGTTAAAGATCTGTCAGTGTCACTACTCCTAATAGCAGTCTTGGTTTTAGAGGAATTTTCTCATCTAGAGCTAACCTTGTGAACACTGAATGTGACGCACTGAAGACAGGAAGAAGGAAAGCAAGCATTTCTTACATGTCTTTGCTGAAGCTAATCTACTATATTGGATTTATTTCAACTCTATTATTCTTATTGTAACATCATCCCGTGTTGCCGGTGTGAAGATGTAGCAAGATTCTGACCAGAGATCTTCTGGGTATGACAATGCTACTTGCATCCAGGAAAGGAGGGGCTAATATAACAATAAAGGAATGGTCCAATATTGACAGCTGGATCTGGAGAAACAGATAGATTGTTAATCTCAGTTCTACTTTTAGGCTGTTTTGAGAGAAAGAGGTTTTACTGCTGCCTCAGGCATTTGTGATCCTTGGCTGCCACAGCAAACACAATTAGGACCTGTTTTTGGTACGCTAGTGATATCTCAGTCCAATTCTATCCCCCTGCCCTCTTCAAGAGGACTGTGCGTTTTGCCGCCAGAAGGAGGAGGATGCCAGTGGAACATCACTTCCGCTGGCAGTTGCTGGCATCCGGGCATGCTGACTGGTGGAGAAGACTCCGTCCACCAGCGCAAGGGAAGTAGAGATGGGACAAAGGGGGCGGGGATGGAGGCAGAACAGGGGAGTGACGTGGTGGGATGGGTGGTCCACGTGTGTGCCTGGATCCGATCCCTCTCCTCACTTTCTGTTGCCCTTACGCTCCTCACACCTGTGTCAGCAAAATAGCTGGTGCAGAACCAAGGAGACACATAGGGAAAGCAGAGGCTTTCCCCAGGACAAGGAAACAAAAGTTCCCTTACCCAGACCTCTGCAATCGCCTCCCACATCCTAAGATGCTGTGTGTGCTCCACTGGCACCCCAACATTGGTGGGGGTGAGTTAGGTAGGATTGGGCTGCTGTCTCTTCTTGGAACAACAAAACAGGTCCCAGGAGATGAGGCGTGGCAAAGAGCAACCATGTTTTGTTGCTGGTGTGAATTTTCCCCAAATCCAAAACACCAACAGGTGAAATAGGGCATTTTACAGCCCAATCCCATCCCGCCCATCTGCTGGTGGGATGAACATTCTACAGTAGGAAAGAGGAGGATAAAGGCTGACCATGACTTCTGCCAGTCTGCACTCTGAGGCTACCAGTGCCATTGCTGGGGGCCAAGGGCACTGGCTGGTGGAGCTGACTGCATCCACCCGTGGGGCCTTTTGCTGGCCAAATTCCATACAGTGCACCTCCCCAGGGCTCCACCTCTGCAGTCCTCTCCTAGGAAAGGTGGATATTGTGAAGGATGATATTAATACTTGATGTGCCGAGATACTTACAGGATGTGGGGTCATCATCATCGGGTGCTAGAGGGAGAGAATGACAATATCAGAACTCCTTACTGTCATTTTTGCATTATTTTACTATTGGCATTGCAGAACTGTGGCTTATTTTTTTAACAGAATGTGATTTTCAGCACTTACGTGCATTTGTTGGCATTTAGCCATTTCAGTGAACATTTTGTTAGAAACACATAGCCTTTTCCGTGAGAGGGACACGCCTTCTCTAAGAGTAGTGGCAGAATTGTGGCCTACCTCACCGTTTCTCAGTTCCAGTTCCCAGTTCTGAAGTGAGACCCCCCATGTCACATTGTTCTGAGAGTTCACAGTGCACATGAAGCCCAGAACCATACATTTTTGTAGCAGGCTAGTGGCAAGGGACATCTAAGTGCCCAGAACGACCCAACTCTCCAGCACTGATGCAGTCATGGAAACAGGGCGTGCACTGCATCCTGTGGTGATAGTGGTAGTCACAGAAGCCTCCTCAAGGTAAGGGAAAAATTTTTTCCCTTACCTTGGGCCTGCATTGTGGCTGTACCAGCACTGGAAAGTTGGATAGGTTTGGGCCCTAAGTCAATAGGAAATAGCAAAATCCTAAAAGCATTTTACAGTCCAAGCCTATCCCACCCTTCTGTTGGTGAAATGATCATTCCTCAGTTGGAAAGAGAAGGATGAAGGTAGACCATGATTTCTGCCAGACTGCACTCTGAAGGCCACCAGTGCTATTGCTGGCAGCCAAGACTGAGACCACAGGACTCTCACTGGAGTGCTTGCAGTGCATGAGTTCACATGCTGCTGGAACATCTTTTGGAACTGATGAGTATTTGCCGCGGGCGTGGGGAGAGGGAGAGACAGATGTAGTGTATGACTTTTATGTATGACACTGCAATGTATGACTTTTATACAGTACACCTCACTAAGGCCCCACCTCTGCAATCCTCTCCTAGGAACGTTGGATGTTGTAAAGCTTGATATTAATACTTTATATGCCGAGATACTTACAGGATGTGGAGGAATCAGTGGGTGCTAGAGGGAGAGAACGGAAATATCAGATGGAATTGATTTTTAGCGCTTACATGCATTTGGTGGCGTTTAGCCATTTCAGTGAACATTTTGTTAGAAACACACAGCCTTTCCCGTGAGAGAGGGACACGCCTTCTCTAAGAGTAGTGGCAGAATTGGGGCCTACCTCACCGTTTCTCAGTTCCAGTTCCCAGTTCTGAAGTGAGACCCCCCATTTCACATTGTTCTGAGAGTTCACAGTGCACATGAAGCCCAGAACCCTACATTTTTGTAGCAGGCTCGTGGCAAGGGACATCTAAGCACCCAGTCCTACCCAACTTTCCAGCACTGATGCATTCATAGAAACAGGGCGTGCACTGCATCCTGTGGTGATGGTGGTAGTCACTGAAGCCTCCTCATGGTAAGGGAATATTTTTTTTCCCTTACCTTGGACTGCATTGTGGCTGCATCCGCACTGGAAAGTTGGATAGGTTTGGGCCCTAAGTCAATAGGAAATAGCAAAATTCTAAATGCATTTTACAGGCCAAGCCTATCCCACCCTTCCGTTGGTGGAATGATCATTCCTCAGTTGGAAAGAGAAGGATGAAGGTAGACCACGATTTCTACCAGACTGCACTCTGAAGGCCACCAGTGCTATTGCTGGCAGCCAAGACTGAGACCACAGGACTCTCACTGGAGTGCTTGCAGTGCATGAGTTCACATGCTGCTGGAACATCTTTTGGAACTGATGAGTATTTGCCGCGGGGGTGGGGAGAGGGAGAGACAGATGTAGTGTATGACTTTTATGTATGACACTGCAATGTATGACTTTTATACAGTATACCTCACTAAGGCCCCACCTCTGCAATCCTCTCCTAGGAACGTTGGATGTTGTCAAGCTTGATATTAATACTTTATATGCCGAGATACTTACAGGATGTGGAGTAGTCAGTGGGTGCTAGAGGGAGAGAAGGGAAATATCAGAGCTCCTTACTGTCATCTTTGCATTATTTCACTATTGGCATTGCAGAACTGTGGCTTATTTTTTTAATGGAATGTGATGGAATTGATTTTTAGCGCTTACATGCATTTGGTGGCCTTTAGCCATTTCAGTGAACATTTTGTTAGAAACACACAGCCTTTCCCGTGAGAGGGACACGCCTTCTCTAAGAGTAGTGTCAGAATTGTGGCCTACCTCACCATTTCTCAGTTCCAGTTCCCAGTTCTGTGAGACCCTCCCCCCCTTGACATTGTTCTGAGTGTTCACAGTGCACTTGAGGCCCAGGACCTTACATATTGTAGCAGGCTAGTGGCAAGGAGCTTCTAAGTCAATGGGAAATAGTAAGGCCTAAATGCAGGATGTCAAAGATAGAGCAATTATTTAATGCATTATGCTATTTAAATTAAATGCAATTTTAATAACTATTTTATAAAAGCATTACTTATTCAATCACCTCTTTGTACTCATTAGCCTTGAATTAGTTAATTAACTGCAGTTGACACCTCACTGAAACCAATGGAATGAGTTAATTGTTAAGGCTCTAATCCTGTCCTCTACCTGTTTATGCAATGCAGCAGTGCCAACAGAGGGCCCAATCCGACCCAATTTTCCAGTGCCGGTGCAGCCGTGCCAATGGGGCATGCACTGCATTCTGCGGTGGGGAGGCCATCACACCCCAGTGGTGGTGGAGGTGGGAAGACTAGAATGGCCCAGGAGAGGCAAGTAAAAATATCTTTTACTTACTTACCAATGGGTGTCCTGGGTCCCAAAAGTCTGATGAGCCTCAGGGGAACAGGTCTAGTGGGATAGGATCCTGGCATGCTCTGCCGCGATTGAGATCCACCCCCTTCCACCCACAAATCACTCACGCTCAGTCTAATCCCTGCCACGGTCATCCCCTGAACTTTTTTCAACATTTCTAAAAAGCATTTTTCATTCAGTCCCATCCTTTTGCACTCAACTGTCTTGATCAAGGAAAAGTTAGTTGCAGCTGACACCCCACTGAAATCAGTGGAATGAATGAAACTAGCTGCTGAACCAGGTGTTCTATTTGTTCCTGCTTACTTGATGCAGTAGCACCAACACAGCACACAATGCATCCTTTGGGGGGGGGGGGCAGTTGAACAAATGGACTGAGATAAGTAAGGCAAAATATTTTTTACTGATCTCCCCCTCTCCCTAGTAGGCTGCCTGGTTGACCATGTGTCTCCTTGGACCAATGCCAGCTATTTAGTTGGTGTAAGTCTGAGGTGTCTTATGGGAGTGGGTCTGGGAAAGAGAGATGGGATCCTGGCATGCACTGCTTCTGCTGAAATCCACCCTCTCATCTTCTCCAGAGGTTCAGCTCCATCTGCTGGAATCAATTATTGCATCTTTTGGAAACCCTTTTGGATGCATTTTCTGCCAAGCTCTCTCTTCTTTATTCTTGTCCATTTTTTTTAGTCACCTCATCACCTGGATGGGTGGCAAGAGATACATTCTAACAAGGCTTTCCCCCATTCAGCTGCATTTCCAAACAGGGGAAAGAGAGGAGCAGGGAGGGAGTTACTGTGCTAAACACTAATGCCACTGATATCAGTAACTCACCCCCTCACAGAATTACACTGCACCCCTGCATGAGTTTTGTATTCAGGTTGCAGCCCTTTATCTTTCTCCCAAACCACGTTAAGGAGTGAAAGGGACCCTTCTGCTATACATAAGACTTTCACTATTACAGAAAGAAGAAAAAGGCCTGCCCCAAATGTGGAGAAGCTGGGCAAAGAGCACCATGTCCTCCTAGATCTGTTTTGTCCCAAAGCCCTCCATGAGTGGGTATATCTCAAAAGAACAAAAAAGACACTGCTGTGCAGATTGGTAGTGTTCCCCATGTGTTCAAAAACATTTGTCCAGAGAATACTTATTTTTAAACCCTCTAGGAAAGAGAAACCTCTGGGGAAAGCCTAAACTTAGAAACAGGTTCGTGCTGCAACAGCTCACCAGAATAGAGTCTGCACTGCATGGATGCCTTTCTAAGCAGTTTGTACTAAGCAGTACAAATATATGTTCCTTTAATATGGGAAAAATTTTTTGAAATGTATTGGGAACGCTGCCAACCTGTACAGTTGTGGAGTTTGTTGTTGTTCACTCAGAGCCTTTCTCAAAGGTTGCTTCTGATTTACTGGTGGTGTTGGGGTATTTTTCAAATTTGTTGGAGCTCCTGGAATTCTGCTACTCAGGCTACTCTCTGTTGGATGGTCCAGGCAAGTCTCTAAGAAAACTGGCAGACTGTCGTGAAGCAAGACCTGCAATTACCCTCACCCTCTTCTGAGACTGCCCTCGGAACTCAGCCCCAGAGGATGCGGCAGAGGGAAAGTCCATGTTAATTGCTTACCTGCAGATACCACAGCAAAGGCAACCCCTGCCATTAAGAGCAGGACCCAGGTCTTCATGGTCACCAGAAGGTTATCTTCAAATGCTCAGAATGCTGCAAGGAAAGTGACAAAGCCCTTTGCAGCTTGGATCCCTCTGCGCTGCCTTATGAAGGCCTGATGCTCCAATCAGAAGAACTGGCAGAGATGACAGGATGGTGGAGCAGACAAGTTCCTTGTTCAGAGAAAACATTCATGACACAAACAAATAAGGAAAGTATTTCATAGTGTTTGCTCTGCCCTGCAGCAGAAGAGCTTAGGACAGTGGTTCCCAATGTGGGGGACGTGAACCCCCAGGGGTACTCACCAGAACCTTTAGGGGTAATTGAATAATGGTGGGAAAAGGCAGGTCTGTGTTAGAATGCCCTGTGGGGCTGGCAAGGCAGGAAGAAAAGCAGCCAGCTGGCTGCCAAAGACCCAGCAACTGCTAGTTTCTGGTCATCAATTTGTCTATTGTCAGATATAGATCTGTGGTTGAAAACATAGATTTGAAATAACAGTAACTATATTAATTGCAAACTTTTTTGCTAATACGAGGGGTACAGTTTATGGAAATGGGCTTCCATAAACCCCCAAGGGTCCCCCCAAGGGGGGGGTAAGCAAATGAAAATATGTTGGAATCACTGGGATGGGATGATGATCCAGGATGAAGAACTGGTAAATGGCCATGGTACTTCAGCCTGATCCATTCTTGGCATTGGGAGTATTTAATACAAATACATCTCACTGTTGGAAGTCAGACAGGACCCGTTGACTTCTGCCTTCTTGGTGGTCTTTACCAAAAACACAGAATGTTCGCTCTTTGCTTCTTAGGGTGCAGACTCGTGGAGATGAGTTGATGTAGGCCCCCTGTGCCAGCTCCCAAGTGCCAACTCGGGAGTCGGCTGGGCTGGCACAGAGGCCTGTGTCTGGGCTGATCTGAACCCTGCACCTATCTGAGGGGGCACGTTTGTGCACGGGGGCACAGGAGACGGTGGTGGAAGGGTGTTCCGTGGGTGGGTATGGGGTGTTTTTCAGTGAGGGTGGGTGGAACCGGAGGCTCCTGGCCCAAGCAGCCTCACACAAGCTGCTTGAATTTGCATCAGAGAAATGACTGGCGCAGATCCAAGTAGCCCCACAGAGGTGGCTGGGGCTCAACACGGGGAAAAATATCCTCTGAAGCCCAGGTGACCTCCAGCCTGCACCCAACCTGCAATGGATATAGTGCAGGCTGCTTTGGCCTGGCCGTTCCAGCATAGGTTAGGTCTGGGCAGTCAGTCATATCGAACAACAAGAGGCCTAAAATTCAATATCATTCAGAAGCAGTTTTAAAAAATAAATAAATAAATGAATAAAAAGAGATGATCTTTTTCAACTAAAGGGATCATTTCAGATAATGTCCTGAACTCTGAATTAGCCTCCATATAGTAAAGAATAAGAACACTCTTCAAGCATGCAAGTTTTCTTATCCCTGCCTTCTACCTTCTTCCGTGTGAGTTGGCTGCGAGTTTGCTTTAATTCCAACAGCTGGTTGGAATCGCTCCCTCAAGTGATTAGAGCACCTGACTGAGAACTACGGGGTTTGTGTGTGTGTGCATGTGTGCGTGCATGTGTGAGTGTTTAAAAATATTGTTCAAACTCGGTCAAGGATATATAGCTTTTGAATAACCTCCCAGCTGCCACGATGGAAAAGGGCTATCCTGACTTCTGTGAATGGGTTATTGGAAGTACTTGAAATTATGGAAATGAACAGATGGACAGAATGGCTTAAGAGAGCGTTTTAAAACCTGTGAATTGCAACCCCAGTGGCGGGTCATGGCAACCTTTCCTGTGCAGGAGAGTGTTTGGATCCAACCAACAATGGTGCTACCTTATCAGAACTGAGTTCTTGATATAATCCTGCACAGCCTCTTCTCCTGGCTTGCCTCACAGCTCTAAGGCCAGCCCTGCTCAGGGTGCTGTCTCATAGGTTTGTTTTGAAGATAAAAGAGGTGGGGGAGAAGAGTGGGCGGATTGGGTCTCAGGATGGGGAGCAGGATCGGTAGTGGGTCCCACTAGTGTGAAAGGGAGAGAGAAGAGAGAAAGTGGGGAAAGAAGGAGAGAGAGGAGTGCTTGAGAGGTATAGCAACACATGGGGGAGACAGGAGGAGTAGAAGAAGTAGCACCACTGCCAAGCTGGAGGGAAAGGAGAGCAGGCTGGGGGTTGAGTTGGAGGGGGTAAGCCGAAAGAAGCAACAGGGGAGGCGCCTGAGGGGGGACACGATTGAGACATACAAAGTTATGCGAGGGAAGGATAGAGTGGATAGAGAGGTGCTCTTTACACTCTCACGTAACACCACATCCACTAAAATTGAGTGTTGGGAGGGTTAGGACAGACAAAAGAAAATATTTCTTTACTCAGCGTGTGGTCGGTCTCTGGAACTCCTTGCCACAGGATGTGGTGATGGCGTCTGGCCTGGACGCCTTTAAAAGGGGATTGGACAAGTTTCTGGAGGAAAAATCCATTACGGGTTACAAGTCATGATGTGTATGGGCAACCTCCTGATTTTAGAAATGGGTTATGTCAGATGCAAGGGAGGGCACCAGGATGAGGTCTCTTGTTATGTGGTGTGCTCCCTGGGGCATTTGGTGGGCCACTGTGAGATACAGGAAGCTGGACTACATAGATGTGCCTACGGCCTGATCCAGCGGGGCTGTTCTTATGTTCTTATGGGAGGTTTTTCCTATCAGATCAAGGGCTGGGAGTGACTCCCACCAGCACAGCTCACCAAATCCCATGTGTCCACTTTTAGAGGGGTTCCCAGGTGCATCTGCCTTTTCCTCCTCCATGTGGAGGGCTCCATATTAGCAGAGCCTTGCAGTGGCTCCCCGCTGAAGCCAACTACAAAAGTCCGAAGGAGCAAGAGACTTGACGAAGGAGACACCGGAGGGAATAAACCCCTTGCCCAGCACTGATAATTGAGTGATGTGTTCACTAAGGTGGGGTGGAACCCTCTCTGCAGTTCCCCAACCCATCTGATGTGGAACTGTCACCTTTGCAGGAGTTGGAAGGGGTGCCGTCCTGAGAGGGCATCATGGGAACAGCTGGACGCTATCCGGATACAAATGCCAACTGCTTTATGTAATTAGTTGTAACTGAAAGTTCTAAAGTCTCTTAAATGTTGGAAAGAGCATCTGGTCCGTTTGAGGATGCTGTATGTTCCTGGGGAGTCGGATTCGTGTTCCATGACAGACACTTGCCATGGAAATGGTTTTGCTATTTGCACATTTGCTAAGCTTTTAATCCTATGACCTGGAAGGTAAACGAGTCAATAATAACACCAGCCAACACACATTTTGTTGTCTTAAAAGTTAGACCTATTCCTGGGTATATTTGGGGCGCGGATTCAAAAAATGGTATCCGTTTTGGCCTATCATGTCTAGTTTCAGAGATATGGCATACTCTGGTTAGTGAATGGTTCAAGAAGCTGCCTCATGATAGAGCTAAACCTACCTCTGCTGAATAGTGTAATGGGCCAAATTTCAGTGAATGCAATATCACAGATGTCTATTTCTCCAGGGAAGGCTCCAGTCTAGAGGTGGTCCTTCACAAAGTGCTGTCTGAGGAGCTACCTCTACCTGGTTGTCCCCTCCAAGGCTCACAGGTGGCTTGCAAATGAGTGCTTCCCCCCCATGTCAAGGACCTTTTCCCCAATGCTCCCTGACATGGGGGGGGGAAGCACCCATTTGCACATGGGGCAGGAGGGAGGAAGCACTTATAAAACCACTCAGTGGTGTCACTAGGGGGTGCGGACCACATTGGGTGACACCCTCAGGGGGGTGACACCACTAGTGGCCAAAATTCTGGAAACCTTTTGGAAAATTTGTATTTATGAATAATACCATCATGTTGTATAGCATTGGAATTTCACGCAGAATGTAATGAAACAAATCATCAGAATTATCTGCATTCTGTCCAAAGGTATGTCGAAATCACCAGAAAGGGAAAACAAAACTGCCTTATGTAACAAAAAGTGGATTTCTTCAACTCAGAACTGACCAATGAGACTGTTCCGAGAGCAAATGAGGTGTTATTATGACACAGCAGGGAATCAGTAAGGTGTTAGTGTCAACTCTCATTTCCATAGATCAGAGTTAATACTAGTATTCAGTTCTGTGAGTGTCATCAAGCTGGCCACTAGTTTTTTGTTGGTTACTGATTTGTTGGGCGATTGGTGTAGTGGCCTTACCAGCATCTTCATTTGGATCACGGCTTCCAGTGCCCTGTCAGGCAGCACCAACAAGACCAGCTCCAGGTAAGAGTGCAGTATACTTGTGGAGAGCTTGGCATGAAGTATCACCCATCAGAGAACATTCACCACCAGAAGAGAAGTGGTGGACAGGACACTGGACGTGGCTCTACCCTGAAGCTGACGGAAAGATCTTGCGCTGATCACTTTCTCGAAACCCAGCGATTTTCAACCTTTTTTCATCTCATGGGCATTGAGTCATGGCACACTGAAAGGCATTAAAATTGCCAATACACACCATCAGTTTTTTGACAACTGACAAGGCAAACCATTTTGGTGGTGGTGGTGGGCTCATATTTCCAGTGGCCCTACCAATAAATGACCCTCCCCCAAACTTCTGTGGCACACCTGCAGAACATTCACAGCACACCAATGTGTTGCGGTACACTGTTTGAAAATCAGTGTCTAAACATAACCTACCTTGCATGGTTGTGAGGATAAAACGGGAACCCTCCCATGTGTAATGCCCTTAGTTTTGAGAGAAGAGGGGAATCCAAATGGAATTGTCACTAAATACATGACGGTATTCCTGCCTCTCTCTGATCCAGCTGATCTCTTTCTGTACTCTCCTGATTGCCAGTGCAACCCCTTGGCATAAGCACAAGTGAGGAACCAGGGAGGGAACAGCTGAATCAGGCATAAAGAGAATGATGCAGAAATGAAGCTTGTGCAGATATAGGGGTATTTCAGATTGAAGGTGCAATCTCTGGACATTACTAGTGTTGTGGGTGTATTGCTGTAAGTAACCTGAGAAACCAAACATTTTAAAGTCAGCTTCAGGCACAAACTGGAACAATTACTTGTTGTGGCTCGGCTGGGAGAGGATGGGTGGAAGGAGGGGCACCTAATACCTGTGTGGTAGTAGAGTGTAAGATTCGGACTGTGGAGATGCTTGTTTGAATCACCACCCAGTACTGAGGCTCACTGCAAGCCAGGTGCACACATTCAGCCATGCCTACCTGATAGAGTTGTTGGGAGAATAAAAGAAAGCAGAAGAATTGCATGTGCCCCCTGGAGCTCCCTGGAGGAAAAATATAACTGTAATAAATAACTCAACTATTGTGCCAAAATTCTGGCCCTTAAGTATACAATTATATGGAGGGCCCATTGGCTCTATGGGGCAGAGCTGGGACTATAGGGCACTGCCTGGGAAAGGGTGTTCTAAGTTAGCTGCATATGGTCATTTATATTGATTTTATTGAATTAAATAACGTTCCATGTTAAAGAAAATTCAAGCTCCTAAGAACTTGCCGTTGACTTTTAGCATCTTTGCTCTGGTCAACCAGAATATGATCTGGGGTGTTTTTCTTTGCTATTGTTGATATTCCGAGCAGGTGCCAGCATATATAGGAAGAACTTTTAGTGTATAAGGAAATACAGTGTATAAGGAAATACATCTATGAGGCATCAGGGCCCCTCGGGTAGATGGTTGGTGGGATGCCCACCTCTTGCCTCCACCGCTTCTTCCCTGACCTGCATTGGAATAGAAGAGGGGGACAGAGAAGAAGGGGAACTGTGGAAAGGACAAGAGTGCGAGAACATTAGAGAGTGGGAGGAGCAGAGGCTGGCACATCTTTGGGACCATCTTTGGTGTTTTGGACCACCTTCCCTCTCACTGCATACTGAGAAACAGGAGAATGGTAGAACTCTCCCTTAACCTGATCAATTGAGATTTGTGGTGAGGCTTCCTGTTCAGGAAAGCTTGAACAAATGTGTGGAACGCCGCTGCCCCCTGGTGGCAGAGTGCAGACATTGTGCATTTAAAGAGGCTGAGGAAACAAGGTCAGTTGAGGGTGTGATATGAGTGAAAGGGGAGCCGGAGCTTCCTGGATCCATGCTACTGTTACTCTGATGCTTTCCACCTTCTCTTTACAGCCCGCTTCAAGCAGGTTCAGACTCTGGCTGCAACGGCTGATGCTTTCTTCTGCCTCTATTCCTACGTGTCCAAGACCCCCGTCCAGAAATTTTCTCCTGCCCATCTGTTTGGGGCCTTCCCAGAAATCCCAGGTTCCTGGGATGCATCCTCCAACTCAGAGGCCCTAACGCCTCTCCAGCGTCTGCAAAGAGCTGTTTCCAAGATGTGCTTGTACACTTCACCCCGAGGAGAGCCCCCCAAGGAATGCAACACGCGATCGCCGATGAGTCGCCTGGAACAGATAGCATGGGAAGTGATGGAAAAGATCCGCCATGACAGACTGCACTTGGGTGGGGAGAATATTCGGGGCCACACAGAGCCTACCGGAGACTCTTTCTGCCAAAGCAACCTGGGCAGTACCTCTTCAGAGACAACCATTATGGAGACGGCTTCCATGGCTTCTTCTTCCAGCTTTGGTTGTAAAACTCTTCTCATTCTGGTGAGAAGGCTGACCTTGTGTTTCCGGAACTGGAACCGTGGCTTTCTCGAAACACAGAGGGAGCAAGTATGAAGAGGCCAAACCATTTTGGCTATCCGGAACCATACCGGCCTAAAAACCATTCTCCACAGAGGACTTCCTCTCAGGATGAAAGCAGTGATGACTCAGAAGTTTGGCCGAAAGAACAAGACTCCACCACTGGAGAGGACTGTGTGAATTGACACCTTGACAGAGCTAGTGTAGCGCAGTGGTAAGAGTGTGAGCTGTGAGCCAGGAAGGCCAAGGGTTGCTCCCATCAAGGATTCAGTGGGTGGCCTTAGGCCATTATGAGCCTCAGTCTCGCCTCTTACCGCACTGCAATATCGAGATAAACCAGCGGTTCCCAAACTGTGTGTCGTGACATCGGCCGCTGGCTGGCCGGCACTGAGACTGCGCGGGACATGGTAGGGGCTTGTAAGAGGCTTGGCTTGGCTGGCCAACCAAGCTCCTGCGCATAGTGGGATAGTGTGCATGAAGCTCTTTGAATGGTCTGATATGCTATTTAAAACCTAGATGTAACTACTATAACTGTTACTTGTTTTATTATTGCCACAGTTTGTTGCAGGGGCACTGATCCCCCAAAGTGGCATTATATTTTGAGTGAACTTTTCCGAGGGAGAAAGGCGAATGAATGAATGAATGAATGAATGAATCTTCTCCGGGATAGAAATATGATAAATAAATTCTATATGAGCATGAAAAGCTGCATTGTACTGCATCATGTGATTGATCTTTTGAACTTGATGCTTTCTCCTATGGCTCTCCAAAGTGTCAGGCAAGGGTCTTTCTCAACCCTGATGCCCAAGATCCTTTGAATGGGCAATGCCTGGAACAGAACAATCAACCCACCTTCTGCATGTGCACTACTACTGAGGGACAGCCCAATCCTATCCACGCTTTCCTGGGAGTAAGCCCCATTGACTCTAATGGGACTTACTTCTGAGTAGACATGCATAGGATTGCATAGGCAGCTCTTAAACAAGACACCTTTTCTGACTCTTCAGTGCTTTGGATAGAACTGGGGTCGGCAACCTGCCATTCTGGAACCGCAAGCGGCTCTTTCAGCCTTCTGCTGAAGCTCCCTGCGGGGCCAACCCGTGGGGGGGAGGGGCTCACTCCTCCCGTGACGAAGCCGCTGCTCACAAGTCCAAGCGCACACACGCAGCTCCCTACGTTCCCTCCCGCCTGAACCAAGGCGCAAGCCGCCTGCCTGTGTAGGGGAGGGCGCGTAAACAAACGGGGTTTGAACACCCTGATGACCCCCCTTCCCACAAGCAGCCCTGACCCCACGGAGCCAAGGCAAAAGCAAGCAGTTGGCTGCAGCTGCTCTGTTCTCCTTCCAAGCTTAGAGCACAATCCTGTGCGTGTCTCCTTAGAAGTAAGTCCCATTGTGCTTGCTCCCAGGAAAGTGTGCACAGGATTACAGCCTTCAAGCTCCCCACTCAGCATTCCCCCGTCACTCACTCACACGCTCAACGCTCTGTTTCCTTCACTTGGAAACTTGAAAGGGGTTTGGAGACCCCTGCACCAGATGTTATTCTGTATATGTTTGTATACTGTATGTGTAACATACTGTATATGTAGCACCAAATCATATTTCATGGTTGGGAAGCAATCACTGTTAGTAAGCCTTTTATTTTATGCAGTTTTGAACTCTTAGCTTGTTTGTTCAGGAGCACCTTTGTGAACAGTGTTAAGTAATACCAAGTGGTCTTGTTCAGAGGTAGTATTGTGTGGAAAGGCATTTACAGAAGTACAGAAGTAAATGACAGTAAAGAATGACAGTATCCTTCACAAGCAGTTCACCTGTGCACAATTGAAAACACAGTTGTTCTCCAACTGTGGGTCTGCACCTGATTTTTAGTGGGACCTATAAGAGGTGAGTGTATTATATAACTGTGACCTACAAGAGGTGAGTGTATTATATAACTGGGACCTATAAGAGGGGAGCGCAAACTATATATGCAGTGTTATCTTCATTTTAGATGTCAAAAGGGTTTTGTGGCTCCTGAGGTTTTCTTTTTTCCGGAAAATGGGTTCAAATGGCTCTTTGAGTGTTTAAGGTTGCCGACCCCTGGGATAGAAGACCAAACTTCCAGCATTTGTGGTCATATAAACTCTTACCTTTAAGTTTTTCTTATAGTGCCAGATTACATTTTGGCATCTCGCAAATAATCGGTGTTCAGTGAGAAGCAGGGAGCCTGCACTGCATGGGTTTGGTGTGTGTATGGGGGGGGTTTCTTCCTTTGTTTCTCTTTTTGATTTTTTTAAATAACCCCTTTTTAATTGCAAACACGTTCACTCAAATAAAATCAATGCATCTACTTGTCCTCACAAGTCTAAATAACAGCAACTCCAGTCTGATTCTTTGGCACCCCTCTCCTGCACTTGGTTGCTTTGTGCTGGTTGCGGGAGGCAAGGCAATCTCTTCCTGCAGAGGCCTTCCATTTTGGTTGTGTTACACTCACCCAGTAGAGTGTAAGATTCGGACTGTGGAGATGCTTGTTTGAATCACCACCCAGTACTGAGGCTCACTGCAAGCCAGGTGCACACATTCAGCCATGCCTACCTGATAGAGTTGTTGGGAGAATAAAAGAAAGCAGAAGAATTGCGTGTGCCCCCTGGAGCTCCCTGGAGGAAAAATATAACTGTAATAAATAACTCAACTATTGTGCCAAAATTCTGGCCCTTAAGTATACAATTATATGAAGATCTAGGGCTGATGGTGAACCAACCAGAGGTCAGCAGTCGACCTGCATATAACCAAACAGAAGGCTGATTCTTCTTGCCTTTCCAGCTAATATATGGACTTGTTAACTCAGTTTCTTGGCAGTGTGGGCAGTTTTATTCTAGGGCATGGGGTGGGCCTGGTGTGCTCTGTTTCAGCCTCTGAAAATGCCCACCACAGAAGTGGGTGAAAGTCAGGTAAACATGAAAATAGAAATAAAAATGGGATCATCAATAAAAAAAAATAGAGCTGGATCTTTCTGACCATGCAGCCCAAATAGTGTTGTTATTAATTTTAAAACATATGGAAAAAGGAGACCCAGAAGGATGGTGTTCCTCACTAGAAGGGCCAACGGAGAGGTAATGGGCTTGGCTGCCTCTGTTCACACCCTGTCCTTCTCTGCCTAGTATCTCTGAGGTGCTGGAGCGCTGTGAGGTTGATGCTGAGACCGTCCTCTCCAATCTGGGTTTCATCGAGGAAGAGACAAAAGCCACCTCCTGGATCCCAGCTCGCTTCTTTGCTGTTCCATCCCAGGCCAAGGGCATTGACTTCCAGCTCTTCCTGAGAGCCCAAGTGCAGAGGCTGGAGATGGAAGATCCTTGCCTGATGCTTGCAAGTACGTGCCACTCACATTCATTACCTGTGAGGTCTAGAGTTGGGAGTCCCTCTAAGAGGAAGCTGGCCTGTCTAAAGAAATGCAGGCAAATGCTGGAGAGGTGTGAATATGGAGTCCTGGCCAAATTTGAGCAAGGCCAGATTTGATTCATTTGTTGATTGCTGCTAAACAAGAAGTGCTCCAAGCAATTTACAAAGCAAGGGGATGAGACCTCCCTGTCCCAAAGGGTTCCTAATTGGAAGAGATATACAAGGGTGACAACTGATGAAGTGAAGTGGAGGCAGGAGAAGAAGATAGGATTTTTTGATGTCTGTGTACTTCGGCTTTGCTACAGTGTTATGCTGGTCTCTGCCAGGTGACAGTCTTGCTGTCACCCCTCTCTGATTATCTGTTTCCGCCAAATGGCAACGGCTGTGGGAGAACCCCGTTCTTGGTGGGGAGGGCCCATTGGCTGTATGGGGCAGAGCTGGGACTATAGGACACTGCCTGGGAAAGGGTGTTCTAAGTCAGCTGCATATGGTCATTTATATTGATTTTATTGAATTAAATAACGTTCCATGTTAAAGAAAATTCAAGCTCCTAAGAACTTGCTGTTGACTTTTAGCATCTTTGCTCTGGTCAACCAGAATATGATCTGGGGTGTTTTTCTTTGTTATTGTTGATATTCTGAGCAGGTGTCAGCATATATAGGAGGAACTTTTAGTGTATAAGGAAATACAGTGAGGTGCTCAGGACTGGCCCCTCTATGAGGCATCTGGGCCCCTCAGGTAGATGGTTGGTGGGATGCCCACCTCTTGCCTCCACCGCTTCTTCCCTGACCTGCATTGGAAAAGAAGAGGGGGACAGAGAAGAAGGGGAACTGTGGAAAGGACGAGAGTGCGAGAACATTAGAGAGTGGGAGGAGCAGAGGCTGGCACATCTTTGGGACCATCTTTGGTGTTTTGGACCACCTTCCCTCTCACTGCATACTGAGAAACAGGAGAATGGTAGAACTCTCCCTTAACCTGATCAATTGAGAATTGTGGTGAGGCTTCCTGTTCAGGAAAGCTTGAACAAATGTGTGGAACGCCGCTGCCCCCTGGTGGCAGAGTGCAGACATTGTGCATTTAAAGAGGCTGCGGAAACAAGGTCAGTTGTTCCAAAGCTTGAGGGTGTGATATGAGTGAAAAGGGAGCCGGAGCTTCCTGGATCCATGCTACTGTTACTCTGATGCTTTCCACCTTCTCTTTACAGCCCGCTTCAAGCAGGTTCAGACTCTGGCTGTAACGGCTGATGCTTTCTTCTGCCTCTATTCCTACGTGTCCAAGACCCCCGTCCAGAAATTTTCTCCTGCCCATCTGTTTGGGGCCTTCCCAGAAATCCCAGGTTCCTGGGATGCATCCTCCAACTCAGAGGCCCTAACGCCTCTCCAGCGTCTGCAAAGAGCTGTTTCCAAGATGTGCTTGAACACTTCACCCCGAGGAGAACCCCCCAAGGAATGCAACACACGATCGCCGATGAGTCGCCTGGAACAGATAGCATGGGAAGTGATGGAAAAGATCCGCCATGACAGACTGCACTTGGGTGGGGAGAATATTCGGGGCCACACAGGGCCTACCGGAGACTCTTTCTGCCAAAGCAACCTGGGCAGTACCTCTTCAGAGACAACCATTATGGAGACGGCTTCCATGGCTTCTTCGTCCAGCTTTGGTTGTAAAACTCTGTCTCATTCTGGTGAGAAGGCTGACCTTGTGTTTCTGGAACTGGAACCATGGCTTTCTCGCAACACAGAGGGAGCAAGTATGAAGAGGCCAAACCATTTTGGCTATCCGGAACCATACCGGCCTAAAAACCATTCTCCACAGAGGACTTCCTCTCAGGATGAAAGCAGTGATGACTCAGAAGTTTGGCCGAAAGAACAAGACTCCACCACTGGAGAGGACTGTGTGAATTGACACCTTGACAGAGCTAGTGTAGCGCAGTGGTAAGAGTGTGAGCTGTGAGCCAGGAAGGCCAAGGGTTGCTCCCATCAAGGATTCAGTGGGTGGCCTTAGGCCATTATGAGCCTCAGCCTCACCTCTTACCGCACTGCAATATCGAGATAAACCAGCGGTTCCCAAACCATGTGTCGTGACATCGGCCGCTGGCTGGCCGGCACCGAGACTGCGTGGGACACTGTAGGGGCCAGTAAGAGGCTTGGCTTGGCTGGCCAACCGAGCTCCTGTGCATAGTGGAATAGTGTGCATGAAGCTCTTTGAATGGTCTGATATGCTATTTAAAACCTAGATGTAACTACTATAACTGTTACTTGTTTTATTATTGCCACAGTTTGTTGCAGGGGCACTGATCCCCCAAAGTGGCATTATATTTTGAGTGAACTTTTCCAAGGGAGAAAGGCGAATGAATGAATGAATAAATGAATGAATGAATGAATGAATCTTCTCCAGGATAGAAATATGATAAATAAATTCTATATTTAGAATTTAGAAATTATTTAGAAAATAATAAATTTCTATATTTAGAGCATGAAAAGCTGCATTGTACTGCATCTTGTGATTGATCTTTTGAACTTGATGCTTTCTCCTATGGCTCTCCAAGGTGTCAGGCAAGGGTCTTTCTCAACCCTGATGCCCGAGATCCTTTGAATTGGCAATGCCTGGAACAGAACAATCAACCCACCTTCTGCAAGACACCTTTTCTGACTCTTCAGTGCTTTGGATAGAAGACCAAGCTTCCAGCATTTGTGGTCATATAAACTCTTACCTTTAAGTTTTTCTTATAGTGCCAGATTACATTTTGGCATCTCGCAAATAATCGGTGTTCAGTGAGAAGCAGGGAGCCTGCACTGCATGGGTTTGGTGTGTGTATGGGGGGTTTCTTCCTTTGTTTCACTTTTTGATTTTTTTAATAACCCCTTTTTAATTGCAAACACGTTCACTCAAATAAAATCAATGCATCTACTTGTCCTCACAAGTCTAAATAACAGCAACTCCAGTCTGACCCTTTGGCCCCCCTCTCCTGCACTTGGTTGCTTTGTGCTGGTTGCGGGAGGCAAGGCAATCTCTTCCTGCAGAGACCCTCCATTCTGGTTGTGTTTCTTTGTTGTGGAAAACCGCCGCACTATCCACTTTGCAATGTTGTCAGGCAGTCCGGAAGCTGAGCCCTCTTGCTCTGCTAGCTGCCCCCACCCTTCAAGGGGCTGCCTTTCTAGCTCAAGAGAGCACCTTTTTTGTTGCATTTTTCTCTCCAGGAACCAGGGATCCTGCAGCCCTGTCCTTGCTGCTTAGGCAGACCCACGCCCTGCAGAATAAAAGTGGTAATTTCTCCATCTCCCCCACCCTTCCTCTGCTCTGTGCTCTGCTTCCCCGCTCTTTCTTCTAAAGCCTCCATTTTCATGGGTGTGTCATTCAAAGCTTCCCACTCAATCACCTTCTTCCACTGGCTGAGTGGAAGGAAACCCAAATCAGTACAGCCTTCTCTGGTCATTTTCTCCTTTCCAGTTAAGTCCTGCAGTTCAGAAGCAGCTATTTACAAGGATTTCTTTCACTTGCACATTTAAAGCTCTGTAGCTGATCTCCTAAGCAAAGTAACACAAAGGAAACAGTTGCATACCTGCCATAGACTGAGATGGGGCAAAAGCCCCTGGTGCCAGGTGCTAGGACCCCGCGGAAGCCTTTCTGATGCTCCCAACGGGGGTGGAAACTGTGTTTCTGGTTTCCCGGAAGCACAGTTTATAGCGCCGGGAAACCTCACAGGTTTCCACGGCATGGGCGGAGGTCGCGTGAAGCTCTGTGAGCCTCTGGTGAGTAGGGGGGCTGATTTCTGCATAGGCAGAGCGGCGATAGCCCATGGGGGGTGCCATCACGGAGCTTTGTTGAGGGCGCGGGGCTGCGGAGGAACGCAGCTGGGAAACGTGCCTTGTTTTCTACATTGCTCAATAAACTCTATCTTCTTTTGAAGAGCTCCGTCTTGTGGTGACTGGTAGCCTAATTTTGAGGTACTTCTTAGTTGCCTGCACTGCTCACCCAAGTCAACAAACCCAAAACTGCTGAATTTGATCTCTTGCTCTAGAAGTATTGCCAATTTTCTCCCCCCAAGTTGAGTCACTGTGTGAGAGTGCGTGACATGTGCAGGAACAAATGTAAGTCAGCAGTGTTGGCAACAGGGGCCAATCAGAGAGACAGCACGATGGTGTTGGGACTGGGCTGTGAGAAGCAGTTGCTGGAGCTAGAGCACTGAGGGAGATGGCTAAAGATCTGTCAGTGTCACTACTCCTAATAGCAGTCTTGGTTTTAGAGGAATTTTCTCATCTAGAGCTAATCTTGTGAACACTGAATGTGACGCACTGAAGACAGGAAGAAGGAAAGCAAACATTTCTTTCATGTCTTTGCTGAAGCTAATCTACTTTATTGGACTTATTTTCAACTCTATTATTCTTATTGAAACATCATCCTGTGTTGCCGGTGTGAAGATGTAGCAAGATTCTGAACAGAGGAGATCTTCTGGGTATGACAATGCTACTTGCATCCAGGAAAGTAGGGGCTAATATAACAATAAAGGGGTGGTCGAAAATTGACGGCTTGATCTGGAGAAAAAAATAGATTGTTAATCTCAGTTCTACTTGTAGGTTGTTTTGAGAGAAAGAGGTTTTCCTGCTGCCTCAGGCATTCGTGATGCTTGGCTGCCACAGCAAACACAATTAGGACCTGTTTTTGGTATGCTTAGTGATATCTCAGCCCAATTCTATCCCCCTGCCCTCTTCAAGAGGACTGTGCGTTTTGCCGCCAGAAGAAGGAGGATGCCAGTGGAACATCACTTCTGCAGGCAGTTGCTGGCATCTGGACCTGCTGACTGGTGGAGAAGACTCCGTCCACCAGCGCAAGGGGAGTAGAGATGGGAGAAAGGGGGCGGGGATGGAGGCAGAAAAGGGGAGTGACGTGGTGGGATTGGTGGTCCACGTGTGTGCCTGGATCCGATCCCTCTCCTCACTTTCTGTTGCCCTTACACTGCTCACACCTGCGCCAGCAAAATAGCTGGTGCAGAACCAAGGAGACACATAGGGAAAGCAGAGGCTTTCCCCAGGACAAGGAAACAAAAGTTCCCTTACCCAGACCTCTGCAAACACCTCCCACATCCTAAGATGCCGTGTGTGCTCCACTGGCACCCCAACATTGGTGGGGGTGAGTTAGGTAGGATTGGGCTGCTGTCTCTTCTTGGAACAACAAAACAGGTCCCAGGAGATGAGGCGTGGCAAACAGCAACCATGTTTTGTTGCTGGTGTGAATTTTCCCCAAATCCAAAACACCAACAGGTGAAGTAGGGCATTTTACAGCCCAATCCCATCCCGCCCATCTGCTGGTGGGATGAACATTCTACAGTTGGAAAGAGGAGGATAAAGGCTGACCATGACTTCTGCCAGTCTGCACTCTGAGGCTACCAGTGCCATTGCTGGGGGCCAAGGGCTCTGGCTGGTGGAGCTGACTGCATCCACCCGAGGGGCCTTTTGCTGGCCAAATTCCATACAGTGCACCTCCCCAGGGCTCCACCTCTGCAGTCCTCTCCTAGGAAAGGTGGATATTGTGAAGGATGATATTAATACTTGATGTGCCGAGATACTTACAGGATGTGGGGTCATCATCATCGGGTGCTAGAGGGAGAGAATGACAATATCAGAACTCCTTACTGTCATTTTTGCATTATTTTACTATTGGCATTGCAGAACTGTGGCTTATTTTTTTAACGGAATGTGATGGAATTGATTTTCAGCACTTACGTGCATTTGGTGGCGTTTAGCCATTTCAGTGAACATTTTGTTAGAAACACACAGCCTTTTCCATGAGAGGGACACGCCTTCTCTAAGAGTAGTGGCAGAATTGGGGCCTACCTCACCGTTTCTCAGTTCCAGTTCCCAGTTCTGAAGTGAGACCCCCCATTTCACATTGTTCTGAGAGTTCACAGTGCACATGAAGCCCAGAACCCTACATTTTTGTAGCAGGCTCGTGGCAAGGGACATCTAAGTGCCCAGTCTTACCCAACTTTCCAGCACTGATGCAGTCATGGAAACAGGGCGTGCACTGCATCCTGTGGTGATGGTGGTATTCACAGAAGCCTCCTCATGGTAAGGGAATATTTTTTTCCCTTACCTTGGGCCTGCATTGTGGCTGTACCAGCACTGGAAAGTTGGATAGGTTTGGGCCCTAAGTCAATAGGAAATAGCAAAATCCTAAATGCATTTTACAGGCCAAGCCTATCCCACCCTTCCGTTGGTGGAATGATCATTCCTCAGTTGGAAAGAGAAGAATGAAGGTAGACCACGATTTCTACCAGACTGCACTCTGAAGGCCACCAGTGCTATTGCTGACAGCCAAGACTGAGACCACAGGACTCTCACTGGAGTGCTTGCAGTGCATGAGTTCACATGCTGCTGGAACATCTTTTGGAACTGATGAGTATTTGCCGCGGGGGTGGGGAGAGGGAGAGACAGATGTAGTGTATGGCTTTTATGTATGACACTGCAATGTATGACTTTTATACAGTACACCTCACTAAGGCCCCACCTCTGCAATCCTCTCCTAGGAACGTTGGATGTTGTAAAGGTTGATATTAATACTTTATATGCCGAGATACTTACAGGATGTGGAGGAGTCACTGGGTGCTAGAGGGAGAGAAGGGAAATATCAGAGCTCCTTACTGTCATCTTTGCATTATTTCACTATTGGCATTGCAGAACTGTGGCTTATTTTTTTAATGGAATGTGATGGAATTGATTTTTAGCGCTTACATGCATTTGGTGGCGTTCAGCCATTTCAGTGAACATTTTGTTAGAAACACACAGCCTTTCCCGTGAGAGAGGGACACGCCTTCTCTAAGAGTAGTGGCAGAATTGGGGCCTACCTCACCGTTTCTCAGTTCCAGTTCCCAGTTCTGAAGTGAGACCCCCCATTTCACATTGTTCTGAGAGTTCACAGTGCACATGAAGCCCAGAACCATACATTTTTGTAGCAGGCTAGTGGCAAGGGACATCTAAGTGCCCAGAACGACCCAACTCTCCAGCACTGATGCAGTCATGGAAACAGGGCGTGCACTGCATCCTGTGGTGATAGTGGTAGTCACAGAAGCCTCCTCAAGGTAAGGGAAAAATTTTTTCCCTTACCTTGGGCCTGCATTGTGGCTGTACCAGCACTGGAAAGTTGGATAGGTTTGGGCCCTAAGTCAATAGGAAATAGCAAAATCCTAAAAGCATTTTACAGTCCAAGCCTATCCCACCCTTCTGTTGGTGGAATGATCATTCCTCAGTTGGAAAGAGAAGGATGAAGGTAGACCATGATTTCTGCCAGACTGCACTCTGAAGGCCACCAGTGCTATTGCTGGCAGCCAAGACTGAGACCACAGGACTCTCACTGGAGTGCTTGCAGTGCATGAGTTCACATGCTGCTGGAACATCTTTTGGAACTGATGAGTATTTTCCGCGGGCGTGGGGAGAGGGAGAGACAGATGTAGTGTATGACTTTTATGTATGACACTGCAATGTATGACTTTTATACAGTACACCTCACTAAGGCCCCACCTCTGCAATCCTCTCCTAGGAACGTTGGATGTTGTAAAGCTTGATATTAATACTTTATATGCCGAGATACTTACAGGATGTGGAGGAGTCAGTGGGTGCTAGAGGGAGAGAACGGAAATATCAGATGGAATTGATTTTTAGCGCTTACATGCATTTGGTGGCGTTTAGCCATTTCAGTGAACATTTTGTTAGAAACACACAGCCTTTCCCGTGAGAGAGGGACATGCCTTCTCTAAGAGTAGTGGCAGAATTGTGGCCTACCTCACCATTTCTCAGTTCCAGTTCCCAGTTCTGTGAGACACCCCCCCCCCCTTGACATTGTTCTGAGTGTTCACAGTGCACTTGAGGCCCAGGACCTTACATATTGTAGCAGGCTAGTGGCAAGGAGCTTCTAAGTCAATGGGAAATAGTAAGGCCTAAATGCAGGATGTCAAAGATAGAGCAATTATTTAATGCATTATGCTATTTAAATTAAATGCAATTTTAATAACTATTTTATAAAAGCATTACTTATTCAATCACCTCTTTGCACTCATTAGCCTTGAATTAGTTAATTAACTGCAGTTGACACCTCACTGAAACCAATGGAATGAGTTAATTGTTAAGGCTCTAATCCTGTCCTCTACCTGTTTATGCAATGCAGCAGTGCCAACAGAGGGCCCAATCCAACCCAATTTTCCAGTGCCGGTGCAGCCGTGCCAATGGGGCATGCACTGCATTCTGCGGTGGGGAGGCCATCACACCCCAGTGGTGGTGGAGGTGGGAAGACTAGAATGGCCCAGGAGAGGCAAGTAAAAATATCTTTTACTTACTTACCAATGGGTGTCCTGGGTCCCAAAAGTCTGATGAGCCTCAGGGGAACAGGTCTAGTGGGATAGGATCCTGGCATGCTCTGCCGCGATTGAGATCCACCCCCTTCCACCCACAAATCACTCACGCTCAGTCTAATCCCTGCCACGGTCATCCCCTGAACTTTTTTCAACATTTCTAAAAAGCATTTTTCATTCAGTCCCATCCTTTTGCACTCAACTGTCTTGATCAAGGAAAAGTTAGTTGCAGCTGACACCCCACTGAAATCAGTGGAATGAATGAAACTAGCTGCTGAACCAGGTGTTCTATTTGTTCCTGCTTACTTGATGCAGTAGCACCAACACAGCACACAATGCATCCTTTGGGGGGGGGGGGCAGTTGAACAAATGGACTGAGATAAGTAAGGCAAAATATTTTTTACTGATCTCCCCCTCTCCCTAGTAGGCTGCCTGGTTGACCATGTGTCTCCTTGGACCAATGCCAGCTATTTAGTTGGTGTAAGTCTGAGGTGTCTTATGGGAGTGGGTCTGGGAAAGAGAGCTGGGATCCTGGCATGCACTGCTTCTGCTGAAATCCACCCTCTCATCTTCTCCAGAGGTTCAGCTCCATCTGCTGGAATCAATTATTGCATCTTTTGGAAACCCTTTTGGATGCATTTTCTGCCAAGCTCTCTCTTCTTTATTCTTGTCCATTTTTTTTAGTCACCTCATCACCTGGATGGGTGGCAAGAGATACATTCTAACAAGGCTTTCCCCCATTCAGCTGCATTTCCAAACAGGGGAAAGAGAGGAGCAGGGAGGGAGTTACTGTGCTAAACACTAATGCCACTGATATCAGTAACTCACCCCCTCACAGAATTACACTGCACCCCTGCATGAGTTTTGTATTCAGGTTGCAGCCCTTTATCTTTCTCCCAAACCACGTTAAGGAGTGAAAGGGACCCTTCTGCTATACATAAGACTTTCACTATTACAGAAAGAAGAAAAAGGCCTGCCCCAAATGTGGAGAAGCTGGGCAAAGAGCACCATGTCCTCCTAGATCTGTTTTGTCCCAAAGCCCTCCATGAGTGGGTATATCTCAAAAGAACAAAAAAGACACTGCTGTGCAGATTGGTAGTGTTCCCCATGTGTTCAAAAACATTTGTCCAGAGAATACTTATTTTTAAACCCTCTAGGAAAGAGAAACCTCTGGGGAAAGCCTAAACTTAGAAACAGGTTCGTGCTGCAACAGCTCACCAGAATAGAGTCTGCACTGCATGGATGCCTTTCTAAGCAGTTTGTACTAAGCAGTACAAATATATGTTCCTTTAATATGGGAAAAATTTTTTGAAATGTATTGGGAACGCTGCCAACCTGTACAGTTGTGGAGTTTGTTGTTGTTCACTCAGAGCCTTTCTCAAAGGTTGCTTCTGATTTACTGGTGGTGTTGGGGTATTTTTCAAATTTGTTGGAGCTCCTGGAATTCTGCTACTCAGGCTACTCTCTGTTGGATGGTCCAGGCAAGTCTCTAAGAAAACTGGTAGACTGTCGTGAAGCAAGACCTGCAATTACCCTCACCCTCTTCTGAGGATGGATGTGGCAGAGGGATGGATGACCCAGAGGATGCGGCAGAGGGAAAGTCCATGTTAATTGCTTACCTGCAGATACCACAGCAAAGGCAACCCCTGCCATTAAGAGCAGGACCCAGGTCTTCATGGTCACCAGAAGGTTATCTTCAAATGCTCAGAATGCTGCAAGGAAAGTGACAAAGCCCTTTGCAGCCTGGATCCCTCTGCGCTGCCTTATGAAGGCCTGATGCTCCAATCAGAAGAACTGGCAGAGATGACAGGATGGTGGAGCAGACAAGTTCCTTGTTCAGAGAAAACACTCATGACACAAACAAATAAGGAAAGAATTTCATGGTGTTTGCTCTGCCCTGCGGCAGAAGAGCTTAGGACAGTGGTTCCCAATGTGGGGGACGTGAACCCCCAGGGGTACTCACCAGAACCTTTAGGGGTAATTGAATAATGGTGGGAAAAGGCAGGTCTGTGTTAGAATGCCCTGTGGGGCTGGCAAGGCAGGAAGAAAAGCAGCCAGCTGGCTGCCAAAGACCCAGCAACTGCTAGTTTCTGGTCATCAATTTGTCTATTGTCAGTTTTCCTGTGGCACGTGTATTAGCGCGCCACCAGCGTTTACCCTGCCCCCGCACAAGGCACAGGAGGAGCCAGCCTCGCAGCCGATTGGCTGGGGGCTAATTGGTCTGGGGCCACGTGCAGGCTGCTCAGAGAAGCCCGCACAGTCAGGACCAGGCAGCGGTCACCCACCCGCCCACCCTTTGGCAGTCCAAGACTAGCTGGTCGCCTTCTGGGGCCGGGTAGGAATTTTTGCCATCAGCCTAATTGGCATATCGGTTGGTGGTTTTTTGCCTACCCCGGACTGTGGAGTTAGGGGCGGAATGGGGGTTTTCCATAGGTCTTCTTGGTCACTTTAGGCAGGTGTCGTGCGGGTTTTGGTTAGGTAAGGTCATATCGGTGTACACCGCAGGGTGGCAAGGGCCGGGTGGACTCCACGCTTGGTCATGCTGGCATTCCCGGCTGGGTGACGCAGGCTGGATGAACCTCGGCCTGGTGGTAAAGGCGCACCGCGGGTTCGCTCAGGTGGCCTGAGTTAGCCAGCCACCCTGCCCCTTCGGGGTGACAATGAAGGGGGTGGCAGGCTTGTACTGACGCTGCCCAGAGTCTGGTGTGGTTGCCCAAATCACTATAGGGGGAAGTAGACGGGCAGCTCCGTTTCCCCCATGTAGAACCCGCATGACTTATTTGTTAGGCCCTGTTGCAATCTGAAGTATATTTAAATAGTTAATAAAGTGGCCCTTTGTACCATATGTCCTTGCCTGTGTCTTTATTGGGGGGTGCTGGGTAAATGGATCAGTGGTTGAAAACATAGATTTGAAATAACAGTAACTATATTAATTGCAAACATTTTTGCTAATACGAGGGGTACAGTTTATGGAAATGGGCTACCGGGGGGGGGGGGGTAAGCAAATGAAAATATGTTGGAATCACTGGGATGGGATGATGATCCAGGATGAAGAACTGGTAAATGGCCATGGTACTTCAGCCTGATCCATTCTTGGCATTGGGAGTATTTAATACAAATACATCTCACTGTTGGAAGTCAGACAGGACCCGTTGACTTCTGCCTTCTTGGTGGTCTTTACCAAAAACACAGAATGTTCGCTCTTTGCTTCTTAGGGTGCAGACTCGTGGAGATGAGTTGATGTAGGCCCCCTGTGCCAGCTCCCAAGTGCCAACTCAGGAGTCGGCTGGGCTGGCACAGAGGCCTGTGTCTGGGCTGAATCTGAACCCTGCACCTATCTGAGGGGGCACGTTTGTGCATGGGGGCACAGGAGACGGTGGTGGAAGGGTGTTCCGTGGGTGGGTATGGGGTGTTTTTCAGTGAGGGTGGGTGGAACCGGAGGCTCCTGGCCCAAGCAGCCTCACACAAGCTGCTTGAATTTGCATCAGAGAAATGACTGGTGCAGATCCAAGTAGCCCCACAGAGGTGGCTGGGGCTCAACACGGGGAAAAATATCCTCTGAAGCCCAGGTGACCTCCAGCCTGCACCCAACCTGCACTGGATATAGTGCAAGCTGCTGTGGCCTGGCCGTTCCAGCATAGGTTAGGTTTGGGCAATTAGTCATATCGAGCAAGAGGCCTAAAATTCAATATCATTCAGAAGCAGTTTTAAAAAATAAATAAATGAATGAATAAAAAGAGATGATCTTTTTCAACTAAAGGGATCATTTCAGATAATGTCCTGAACTCTGAATTAGCCTCCATATAGTAAAGAATAAGAACACTCTTCAAGCATGCAAGTTTTCTTATCCCTGACTTCTACCTTCTTCCATGTGAGTTGGCTGCGAGTTTGCTTTAATTTTAATTCCAACAGCTGGTTGGAATCACTCCCTCAAGTGATTAAAGCACCTGACTGGGAACTACGGGGTTTGCGTGTGTGTGCATGTGTGCGTGCGTGTGTGAGTGTTTAAAAATATTGTTCAAACTCGGTCAAGGATATATAGCTTTTGAATAACCTCCCAGCTGCCACGATGGAAAAGGGCTATCCTGACTTCTGTGAATGGGTTATTGGAAGTACTTGAAATTATGGAAATGAACAGATGGACAGAATGGCTTAAGAGAGCGTTTTAAAACCTGTGAATTGCAACCCCAGTGGCGGGTCATGGCAACCTTTCCTGTGCAGGAGAGTGTTTGGATCCAACCAACAATGGTGCTACCTTATCAGAACTGAGTTCTTGATATAATCCTGCACAGCCTCTTCTCCTGGCTTGCCTCACAGCTCTAAGGCCAGCCCTGCTCAGGGTGCTGCCTCATAGGTTTGTTTTGAAGATAAAAGAGGTGGGGGAGAAGAGTGGGCGGATTGGGTCTCAGGATGGGGAGCAGGATCGGTAGTGGGTCCCACTAGTGTGAAAGGGAGAGAGAAGAGAGAAAGTGGGGAAAGAAGGAGAGAGAGGAGTGCTTGAGAGGTATAGCAACACATGGGGGAGACAGGAGGAGTAGAAGAAGTAGCACCACTGCCAAGCTGGAGGGAAAGGAGAGCAGGCTGGGGGTTGAGTTGGAGGGGGTAAGCCGAAAGGAGCAACAGGGGAGGCGCCTGAGGGGGGACACGATTGAGACATACAAAGTTATGCGAGGGAAGGATAGAGTGGATAGAGAGGTGCTCTTTACACTCTCACGTAACACCACATCCACTAAAATTGAGTGTTGGGAGGGTTAGGACAGACAAAAGAAAATATTTCTTTACTCAGCGTGTGGTCGGTCTCTGGAACTCCTTGCCACAGGATGTGGTGATGGCGTCTGGCCTGGACGCCTTTAAAAGGGGATTGGACAAGTTTCTGGAGGAAAAATCCATTACGGGTTACAAGTCATGATGTGTATGGGCAACCTCCTGATTTTAGAAATGGGTTATGTCAGATGCAAGGGAGGGCACCAGGATGAGGTCTCTTGTTATGTGGTGTGCTCCCTGGGGCATTTGGTGGGCCACTGTGAGATACAGGAAGCTGGACTACGTAGATGTGCCTACGGCCTGATCCAGCGGGGCTGTTCTTATGTTCTTATGGGAGGTTTTTCCTATCAGATCAAGGGCTGGGAGTGACTCCCACCAGCACAGCTCACCAAATCCCATGTGTCCGCTTTTAGAGGGGTTCCCAGGTGCATCTGCCTTTTCCTCCTCCATGTGGAGGGCTCCATATTAGCAGAGCCTTGCAGTGGCTCCCCGCTGAAGCCAACTACAAAAGTCCGAAGGAGCAAGAGACTTGACGAAGGAGACACCGGAGGGAATAAACCCCTTGCCCAGCACTGATAATTGAGTGATGTGTTCACTAAGGTGGGGTGGAACCCTCTCTGCAGTTCCCCAACCCATCTGATGTGGAACTGTCACCTTTGCAGGAGTTGGAAGGGGTGCGCTCCTGAGAGGGCATCATGGGAACAGCTGGACGCTATCCGGATACAAATGCCAACTGCTTTATGTAATTAGTTGTAACTGAAAGTTCTAAAGTCTCTTAAATGTTGGAAAGAGCATCTGGTCCGTTTGAGGATGCTGTATGTTCCTGGGGAGTCAGATTCGTGTTCCATGACAGACACTTGCCATGGAAATGGTTTTGCCATTTGCACATTTGCTAAGCTTTTAATCCTATGGCCTGGAAGGTAAACGAGTCAATAATAACACCAGCCAACACACATTTTGTTGTCTTAAAAGTTAGACCTATTCCTGGGTATATTTGGGGCGCGGATTCATAAAATGGTATCCGTTTTGACCTATCATGTCTAGTTTCAGAGATATGGCATACTCTGGTTAGTGAATGGTTCAAGAAGCTGCCTCATGATAGAGCTAAACCTACCTCTGCTGAATAGTGTAATGGGCCAAATTTCAGTGAATGCAATATCACAGATGTCTATTTCTCCAGGGAAGGCTCCAGTCTAGAGGTGGTCCTTCACAAAGTGCTGTCTGAGGAGCTACCTCTACCTGGTTGTCCCCTCCAAGGCTCACAGGTGGCTTGCAAATGAGTGCTTCCCCCCCATGTCAAGGACCTTTTCCCCAATGCTCCCTGACATGGGGGGGGGAAGCACCCATTTGCACATGGGGCAGGAGGGAGGAAGCACTTATAAAACCACTCAGTGGTGTCACTAGGGGGTGCGGACCACATTGGGTGACACCCTCAGGGGGGTGACACCACTAGTGGCCAAAATTCTGGAAACCTTTTGGAAAATTTGTGTTTATGAATAATACCATCATGTTGTATAGCATTGGAATTTCACGCAGAATGTAATGAAACAAATCATCAGAATTATCTGCATTCTGTCCAAAGGTATGTCGAAATCACCAGAAATGGAAAACAAAACTGCCTTAGGTAACAAAAAGTGGATTTCTTCAACTCAGAACTGACCAATGAGACTGTTCCGAGAGCAAATGAGGTGTTAGTATGACACAGCAGGGAATCAGTAAGTGTCAGCTCTCATTTCCATAGATCAGAGTTAATACTAGTATTCAGTTCTGTGAGTGTCATCAAGCTGGTCACTGGTTTTTTGTTGGTTACTGATTTGTTGGGTTATCGGTATTGTTATACAGTAACATATATGAAAGAATGAATGAATGAAGTTAATGGGGTGACATCATTAGTTACTGTCCTGGGTGATATCAACACTACTGATTGCCTCTGGTGAGAAATTTGGGTGTTGTTGACCCCTGGCTTAGAAGACTTTTATAAAGTTGATCCCAGAACCTGGTGGGGAGGGTGGGATCATGGAGAGGAGGCATGTGGAGGCTAATATTGGAGTGGTGGCAGGAACTTATGTTGAAAGGTGGGAGATGAGAAGGGGGTCAATTCGCAGAAGGATTGCTGTTGGGGATTATTAAGTGAATTGTGAATTCTGGTGGGAATGGGACCTGGGAATAGGCAGTGGGGGTTAGAATAACTCATCAACTATGTGAAGTTTAAAATCATAGCAAAATGTTCTCATGGGTTTTGTTTGCATGTGCAGTCTTACAGAGTTCCTGCAGCTTGCTGAATATGAGGAGGAAGTTGGAAGTTAATCTGGGGGCAGGGATATTTGGGTTGTTGGTGGTCACTGGCTTAGATGACTTTAAGAGTGGATTCTAAACATTCATGGTGGACTTTCCATCTATCAGTGGTTATTAACCATAGTAACTACATTGAACCTCCAGGTGCAGGGTCAGTATGTGACTGATTTCTTCATGCAGTGCGGAAACAGCAAGGGATGGCATTAGCGTTCATCCCTGGCTTGTGGGGAAATGTTCGTTGCATTTATTTTCTGACCATTCATTTTGTGTCATGACTGTTATTGAAAATAATTTTGCTGTATGTTGTATTTATTTATTGGATTTATATTCAATATATTGGATATATATATTGGCGGGGAGGTGAAATAATCTAGCTACATCTCTGATCATGTAGGACATTTTTGTGCCTGCATTGTAAGATTTGCTGAAGGTGACAGAGAGCCAATGTGGTGTAGTGGTTGGAGTGAAGGATGATGAGCCGGGAGACCCAGGACAAGCCTCTGCTGAGCCATCAATCTCACTGGGTGATCTGGGGCCAGTCAGCTTAACCTGTCTCACAGGGTTGTTGATAGGGGTGAGATCTTATGCTGACCTCTTTGGAAGATATATGTGGGATGACTGTAACTAGTAATTTTCTTCAGAGTGAACTTTTCCACATTATGCACCTAATTGTCCATTCCCATCTCTGACTTAGATGCAAAAAACCCTTTAGTGCAGCGTTTCTCAAACTGTGGATTGGAGCTGCTAGGCGGGTCGTGAGCCAATTTCTGGTGGGTTGCTATGCACCTAGCTTAGCTGCCATTTAAAATACAGGGTACAGAGTTGCCGGGCAGGGTGGGCTGCCAGTGGAAGAGAGGCAGGGTGCTTTGCCCTGAATAGGTGGAAAGATGGGATGCTGGAAAGGGGGGAGGGCTGTGTTATTGGAGAAGGAGCTGTGTTCTGCTTTGACTTCCAAAATGGAACATTTGAATTTTGAGCTATGCCAAAAAACAGCATGAGTGCACTGCGTCCCAAAGACCACAGGGACCTTTGGTTCATTGTAGCTTAGGTTTGAAGCCTAAATTGATCATGTCACTTCCAGCCATAGCATTGTTTCCAGGTTAATGACTTCACTTCTGGTGGGTCCCAGCAGATTGTCATTCTAAAAAGTGGGTCTTAGTGCTGAAATGTTTGAGAACCACTGCTTTAGTGGTTTGCCATCCATCTGTCCCAAATAACATCTGAAGATACCCATAAATGAGGGGAAGGCAGGATATACATTATATGAAATGAATAACATTCAATGTGGCTCTAGCATGACCAGCATGTTTTGGCTTCATCCCAACCCATCCTCTGTGTCTCTAGGCAGGCCTAAAGCTTGCCGATGGCATCCAATGTTTAAAGCCCAAGAGTGAAAAAGAGGTAGAGTGGGAATGAATACAAGGGCTGAGGAAATTTTGGGGAATAGCAAGATGGAGAAGCTGGGGCATAACCTGGGAGCATCGAAAATTCCAGAAACACACCGCTTTGCTCCTCAGTTGCTTAGAATAGAGTACGGATAGTGGTTTCCAATGGTCTCATTTATTTGTGCTCTCCCAATTTTTCTGCCCCTGCCATTTTGGATCAGCACTGATATTTTTAGTTTAAGGGAAAATTGCTGAATAAGTTGTATCCAATCAGAGAGACAGAATCATGGGGTTGGGACAGAGCTGTGGGAGGCAGCTGCTAGTGCACGAAGGGAGATGGTTCAAGACCTGTCAGTGTCACTACTCCTAAGAGCAGCTTTGGTTTCTGAGGAAATTTCTTATCTGGGCTGGAGTCTTGTGAACGCTGAATGTGATACATGAAAGACAGGAATTGGAGGATGAAAAGCAAGCATTCCTCACACGCCTTTGCTGAAGCAAATCTACTTTATTGGTCTTGTTTTCAACGTTATTATGTGTATTGTATCACCCTCCCATATTGCTGATGTGCAGAGAGATTCTGATCAGAGGAGATCTTCTGGGGATGAGTATCTTAGTATCCAAAAAGGAAATGGTTGAAGACACACATAAAGCGATGACCACTGTGGACAGGAGCTGGAGAAGGAGAAAAAGATATATTATTAATCTACTTGCAGGTTGTTTTGAGAGAAAGATGTTCCACTTCTGCATCCAGAATGGGCAATCCAGGGCTGCGACACACAGCCAGCTTTAAGCCAATTGGTCGCAATTGGGCCCCCCACCTAAGGCCCTTCAGCACTACAGTAATCTACTCTAGTCTTGACATACAATTCTATATTAAAATGTGCTTAGATGTTTGAATAGTAAGGTTCATGCAGGTAGATGCAGATATGACTATATGTTGCCTGAAATCCCAAACTTCTTTTTACATGTACAACCTGAGTAATGAGACATTGCAGGTTCTGTATTTTAATAGAAATATAACTAATCTTATAAATTCAGGTTGCTCATGCTGAGTAAAGAAATATTTTCCCTTGTCTGTTCTAACTCTCCCAATACTCAATTTCAGTGGATGTCCCCCGGTTCTGGTGTTATGTGAGAGTGTAAAGAGCACCTCTCTATCCACTCTGTCCATCCCCTACATAACTTTGTATGTCTCAATCGTGTCCCCCCTCAGGCGCCTCCCCTGTTGCTCCTTTCTGCTTGCCCCCTCCAACTCAACCTCCAGCCTGCTCTCCTTTCCCTCCAGCTTGGCAGTGGTGTTACCTCTTCTACTACTCCTGTCTCCCCCATGTGTTGCTATACCTCTCAAGCACTCGTCTCTCTCCTTCTTTCCCCACTTTCTCTCTTATCTCTCCCTTTCACACTAGTGGGACCCACTACCGATCCTGCTCCCCATCCTGAGACCCAATCCGCCCAATCTTCCCCCCCACCTCTTTTATTTTCATAACGAACCTATGAGGCAGCACCCTGAGCAAGATGGCCTTAGAGCTGATTATTAACTCTGATCTATGGAAATGAGAGTTGACACTAACACCTTACTGATTCCCTGCTGTGTCATAATAACACCTCATTTGCTCTCGGAACAGTCTCATTGGTCAGTTCTGTGTTGAAGAAATCCACTTTTTGTTACATAAGGCAGTTTTGTTTTCCATTTCTGGTGATTTCGACATACCTTTGGACAGAATGCAGATAATTCTGATGATTTGTTTCATTACATTCTGCGTGAAATTCCAATGCTATACAACATGATGGTATTATTCATAAACACAAATTTTCCAAAAGGTTTCCAGAATTTTGGCCACTAGTGGTGTCACCCCCCTGAGGGTGTCACCCAATGTGGTCCGCACCCCCTAGTGACACCACTGAGTGGTTTTATAAGTGCTTCCTCCCTCCTGCCCCATGTGCAAATGGGTGCTTCCCCCCCCATGTCAGGGAGCATTGGGGAAAAGGTCCTTGACATGGGGGGGGAAGCACTCATTTGCAAGCCACCTGTGAGCTTTGGAGGGGACAACCAGGTAGAGGTAGCTCCTCAGACAGCACTTTGTGAAGGACCACCTCTAGACTGGAGCCTTTCCTGGAGAAATAGACATCTGTGATATTGCATTCACTGAAATTTGGCCCATTACACTATTCAGCAGAGGTAGGTTTAGCTCTATCATGAGGCAGCTTCTTGAACCATTCACTAACCAGAGTATGCCATATCTCTGAAACTAGACATGATAGGCCAAAACGGATACCATTTTTTGAATCCGCGCCCCAAATATACCCAGGAATAGGTCTAACTTTTAAGACAACAAAATGTGTGTTGGCTGGTGTTATTATTGACTCGTTTACCTTCCAGGCCATAGGATTAAAAGCTTAGCAAATGTGCAAATGGCAAAACCATTTCCATGGCAAGTGTCTGTCATGGAACACGAATCCGACTCCCCAGGAACATACAGCATCCTCAAACGGACCAGATGCTCTTTCCAACATTTAAGAGACTTTAGAACATTCAGTTACAATTAATTACATAAAGCAGTTGGCATTTGTATCCGGATAGCGTCCAGCTGTTCCCATGATGCCCTCTCAGGACGGCACCCCTTCCAACTCCTGCAAAGGTGACAGTTCCACATCAGATGGGTTGGGGAACTGCAGAGAGGGTTCCACCCCACCTTAGTGAACACATCACTCAGTTATCAGTGCTAGGCAAGGGGTTTATTCCCTCCAATGTCTCCTTCGTCAAGTCTCTTGCTCCTTCGGACTCTTGTAGTTGGCTTCAGCGGGGAGCCACTGCAAGGCTCTGCTCATGGGGAGCCCTCCACGTGGAGGAGGAAAAGGCAGATGCACCTGGGAGCCCCACTAAAAGCGGACACATGGGATTTGGTGAGCTGTGCTGGTGGGAGTCACTCCCAGCCCTTGATCTTATAGGAAAATCCTCCCATAAGAACATAAGAACAGCCCTGCTGGATCAGGCCGTAGGCCCAGCTTCCTGTATCTCACAGTGGCCCACCAAATGCCCCAGGGAGCACACCACATAACGAGAGACCTCATCCTGGTGCCCTCCCTTGCATCTGACATAGCCCATTTCTAAAATCAGGAGGTTGCACATACACATCATGGCTTGTAACCCGTAATGGATTTTTCCTCCAGAAACTTGTCCAATCCCCTTTTAAAGGCGTCCAGGCCAGACGCCATCACCACATCCTGTGGCAAGGAGTTCCAGAGACCGACCACACACTGAGTAAAGAAATATTTTCTTTTGTCTGACCTAACCCTCCCAACACTCAATTTTAGTGGATGTCCCCCGGTTCTGGCGTTATGTAAGAGTGTAAAGAGCACCTCTCTATCCACTCTATCCTTCCCGCGCATAACTTTGTATGTCTCAATCGTGTCCCCCCTCAGGCGCCTCCCCTGTTGCTTCTTTCGGCTTACCCCCTCCAACTCAACCCCCAGCCTGCTCTCCTTTCCCTCCAGCTTGGCAGTGGTACTACCTCTTCTACTCCTCCTGTCTCCCCCATGTGTTGCTATACCTCTCAAGCACTCCACTCTCTCCTTCTTTCCCCACTTTCTCTCTTCTCTCTCCCTTTCACACTAGTGGGACCCACTACCGATCCTGCTCCCCATCCTGAGACCCAATCCGCCCACTCTTCCCCCCTGCCTCTTTTATCTTCAAAACAAACCTATGAGGCAGCACCCTGAGCAGGGCTGGCCTTAGAGCTGTGAGGCAAGCCAGGAGAAGAGGCTGTGCAGGATTATATCAAGAACTCAGTTCTGATAAGGTAGCACCATTGTTGGTTGGATCCAAACATTCTCCTGCACAGGAAAGGTTGCCGTGACCCGCCACTGGGGTTGCAATTCACAGGTTTTAAAACGCTCTCTTAAGCCATTCTGTCCATCTGTTCATTTCCATAATTTCAAGTACTTCCAATAACCCATTCACAGAAGTCAGGATAGCCCTTTTCCATCGTGGCAGCTGGGAGGTTATTCAAAAGCTATATATCCTTGACCGAGTTTGAACAATATTTTTAAACACTCACACACGCACGCACACATGCACACACACGCAAACCCCGTAGTTCCCAGTCAGGTGCTCTAATCACTTGAGGGAGTGATTCCAACCAGCTGTTGGAATTAAAGCAAACTCGCAGCCAACTCACACGGAAGAAGGTAGAAGGCAGGGATAAGAAAACTTGCATGCTTGAAGAGTGTTCTTATTCTTTACTATATGGAGGCTAATTCAGAGTTCAGGACATTATCTGAAATGATCCCTTTAGTTGAAAAAGATCATCTCTTTTTATTCATTTATTTATTTATTTTTTAAAACTGCTTCTGAATAATATTGAATTTTAGGCCTCTTGTTGTTCGATATGACTGACTGCCCAGACCTAACCTATGCTGGAACGGCCAGGCCAAAGCAGCCTGCACTATATCCATTGCAGGTTGGGTGCAGGCTGGAGGTCACCTGGGCTTCAGAGGATATTTTTCCCCCTGTTGAGCCCCAGCCACCTCTGTGGGGCTACTTGGATCTGCGCCAGTCATTTCTCTGATGCAAATTCAAGCAGCTTGTGTGAGGCTGCTTGGGCCAGGAGCCTCCGGTTCCACCCACCCTCACTGAAAAACACCCCATACCCACCCACGGAACACCCTTCCACCACCGTCTCCTGTGCCCCCGTGCACAAACGTGCCCCCTCAGATAGGTGCAGGGTTCAGATTCAGCCCAGACACAGGCCTCTGTGCCAGCCCAGCCGACTCCCGAGTTGGCACTTGGGAGCTGGCACAGGGGGCCTACATCAACTCATCTCCATGAGTCTGCACCCTAAGAAGCAAAGAGCGAACATTCTGTGTTTTTGGTAAAGACCACCAAGAAGGCAGAAGTCAACGGGTCCTGTCTGACTTCCAACAGTGAGATGTATTTGTATTAAATACTCCCAATGCCAAGAATGGATCAGGCTGAAGTACCATGGCCATTTACCAGTTCTTCATCCTGGATCATCATCCCATCCCAGTGATTCCAACATATTTTCATTTGCTTACCCCCCCCCCCCCCCGGTAGCCCATTTCCATAAACTGTACCCCTCGTATTAGCAAAAATGTTTGCAATTAATATAGTTACTGTTATTTCAAATCTATGTTTTCAACCACTGATCCATTTACCCAGCACCCCCCAATAAAGACACAGGCAAGGACATATGGTACAAAGGGCCACTTTATTAACTATTTAAATATACTTCAGATTGCAACAGGGCCTAACAAATAAGTCATGCGGGTTCTACATGGGGGAAACGGAGCTGCCCGTCTACTTCCCCCTATAGTGATTTGGGCAACCACACCAGACTCTGGGCAGCGTCAGTACAAGCCTGCCACCCCCTTCATTGTCACCCCGAAGGGGCAGGGTGGCTGGCTAACTCAGGCCACCTGAGCGAACCCGCGGTGCACCTTTACCACCAGGCCGAGGTTCATCCAGCCTGCGTCACCCAGCCGGGAATGCCAGCATGACCAAGCGTGGAGTCCACCCGGCCCTTGCCACCCTGCGGTGTACACCGATATGACCTTACCTACCCAAAACCCGCACGACACCTGCCTAAAGTGACCAAGAAGACCTATGGAAAACCCCCATTCCGCCCCTAACTCCACAGTCCGGGGTAGGCAAAAAACCACCAACCGATATGCCAATTAGGCTGATGGCAAAAATTCCTACCCGGCCCCAGAAGGCGACCAGCTAGTCTTGGACTGCCAAAGGGTGGGCGGGTGGGTGACCGCTGCCTGGTCCTGACTGTGCGGGCTTCTCTGAGCAGCCTGCACGTGGCCCCAGACCAATTAGCCCCCAGCCAATCGGCTGCGAGGCTGGCTCCTCCTGTGCCTTGTGCGGGGGCAGGGTAAACGCCGGTGGCGCGCTAATACACGTGCCACAGGAAAACTGACAATAGACAAATTGATGACCAGAAACTAGCAGTTGCTGGGTCTTTGGCAGCCAGCTGGCTGCTTTTCTTCCTGCCTTGCCAGCCCCACAGGGCATTCTAACACAGACCTGCCTTTTCCCACCATTATTCAATTACCCCTAAAGGTTCTGGTGAGTACCCCTGGGGGTTCACGTCCCCCACATTGGGAACCACTGTCCTAAGCTCTTCTGCCGCAGGGCAGAGCAAACACTATGAAATTCTTTCCTTATTTGTTTGTGTCATGAGTGTTTTCTCTGAACAAGGAACTTGTCTGCTCCACCATCCTGTCATCTCTGCCAGTTCTTCTGATTGGAGCATCAGGCCTTCATAAGGCAGCGCAGAGGGATCCAGGCTGCAAAGGGCTTTGTCACTTTCCTTGCAGCATTCTGAGCATTTGAAGATAACCTTCTGGTGACCATGAAGACCTGGGTCCTGCTCTTAATGGCAGGGGTTGCCTTTGCTGTGGTATCTGCAGGTAAGCAATTAACATGGACTTTCCCTCTGCCGCATCCTCTGGGGCTGAGTTCCGAGGGCAGTCTCAGAAGAGGGTGAGGGTAATTGCAGGTCTTGCTTCACGACAGTCTGCCAGTTTTCTTAGAGACTTGCCTGGACCATCCAACAGAGAGTAGCCTGAGTAGCAGAATTCCAGGAGCTCCAACAAATTTGAAAAATACCCCAACACCACCAGTAAATCAGAAGCAACCTTTGAGAAAGGCTCTGAGTGAACAACAACAAACTCCACAACTGTACAGGTTGGCAGCGTTCCCAATACATTTCAAAATTTTTTCCCATATTAAAGGAACATATATTTGTACTGCTTAGTACAAACTGCTTAGAAAGGCATCCATGCAGTGCAGACTCTATTCTGGTGAGCTGTTGCAGCACGAACCTGTTTCTAAGTTTAGGCGTTCCCCAGAGGTTTCTCTTTCCTAGAGGGTTTAAAAATAAGTATTCTCTGGACAAATGTTTTTGAACACATGGGGAACACTACCAATCTGCACAGCAGTGTCTTTTTTTGTTCTTTTGAGATATACCCACTCATGGAGGGCTTTGGGACAAAACAGATCTAGGAGGACATGGTGCTCTTTGCCCAGCTTCTCCACATTTGGGGCAGGCCTTTTTCTTCTTTCTGTAATAGTGAAAGTCTTATGTATAGCAGAAGGGTCCCTCTTTCACTCCCTAACTTGGTATGGGAGAAAGATAAAGGGCTGCAACCTGAATAGAAAACTCATGCAGGGAAGGGAGCAATGTAATTCTGTGAGGGCAGCAAAAAGTCTCATCAGATCACTTTGGAAAAGAATGTCAACAAGCTGTAATGTTTCTCTCCTGGTCTACCAGCTGATATTGGACAGGAGGGTGATATCACCACCTGTAAAAGGAAGTAGAGCCTTGTTTTGCACTCCTGTTTTGCATACCATTTGTCACAGCAGATGGCTGATACAGGGCAGTGGCATTAGTGGTTTGCACAGTAACTCCCTCCCTGCTCCTCTCTTTCCCCTGTTTGGAAATGCAGCTGAACGGGGGAAAGCCTTGTTGGAATGTATCTGTTGCCATCCATCCAGGTGATCAGTTCTGACAGAGGGGCAAGTCCCCCTCCCAGAAAAATATGAAACCTCAGGGGTTCCTATCAAAGTCACTTTCACAGTAGGTCTTGCACAGAGAGGAGACGTGACAATCCCCATGTACGTCCCATACCAAGAACTCAGGGTTAAACCATAAACCCTAAAAGTCTAACCAGAAAGGGATTTAAAAAATGGACAAGAATAAAGAAGAAAATGCATCCAAAATCATTTCCAAAAGATGCAATAATTGATTCCAGCAGATGGAGCTGAACCTCTGGAGCAGATGAGAGGGTGGATTTCAGCAGAAGCAGTGCATGCCAGGATCCCATCTCTCTTTCCCAGACCCACTCCCCTAAGACACCTCAGACTTACACCAACTAAATAGCTGGCATTGCTCCAAGGAGACACATGGTCAACCAGGCAGCCTACTAGGGAGAGGGGGAAATCAGTAAAAAATATTTTGCCTTACCTATCTCAGTCCATTTGGTCACCCGCCCCCCCCCCCCAAAGGATGCATTGTGTGCTGTGTTGGTGCTACTGCATCAAGTAAGCAGGAACAAATAGAACACCTGGTTCAGCAGCTAGTTTCATTCATTCCACTGATTTCAGTGGGGTCTCAGTTGCAACTAACTTTTCCTTGATCAAGACAGTTGAGTGCAAAAGGATGGGACTGAATGAAAAATGCTTTTTAGAAATGTTGAAAACAGTTCAGGGACGAACCGCGGCAGGGATTAGACTGAACATGAGTGATTTGTGGGTGGAAGGGGGTGGATCTCAATCGCGGCAGAGCATGCCAGGATCCTATCCCACTAGACCTGTTCCCCTGAGGCTCATCAGACTTTTGGGACCCAGGACACCCATTAGCAGCCTATTGGCAGTAAGTAAGAGATATTTTTACTTGCCTCTCCTGGGCCATTCTAGTCTTCCCACCTCCACCACCACTGGGGTGTGATTGCCTCCCCACTGCAGAATGCAGTGCATGCCCCATTGGCGCGGCTGCACTGGCACTGGAAAATTGGGTCGGATTGGGCCCTCTGTTGGCACTGCTGCATTGCATAAACAGGTAGAGGACAGGATTAGGGCCTTAACAATTAACTCATTCCATTGGTTTCAGTGAGGTGTCAACTGCAGTTAATTAACTAGTTCAAGGCTAATGAGTGCAAAGAGGTGATTGAATAAGTAATGCTTTTATAAAATAGTTATTAAAATTGCATTTAATTTAAATAGCATAATGAATTAAATAATTGCTCTATCTTTGACATCCTGCATTTAGACCTTACTATTTCCCATTGACTTACAAGCTCCTTGCCTGCTACAAAATGTATGGTCCTGGGCCTCATGTGCACTGTGAACACTCAGAACAATGTCAAGGGGGGGAGGGTCTCACAGAACTGGGAACTGGAACTGAGAAATGGTGAGGTAGGTCACAATTCTGCCACTACTCGTAGAGAAGGCGTGTCCCTCTCACGGGAAAGGCTGTGTGTTTCTAACAAAATGTTCACTGAAATGGCTAAATGCCACCAAATGCATGTAAGCGCTAAAAATCAATTCCATCACATTCCATTAAAAAAATAAGCCACAGTTCTGCAATGCCAATAGTGAAATAATGCAAAGATGACAGTAAGGAGCTCTGATATTTCCCTTCTCTCCCTCTAGCACCCACTGACTACTCCACAACCTGTAAGTATCTCGGCATATAAAGTATTAATATCAACCTTTACAACATCCAACGTTCCTAGGAGAGGATTGCAGAGGTGGGGCCTTAGTGAGGTGTACTGTATAAAAGTCATACATTGCAGTGTCATACATAAAAGTCATACATTACATCTGTCTCTCCCTCTCCCCACGCCCGCGGCAAATACTCATCAGTTCCAAAAGATGTTCCAGCAGCATGTGAACTCATGCACTGCAAGCACTCCAGTGAGAGTTCTGTGGTCTCAGTCTTGGCTGCCAGCAATAGCACTGGTGGCCTTCAGAGTGCAGTCTGGTAGAAATCGTGGTCTACCTTCATCCTTCTCTTTCCAACTGAGGAATGATCATTCCACCAACGGAAGGGTGGGATAGGCTTGGACTGTAAAATGCATTTAGAATTTTGCTATTTCCTATTGACTTAGGGCCCAAACCTATCCAATTTTCCAGTGCGGATGCAGCCACAATGCAGTCCAAGGTAAGGGAAAAAAAATATTCCCTTACCATGAGGAGGCTTCAGTGACTACCACCATCACCACAGGATGCAGTGCACGCCCTGTTTCTATGAATGCATCAGTGCTGGAAAGTTGGGTAGGACTGGGCACTTAGATGTCCCTTGCCACGAGCCTGCTACAAAAATGTAGGGTTCTGGGCTTCATGTGCACTGTGAACTCTCAGAACAATGTGAAATGGGGGGTCTCACTTCAGAACTGGGAACTGGAACTGAGAAACGGTGAGGTAGGCCCCAATTCTGCCACTACTCTTAGAGAAGGTGTGTCCCTCTCATGGAAAAGGCTGTGTGTTTCTAACAAAATGTTCACTGAAGTGGCTGAACGCCACCAAATGCATGTAAGCGCTAAAAATCAATTCCATCACATTCCATTAAAAAAATAAGCCACAGTTCTGCAATGCCAATAGTGAAATAATGCAAAGATGACAGTAAGGAGCTCTGATATTTCCCTTCTCTCCCTCTAGCACCCACTGACTACTCCACATCCTGTAAGTATCTCGGCATATAAAGTATTAATATCAACCTTTACAACATCCAACGTTCCTAGGAGAGGATTGCAGAGGTGGGGCCTTAGTGAGGTGTACTGTATAAAAGTCATACATTGCAGTGTCATACATAAAAGTCATACACTACATCTGTCTCTCCCTCTCCCCACCCCCGCGGCAAATACTCATCAGTTCCAAAAGATGTTCCAGCAGCATGTGAACTCATGCACTGCAAGCACTCCAGTGAGAGTCCTGTGGTCTCAGTCTTGGCTGCCAGCAATAGCACTGGTGGCCTTCAGAGTGCAGTCTGGTAGAAATCGTGGTCTACCTTCATCCTTCTCTTTCCAACTGAGGAATGATCATTCCACCAACGGAAGGGTGGGATAGGCTTGGCCTGTAAAATGCATTTAGAATTTTGCTATTTCCTATTGACTTAGGGCCCAAACCTATCCAATTTTCCAGTGCGGATGCAGCCACAATGCAGTCCAAGGTAAGGGAAAAAAAATATTCCCTTACCATGAGGAGGCTTCAGTGACTACCACCATCACCACAGGATGCAGTGCACGCCCTGTTTCTATGAATGCATCAGTGCTGGAAAGTTGGGTAGGACTGGGCACTTAGATGTCCCTTGCCACGAGCCTGCTACAAAAATGTAGGGTTCTGGGCTTCATGTGCACTGTGAACTCTCAGAACAATGTGAAATGGGGGGTCTCACTTCAGAACTGGGAACTGGAACTGAGAAACGGTGAGGTAGGCCCCAATTCTGCCACTACACTTAGAGAAGGCGTGTCCCTCTCATGGAAAAGGCTGTGTGTTTCTAACAAAATGTTCACTGAAGTGGCTGAACGCCACCAAATGCATGTAAGCGCTAAAAATCAATTCCATCACATTCCATTAAAAAAATAAGCCACAGTTCTGCAATGCCAATAGTGAAATAATGCAAAGATGACAGTAAGGAGCTCTGATATTTCCCTTCTCTCCCTCTAGCACCCACTGACTACTCCACAACCTGTAAGTATCTCGGCATATAAAGTATTAATATCAACCTTTACAACATCCAACGTTCCTAGGAGAGGATTGCAGAGGTGGGGCCTTAGTGAGGTGTACTGTATAAAAGTCATACATTGCAGTGTCATACATAAAAGTCATACATTACATCTGTCTCTCCCTCTCCCCACGCCCGCGGCAAATACTCATCAGTTCCAAAAGATGTTCCAGCAGCATGTGAACTCATGCACTGCAAGCACTCCAGTGAGAGTCCTGTGGTCTCAGTCTTGGCTGCCAGCAATAGCACTGGTGGCCTTCAGAGTGCAGTCTGGTAGAAATCGTGGTCTACCTTCATCCTTCTCTTTCCAACTGAGGAATGATCATTCCACCAACGGAAGGGTGGGATAGGCTTGGACTGTAAAATGCATTTAGAATTTTGCTATTTCCTATTGACTTAGGGCCCAAACCTATCCAATTTTCCAGTGCGGATGCAGCCACAATGCAGTCCAAGGTAAGGGAAAAAAAATATTCCCTTACCATGAGGAGGCTTCAGTGACTACCACCATCACCACAGGATGCAGTGCACGCCCTGTTTCTATGAATGCATCAGTGCTGGAAAGTTGGGTAGGACTGGGCACTTAGATGTCCCTTGCCACGAGCCTGCTACAAAAATGTAGGGTTCTGGGCTTCATGTGCACTGTGAACTCTCAGAACAATGTGAAATGGGGGGTCTCACTTCAGAACTGGGAACTGGAACTGAGAAACGGTGAGGTAGGCCCCAATTCTGCCACTACTCTTAGAGAAGGTGTGTCCCTCTCATGGAAAAGGCTGTGTGTTTCTAACAAAATGTTCACTGAAGTGGCTGAACGCCACCAAATGCATGTAAGCGCTAAAAATCAATTCCATCACATTCCATTAAAAAAATAAGCCACAGTTCTGCAATGCCAATAGTGAAATAATGCAAAGATGACAGTAAGGAGCTCTGATATTTCCCTTCTCTCCCTCTAGCACCCACTGACTACTCCACATCCTGTAAGTATCTCGGCATATAAAGTATTAATATCAACCTTTACAACATCCAACGTTCCTAGGAGAGGATTGCAGAGGTGGGGCCTTAGTGAGGTGTACTGTATAAAAGTCATACATTGCAGTGTCATACATAAAAGTCATACACTACATCTGTCTCTCCCTCTCCCCACCCCCGCGGCAAATACTCATCAGTTCCAAAAGATGTTCCAGCAGCATGTGAACTCATGCACTGCAAGCACTCCAGTGAGAGTCCTGTGGTCTCAGTCTTGGCTGCCAGCAATAGCACTGGTGGCCTTCAGAGTGCAGTCTGGTAGAAATCGTGGTCTACCTTCATCCTTCTCTTTCCAACTGAGGAATGATCATTCCACCAACGGAAGGGTGGGATAGGCTTGGCCTGTAAAATGCATTTAGAATTTTGCTATTTCCTATTGACTTAGGGCCCAAACCTATCCAATTTTCCAGTGCGGATGCAGCCACAATGCAGTCCAAGGTAAGGGAAAAAAAATATTCCCTTACCATGAGGAGGCTTCAGTGACTACCACCATCACCACAGGATGCAGTGCACGCCCTGTTTCTATGAATGCATCAGTGCTGGAAAGTTGGGTAGGACTGGGCACTTAGATGTCCCTTGCCACGAGCCTGCTACAAAAATGTAGGGTTCTGGGCTTCATGTGCACTGTGAACTCTCAGAACAATGTGAAATGGGGGGTCTCACTTCAGAACTGGGAACTGGAACTGAGAAACGGTGAGGTAGGCCCCAATTCTGCCACTACACTTAGAGAAGGCGTGTCCCTCTCATGGAAAAGGCTGTGTGTTTCTAACAAAATGTTCACTGAAGTGGCTGAACGCCACCAAATGCATGTAAGCGCTAAAAATCAATTCCATCACATTCCATTAAAAAAATAAGCCACAGTTCTGCAATGCCAATAGTGAAATAATGCAAAGATGACAGTAAGGAGCTCTGATATTTCCCTTCTCTCCCTCTAGCACCCACTGACTACTCCACAACCTGTAAGTATCTCGGCATATAAAGTATTAATATCAACCTTTACAACATCCAACGTTCCTAGGAGAGGATTGCAGAGGTGGGGCCTTAGTGAGGTGTACTGTATAAAAGTCATACATTGCAGTGTCATACATAAAAGTCATACATTACATCTGTCTCTCCCTCTCCCCACCCCCGCGGCAAATACTCATCAGTTCCAAAAGATGTTCCAGCAGCATGTGAACTCATGCACTGCAAGCACTCCAGTGAGAGTCCTGTGGTCTCAGTCTTGGCTGCCAGCAATAGCACTGGTGGCCTTCAGAGTGCAGTCTGGTAGAAATCGTGGTCTACCTTCATCCTTCTCTTTCCAACTGAGGAATGATCATTCCACCAACGGAAGGGTGGGATAGGCTTGGACTGTAAAATGCATTTAGAATTTTGCTATTTCCTATTGACTTAGGGCCCAAACCTATCCAATTTTCCAGTGCGGATGCAGCCACAATGCAGTCCAAGGTAAGGGAAAAAAAATATTCCCTTACCATGAGGAGGCTTCAGTGACTACCACCATCACCACAGGATGCAGTGCACGCCCTGTTTCTATGAATGCATCAGTGCTGGAAAGTTGGGTAGGACTGGGTGCTTAGATGTCCCTTGCCACGAGCCTGCTACAAAAATGTATGGTTCTGGGCTTCATGTGCACTGTGAACTCTCAGAACAATGTGAAATGGGGGGTCTCACTTCAGAACTGGGAACTGGAACTGAGAAACGGTGAGGTAGGCCCCAATTCTGCCACTACTCTTAGAGAAGGCGTGTCCCTCTCACGGAAAAGGCTGTGTGTTTCTAACAAAATGTTCACTGAAATGGCTAAACGCCACCAAATGCACGTAAGTGCTGAAAATCACATTCTGTTAAAAAAATAAGCCACAGTTCTGCAATGCCAATAGTGAAATAATGCAAAAATGACAGTAAGGAGTTCTGATATTGTCATTCTCTCCCTCTAGCACCCGATGATGATGACCCCCACATCCTGTAAGTATCTCGGCACATCAAGTATTAATATCATCCTTCACAATATCCACCTTTCCTAGGAGAGGACTGCAGAGGTGGAGCCCTGGGGAGGTGCACTGTATGGAATTTGGCCAGCAAAAGGCCCCTCGGGTGGATGCAGTCAGCTCCACCAGCCAGAGCCCTTGGCCCCCAGCAATGGCACTGGTAGCCTCAGAGTGCAGACTGGCAGAAGTCATGGTCAGCCTTTATTCTCCTCTTTCCTACTGTAGAATGTTCATCCCACCAGCAGATGGGCGGGATGGGATTGGGCTGTAAAATGCCCTATTTCACCTGTTGGTGTTTTGGATTTGGGGAAAATTCACACCAGCAACAAAACATGGTTGCTGTTTGCCACGCCTCATCTCCTGGGACCTGTTTTGTTGTTCCAAGAAGAGACAGCAGCCCAATCCTACCTAACTCACCCCCACCAATGTTGGGGTGCCAGTGGAGCACACACGGCATCTTAGGATGTGGGAGGTGTTTGCAGAGGTCTGGGTAAGGGAACTTTTGTTTCCTTGTCCTGGGGAAAGCCTCTGCTTTCCCTATGTGTCTCCTTGGTTCTGCACCAGCTATTTTGCTGGCGCAGGTGTGAGCAGTGTAAGGGCAACAGAAAGTGAGGAGAGGGATCGGATCCAGGCACACACGTGGACCACCCATCCCACCACGTCACTCCCCTGTTCTGCCTCCATCCCCACCCCCTTTGTCCCATCTCTACTCCCCTTGCGCTGGTGGACGGAGTCTTCTCCACCAGTCAGCAGGTCCAGATGCCAGCAACTGCCTGCAGAAGTGATGTTCCACTGGCATCCTCCTTCTTCTGGTGGCAAAACGCACAGTCCTCTTGAAGAGGGCAGGGGGATAGAATTGGGCTGAGATATCACTAAGCATACCAAAAACAAGTCCTAATTGTGTTTGCTGTGGCAGCCAAGCATCACGAATGCCTGAGGCAGCAGGAAAACCTCTTTCTCTCAAAACAGCCTAAAAGTAGAACTGAGATTAACAATCTATCTGTTTCTCCAGATCCAGCTGTCAATATTGGACCATTCCTTTATTGTTATATTAGCCCCTCCTTTCCTGGATGCAAGTAGCATTGTCATACCCAGAAGATCTCTGGTCAGAATCTTGCTACATCTTCACACCGGCAACACGGGATGATGTTACAATAAGAATAATAGAGTTGAAATAAATCCAATATAGTAGATTAGCTTCAGCAAAGACATGTAAGAAATGCTTGCTTTCCTTCTTCCTGTCTTCAGTGCGTCACATTCAGTGTTCACAAGGTTAGCTCTAGATGAGAAAATTCCTCTAAAACCAAGACTGCTATTAGGAGTAGTGACACTGACAGATCTTTAACCATCTCCCTCAGTGCTCTAGCTCCAGCAACTGCTTCTCACAGCCCAGTCCCAACACCATCATGCTGTCTCTCTGATTGGCCCCTGTTGCCAACACTGCTGACTTACATTTGTTCCTGCACATGTCACGCACTCTCACACAGTGACTCAACTTGGGGGGAGAAAATTGGCAATACTTCTAGAGCAAGAGATCAAATTCAGCAGTTTTGGGTTTGTTGACTTGGGTGAGCAGTGCAGGCAACTAAGAAGTACCTCAAAATTAGGCTACCAGTCACCACAAGACGGAGCTCTTCAAAAGAAGATAGAGTTTATCGAGAAATGTAGAAAACAAGGCACGTTTCCCAGCTGCGTTCCTCCGCAGCCCCGCGCCCTCAACAAAGCTCCGTGATGGCACCCCCCATGGGCTATCGCCGCTCTACCTATGCAGAAATCAGCCCCCCCTACTCACCAGAGGCTCACAGAGCTTCACGCGACCTCCGCCCATGCCGTGGAAACCTGTGAGGTTTCCCGGCACTATAAACTGTGCTTCCGGGAAACCAGAAACACAGTTTCCACCCCCGTTGGGAGCATCAGAGAGGCTTCCGCGGGGTCCTAGCACCTGGCACCAGGGGCTTTTGCCCCATCTCAGTCTATGGCAGGTATGCAACTGTTTCCTTTGTGTTACTTTGCTTAGGAGATCAGCTACAGAGCTTTAAATGTGCAAGTGAAAGAAATCCTTGTAAATAGCTGCTTCTGAACTGCAGGACTTAACTGGAAAGGAGAAAATGACCAGAGAAGGCTGTACTGATTTGGGTTTCCTTCCACTCAGCCAGTGGAAGAAGGTGATTGAGTGGGAAGCTTTGAATGACACACCCATGAAAACGGAGGCTTTAGAAGAAAGAGCGGGGAAGCAGAGCACAGAGCAGAGGAAGGGTGGGGGAGATGGAGAAATTACCACTTTTATTCTGCTGGGCGTGGGTCTGCCTAAGCAGCAAGGACAGGGCTGCAGGATCCCTGGTTCCTGGAGAGAAAAATGCAACAAAAAAGGTGCTCTCTTGAGCTAGAAAGGCAGCCCCTTGAAGGGTGGGGGCAGCTAGCAGAGCAAGAGGGCTCAGCTTCCTGACTGCCTGACAAAATTGCAAAGTGGATAGTGCGGCGGTTTTCCACAACAAAGAAACACAACCAGAATGGAGGGTCTCTGCAGGAAGAGATTGCCTTGCCTCCCGCAACCAGCACAAAGCAACCAAGTGCAGGAGAGGGGGGCCAAAGGGTCAGACTGGAGTTGCTGTTATTTAGACTTGTGAGGACAAGTAGATGCATTGATTTTATTTGAGTGAACGTGTTTGCAATTAAAAAGGGGTTATTAAAAAAATCAAAAATTGAAACAAAGGAAGAAACCCCCCATACACACACCAAACCCATGCAGTGCAGGCTCCCTGCTTCTCACTGAACACCGATTATTTGCGAGATGCCAAAATGTAATCTGGCACTATAAGAAAAACTTAAAGGTAAGAGTTTATATGACCACAAATGCTGGAAGCTTGGTCTTCTATCCAAAGCACTGAAGAGTCAGAAAAGGTGTCTTGCAGAAGGTGGGTTGATTGTTCTGTTCCAGGCATTGCCAATTCAAAGGATCTCGGGCATCAGGGTTGAGAAAGACCCTTGCCTGACACCTTGGAGAGCCATAGGAGAAAGCATCAAGTTCAAAAGATCAATCACAAGATGCAGTACAATGCAGCTTTTCATGCTCTAAATATAGAAATTTATTATTTTCTAAATAATTTCTAAATTCTAAATATAGAATTTATTTATCATATTTCTATCCTGGAGAAGATTCATTCATTCATTCATTTATTCATTCATTCATTCGCCTTTCTCCCTCGGAAAAGTTCACTTAAAATATAATGCCACTTTGGGGGATCAGTGCCCCTGCAACAAACTGTGGCAATAATAAAACAAGTAACAGTTATAGTAGTTACATCTACGTTTTAAATAGCATATCAGACCATTCAAAGAGCTTCATGCACACTATTCCACTATGCACAGGAGCTCGGTTGGCCAGCCAAGCCAAGCCTCTTACTGGCCCCTACAGTGTCCCACGCAGTCTCGGTGCCGGCCAGCCAGCGGCCGATGTCGCGACACATGGTTTGGGAACCGCTGGTTTATCTCGATATTGCAGTGCGGTAAGAGGTGAGGCTGAGGCTCATAATGGCCTAAGGCCACCCACTGAATCCTTGATGGGAGCAACCCTTGGCCTTCCTGGCTCACAGCTCACACTCTTACCACTGCGCTACACTAGCTCTGTCAAGGTGTCAATTCACACAGTCCTCTCCAGTGGTGGAGTCTTGTTCTTTCGGCCAAACTTCTGAGTCATCACTGCTTTCATCCTGAGAGGAAGTCCTCTGTGGAGAATGGTTTTTAGGCCGGTATGGTTCCGGATAGCCAAAATGGTTTGGCCTCTTCATACTTGCTCCCTCTGTGTTGCGAGAAAGCCATGGTTCCAGTTCCGGAAACACAAGGTCAGCCTTCTCACCAGAATGAGACAGAGTTTTACAACCAAAGCTGGACGAAGAAGCCATGGAAGCCGTCTCCATAATGGTTGTCTCTGAAGAGGTACTGCCCAGGTTGCTTTGGCAGAAAGAGTCTCCGGTAGGCCCTGTGTGGCCCCGAATATTCTCCCCACCCAAGTGCAGTCTGTCATGGCGGATCTTTTCCATCACTTCCCATGCTATCTGTTCCAGGCGACTCATCGGCGATCGCATGTTGCATTCCTTGGGGGGCTCTCCTCGGGGTGAAGTGTACAAGCACATCTTGGAAACAGCTCTTTGCAGACGCTGGAGAGGCGTTAGGGCCTCTGAGTTGGAGGATGCATCCCAGGAACCTGGGATTTCTGGGAAGGCCCCAAACAGATGGGCAGGAGAAAATTTCTGGACGGGGGTCTTGGACACGTAGGAATAGAGGCAGAAGAAAGCATCAGCCGTTGCAGCCAGAGTCTGAACCTGCTTGAAGCGGGCTGTAAAGAGAAGGTGGAAAGCATCAGAGTAACAGTAGCATGGATCCAGGAAGCTCCGGCTCCCTTTTCACTCATATCACACCCTCAAGCTTTGGAACAACTGACCTTGTTTCCGCAGCCTCTTTAAATGCACAATGTCTGCACTCTGCCACCAGGGGGCAGCGGCGTTCCACACATTTGTTCAAGCTTTCCTGAACAGGAAGCCTCACCACAATTCCAAATTGATCAGGTTAAGGGAGAGTTCTACCATTCTCCTGTTTCTCAGTATGCAGTGAGAGGGAAGGTGGTCCAAAACACCAAAGATGGTCCCAAAGATGTGCCAGCCTCTGCTCCTCCCACTCTCTAATGTTCTCGCACTCTCGTCCTTTCCACAGTTCCCCTTCTTCTCTGTCCCCCTCTTCTTTTCCAATGCAGGTCAGGGAAGAAGCGGTGGAGGCAAGAGGTGGGCATCCCACCAACCATCTACCCGAGGGGCCCAGATGCCTCATAGAGGGGCCAGTCCTGAGCACCTCACTGTATTTCCTTATACACTAAAAGTTCCTCCTATATATGCTGACACCTGCTCAGAATATCAACAATAACAAAGAAAAACACCCCAGATCATATTCTGGTTGACCAGAGCAAAGATGCTAAAAGTCAACAGCAAGTTCTTAGGAGCTTGAATTTTCTTTAACATGGAACGTTATTTAATTCAATAAAATCAATATAAATGACCATATGCAGCTAACTTAGAACACCCTTTCCCAGGCAGTGCCCTATAGTCCCAGCTCTGCCCCATACAGCCAATGGGCCCTCCCCACCAAGAACGGGGTTCTCCAGCAGCCGTTGCCATTTGGCAGAAACAGATAATCAGAGAGGGGTGACAGCAAGACTGTCACCTGGCAGAGACCAGCATAACACTATAGCAAAGCCGAAGTACACAGACATCAAAAAATCCTATCTTCTTCTCCTGCCTCCACTTCACTTCATCAGTTGTCACCCTTGTATATCTCTTCCAATTAGGAACCCTTTGGGACAGGGAGGTCTCATCCCCTTGCTTTGTAAATTGCTTGGAGCACTTCTTGTTTAGCAGCAATCAGCAAATGAATCAAATCTGGCCTTGCTCAAATTTGGCCAGGACTCCATATTCACACCTCTCCAGCATTTGCCTGCATTTCTTTAGACAGGCCAGCTTCCTCTTAGAGGGACTCCCAACTCTAGACCTCACAGGTAATGAATGTGAGTGGCACGTACTTGCAAGCATCAGGCAAGGATCTTCCATCTCCAGCCTCTGCACTTGGGCTCTCAGGAAGAGCTGGAAGTCAATGCCCTTGGCCTGGGATGGAACAGCAAAGAAGCGAGCTGGGATCCAGGAGGTGGCTTTTGTCTCTTCCTCGATGAAACCCAGATTGGAGAGGACGGTCTCAGCATCAACCTCACAGCGCTCCAGCACCTCAGAGATACTAGGCAGAGAAGGACAGGGTGTGAACAGAGGCAGCCAAGCCCATTACCTCTCCGTTGGCCCTTCTAGTGAGGAACACCATCCTTCTGGGTCTCCTTTTTCCATATGTTTTAAAATTAATAACAACACTATTTGGGCTGCATGGTCAGAAAGATCCAGCTCTATTTTTTTTATTGATGATCCCATTTTTATTTCTATTTTCATGTTTACCTGACTTTCACCCACTTCTGTGGTGGGCATTTTCAGAGGCTGAAACAGAGCACACCAGGCCCACCCCATGCCCTAGAATAAAACTGCCCACACTGCCAAGAAACTGAGTTAACAAGTCCATATATTAGCTGGAAAGGCAAGAAGAATCAGCCTTCTGTTTGGTTATATGCAGGTCGACCGCTGACCTCTGGTTGGTTCACCATCAGCCCTAGATCTTCATATAATTGTATACTTAAGGGCCAGAATTTCGGCACAATAGTTGAGTTATTTATTACAGTTATATTTTTCCTCCAGGGAGCTCCAGGGGGCACATGCAATTCTTCTGCTTTCTTTTATTCTCCCAACAACTCTATCAGGTAGGCATGGCTGAATGTGTGCACCTGGCTTGCAGTGAGCCTCAGTACTGGGTGGTGATTCAAACAAGCATCTCCACAGTCCGAATCTTACACTCTACGACCACACAGGTATTAGGTGCCCCTCCTTCCACCCATCCTCTCCCAGCCAAGCCACAACAAATAATTGTTCCAATTTGTGCCTGAAGCTGACTTTAAAATGTTTGGTTTTTCAGGTTACTTGCAGCAATACACCCACAACACCAGTAATGTCCAGAGATTGCACCTTCAATCTGAAATACCCCTATATCTGCACAAGCTTCATTTCTGCATCATTCTCTTTATGCCTGATTCAGCTGTTCCCTCCCTGGTTCCTCACTTGTGCTTATGCCAAGGGGTTGCACTGGCAATCAGGAGAGTACAGAAAGAGATCAGCTGGATCAGAGAGAGGCAGGAATACAGTCATGCATTTAGTGACAATTCCATTTGGATTCCCCTCTTCTTTCCAAACTAAGGGCATCACCCATGGGAGGGTTCCCGTTTTATCCTCACAACCAAGCAAAGTAGGTTATGTTTAGACAGTGATTTTCAAAGAGTGTACCGCAACACATTGGCGTGCCATGAATGCTCTGCAGGTGTGCCACAGAAGTTTGGGGGAGGGTCATTTATTGTAGGGCCACTGGAGATCTGAGCCCACCACCACCATCAAAATGGTTTGCCTTGTCAGTTGTCAAAAAACTGATATTGTGTATTGGCAATTTTAATGCCTTTCAGTGTGCCATGACTCAATGCCCATGAGATGAAAAAAGGTTGAAAATCACTGGGTTTTGAGAAAGTGATCAGCCCAAGATCTTTCCATCAGCTTCAGGGTAGAGCCACATCCAGTGTCCTGTCCACCACTTCTCTTCTGGTGGTGAATGTTCTCTGATGGGTGATTCTTCATGCCAAGCTCTCCACAAGTATACTCCACTCTTACCTGGAGCTGGTCTTGTTGGTGCTGCCTGACAGGGCACTGGAAGCCATGCTGTGATCCAAATTAAGATGCTGGTAAGGCCACTGCATACCTTTTTGGGACCTGCCATGAAAGCGAAGGCAGTGAGGAGATTCCTAAAGATATATTTACACTATGAGCAAATTGGTCTTAATGATTGTTATCTTTCCCCAGATAATTGTAGACCTCGGGGTGGGCAGAAAGAGAACTCTAACAGAATTTCCAGCATCCTCACCAAACTACAATTCCCACATACTTCTAGGTGGCTGTCAAACTGCTATACACGTGTAAAGTAGACGTGTCCAGATACATTTGCCAGGCACGCTCATTCCACTCGCCCACCTCACACACACACCCCACACCAAGACTCTCCATGAGATAGTCAAGCTGAGGCTGAATCTATACATGCAACAGAGATACATGGGGGGGGGGGGAGCTAGAATAATCTTGAAGGGGATAGAATGGACTGAACTATTTCAAACTGCAGAAGAGAGGATCACATTTTTTTTTTAAAAAAAATCCTCCCCTGTGTAAAATAACAACAAAAAGTAAAAAAGAAAACTAGTATAGCAAAGACAGTGCTGTACTTGTACTACAGGTTTGATCCTGATGTACTACTTGTCTTCTGGTAGGGAGAATTTCTTTCTTTCTTTCTTTCTTATGGGAAAATTAAGTATTCAGAAACTAGATTCCCCCACCTACAGTTTATACTGATACAGTCCATTCTACTACCTCATTCTACCACCTCTTGTGGAGATCGAGCCTGAATCTCCTTGACAACTTTTTCCTCTGCTAGCAGAGCAAAAGCATCAGGATGTGAATACTCATCCGATTATTCTTTTTACATCTTAGCTAGGGATGCCTGGAAAAAAAATCCTCAGAGATTTCAAATGCCTAAGAAGGAACCTGAATATTTACTCTGAGTCTCACTTTAGGCAAAAAATGTTGGTGGCGACTCCAGGGCTCTTAGATAATTTTTGACTGGTAGTGAATCTTGACAAATATATCTTCCATGACATCTCTAACCTTGCTTACAGTTTCCTGCTAATTGACAGCTTAGTAGAGAAGTGGAGGGGACAACCTAGGAGATGATGCAACGGACGTCAATGGCAACTGGCCGATAACATCCAAACAACATATGGGTGGGGACAGCAGAGGCCCCACCACCATTCTCTGGCCTTTTCCAGTGAAGTCAGGTGCAAAAGAGCTGTGACACCCTTCCCAAAAACTCAACAAGAAGGCTATGAATAGAAAGCAGCTTCTGTTAACAATGAATACAGGCTTGGCAATGTCAGGAAACCCATGATGAGTTCATTCATCATCCAAGTAAGAGTTGTGACACTCAAGGCCATGATCCAACACTGAGCCCTGGTTCATGCATTATCTGAGACCTCAGATGGTGAAGTGCAGCTCATCCCTTCCCCTCCAGATGATGCCACATATGAGCCAAGGTCCCCCACAGGAGTGCAATGGCCCCATTCACATGATTTGCCACCCTCCTCACGGTGTGGAAAATTCATGTGAATGGAGCTCAGCACCAGCATTCCTGGAGATGGGGGCAAAATGCTTCCTTTATTCAAGTGTCTGGTCTCTGGTGTAAAGCTGCCCAGCCCCCTCGTCTTCACAGCCAGTCATAGCTGCAAAAGCAATGCAGGTAACGCAGCAGCAGTCACAGTGGGGCTCCTCAGATCTGTGCCACCTAAAGAGGCCTAGGTGCCACATCCTGGCCCCACCCCCTGCTTGGCCCAGGGCTGCGGTGTTTCAGGAGATGCTTTAGAAAAGTCCCCAAAGTCTCAATTAAAGTCGAAGCCTCAGAAAATAACAAATTCTTCAGTTGAATATCATCTGAACAGTCTGCCCACTTGTTCAAATAGGGGGCTGAATATTTCTTACTGGTCATTACGTTGAACATACAATGCAAAATCATATGGGAAAGAGATTCTACCTTACCCAGCTCACATCTACAGCATCTTTCATTATATGGGGTCTTCTTGAATCTTCCATACAGCACAGCCGAGGGAAATACATTGCACAAGTCCCTTGGTGTGAAAGTGCCATAAAGCACTTTCACACCAGAGTCGGGAGGCTGGAGTCGGGAGGCTGGCACACAAATGCACGCCGGCCTCTGGAATCTAACTCTCGCACCATTGCACTGGAGGAGAGGTGAGTTCACACAGGCCATGTCAGGCAGGTGTGGGGGTCTGCGGAGGGTGGGGGGGAAGACGGAATGGAGGTGTTCTGGGGTGGGAGAGGGTGGGTGGGAGGTGGGCCCATGGCAGCCCTGGGCCAAGCAGGGGGTGGGGCCAGGATCTAGCACCTCGGCCTCTTTAGGTGGCACAGTTCTGAGAAGCATCACTGGGACTGCTGCTGCATAATCAGGATAAGAGGAATCAATTCCCCCGGCCCTAAGCTGAATTGGGGCCAGCCCCAACCCCGCACTGGATATGTAACAGGTCAATTGGCCTGCCGGTTCCAGTGCGGGTTAGGATTGGGTTGCCTGTATGCTAATACTACTGTTGCTTTACATGTCATCACCAGGACGGATGATTTCATTTTAAACTGTTATTTATTTGTGCGTGCATTTCACAACAAAAACCCTCAAGATCTCACTTCAGAAGAAAAACGTGAAACTCTTTAAAATTTAAAAAAAATCAAACTGAAATGCTGAAATATCGCCAAGCTTCAGATTTGTACCAAAATGCCATGCCAAGAAGGCTTCCATTTCTCACCTGAACTCGCCTCTGTCTTTGTCCAGTAGCAGTGTTGCTGGAGGGAGAAGGGGGGGGGGAAGGCTGTAGTGAGCAAAAGGTGCTTGAAGGATTCCTCCACCCACCATTCCCATCTTCTCTATACTTTCTCTTCCCCCCCTTTCCTTTTACAGTCCAGGATATGGGAGAAGCAGTGCAAGTGAGTAGGTGGGCAGAGGTGATTGCCCCCTACCCCAATTCCTGCCTGAGGCGACTGCATCAGTTGGCCTCACTGATAGTCCTGCCCTGCCTGTTGGCTTCAAGATGCTCATGGCATTCACCTTCAGCTCCAAGGCTAAGGTCATCTTCAAAGCTGGTTCTGTTACTGCAGGATTCTGCAAGAGAAGACAAACAACAATACATCCACAGTCACCCAAGTGCAACAAGTTCAGAAACCGGAAGGGGACTGGACAAGATCAAATGTCCAGATGGCTTTCCTCATACAGTTCTCCCAGGAACAGGTTACAACACAACTTCCTCCAAAGAGGGCTCTCGTGAGTTGCGACAAAAGCAAAAGAACATGGTACTGATGACAGACGGGAAGTCAACATCCTGAAAGTCTCAGCAGTTTCTTTTTAATGCAACTTTCTCACCCTTGCAGTTACAGAAATGCAACTGAAAGTGTGTGAACAACACCTCGAGAAATCAGAGAGGGTGGAGGAGTTGCTGAACAAACTTTCTGTAGGACTGTAACATATAATTCCTTAGTAGGTTAGATTAATTGATTTTAAACCTTGAATAATACATTTTAGAAGATGCTGCAAGGGTTTTGCTCTGGATTTGCAGTTTGGATCAGCCAATGCTCCAGCCACAGTTCGGCTACATATTTATTAAGTGGACTGAAGCTGTGAAAGGCTATCATGTTGAGTAGGGCACTGGAGGTGCTGGACTGCATCACTCTTTCCTTCCAGCCATTTGTCTGCTCAAAATCACTTTGGCAAGCCGCTTCCCCATTTGTGTGTGTGTGGGGGGGGGGGAAACATTCAGGGTCATGTATCTCCTGAAAGGAGAAAAGCAACTGGGGGAAAGGGAGTGTGAGTAGAAAAATGGCCCAAACTGAAAGGAAAGACCACCCCTCCCTGTTGGTACTCCTCTCAAGGCTGCAGCCTCTGGTGCTTGTTTGATTATCATCCCAATCCTAACTAAACCCCCCCCCCCCACACACACACACTGATGCATCCGCAGCAACAGAACTCACTCCGCGTCCTGGATGGCAGGAGGTCCTGGAGGCTTCTTTAAAATAAGGGAACTTTTGTTCCCTTACCCCAGGGAAAGCCTTTGCTGCCCCAATGGATTTCCTAGGATTTGCCCCAGCCATTTTGCTGGTACAGAACCAAAGAGATTAAGGGAGAGAGAAGGGAACAGGGACAGGGATAGAATCCTGGCGCACACTGGTGCTGGTGGGAGCCACCTCCTCCCTCCCTCATATCACCTCCCATCTGCCCCCTCAAACCCAGAGGCTCCCCTGTTCCTCCCGCTCCCTCCCTGGTCCTCCTATTGCCCTTCCCCCGTGCCAGCTTGCCTGCAGTTCCACACATTGCCGACTGACAGCAGGCCTCCGGCACAGCTAGTGACCGTTCTGAAATGGCTGCCAGTGGCACACGGCACATGCTGCCACATGGCCACTTATGACCGCTGGACCACTGTTCCACTACCGTAAAGCACAGTTGGGATTGAAATCCTAGTTTGTTTTGTTCGGATTTGGGAGAAAGTTACATGTGGCTGAGAATTTTGTATTGCTTGACCTGAGATCCCCTAGAACTTGGATTCTAAATGTCCAAGCCCTAGCCTGCCTTGCTCCATTGTCAAGATAACCACAGCAATTATAGAAGTGATGGAGAGCACTCACCATTGGCAAGGGGACCAGAGATACCCTCTGGGAAAGGTTCCACTGAAGAGCTGAAAACCAGAATCAAAAATAATATATTACTCTCTTATTTAAAACTCTCTCATTACAGTCTTAATGAAACCTATTATTTCCCTATTCTGAAGATCATAAGAACATAAGAACAGCCCCACTGGATCAGGCCATAGGCCCATCTAGTCCAGCTTCCTGTATCTCACAGCGGCCCACCAAATGCCCCAGGGAGCACACCAGATAACAAGAGACCTCATCCTGGTGCTCTCCCCTACATCTGGCATTCTGACTTAACCCATTCCTAAAATCAGGAGGTTGCGCATACACATCATGGCTTGTACCCCATAATGGATTTTTCCTCCAGAAACTCATCCAATCCCCTTTTAAAGGCGTCTAGGCTAGACGCCAGCACCACATCCTGTGGCAAGGAATTCCACAGACCGACCACGCGCTGAGTAAAGAAATATTTTCTTTTGTCTGTCCTAACCCGCCCAACACTCAATTTTAGTGGATGTCCCCTGGTTCTGGTATTATGTGAGAGTGTAAAGAGCATCTCCCTATCCACTCTGTCCATCCCCTGCATAATTTTGTATGTCTCAATCATGTCCCCCCTCAAGCGTCTCTTTTCTAGGCTGAAGAGGCCCAAACGCCGTAGCCTTTCCTCATAAGGAAGGTGCCCCAGCCCCGTAATCATCTTAGTCGCTCTCTTTTGCACCTTTTCCATTTCCACTATGTCTTTTTTGAGATGCGGCGACCAGAACTGGACACAATACTCCAGGTGTGGCCTTACCATAGATTTGTACAACGGCATTATAATACTAACCGTTTTGTTCTCAATACCCTTCCTAATGATCCCAAGCATAGAATTGGCCTTCTTCACTGCTGCCGCACATTGGGTCGACACTTTCATCGACCTGTCCACCACCACCCCAAGATCTCTCTCCTGATCTGTCACAGACAGCTCAGAACCCATCAGCCTATATCTAAAGATCATAAGACAATAAAGTCCCCCTCGACAAAGCTTGATTTGGACTTGGGGTTTCCTAGGCTTTGAGACTGACCAATAATTTCCCCTTTGGTTAGGGAGGTATTAATGAGTTGTATGGTTGTTGTCCCATTTGCAGGTTCATTCTGTGATTTGGCCAACTCTTACGTATGCGTCTTCTTAATGTTTAGTCGTGAGAATGGATAATGGCCGGATCCCAAAGGATCTCCTCTATGGAGAACTTGTGCAAGGAAAGTGCCCTACAGGTAGACCACAGCTGCGATACAAGGACATCTGCAAGAGGGATCTGAAGGCCTTAGGAGTGGACCTCAACAGGTGGGAAACCCTGGCCTCTGAGAGGCCTGCTTGGAGGCAGGCTGTGCAGCATGGCCTCTCCCAGTTTGAAGAGACACTTGGCCAACAGACTGAGGCAAAGAGGCAAAGAAGGAAGGCCCATTGCCAGGAAGACAGACCAGGGACAGACTGCACTTGCTCCCAGTGTGGAAGGGATTGTCACTCCCGAATTGGCCTTTTTAGCCACACTAGACGCTGTTCCAGAACCACCATTCAGAGCGCGATGCCATAATCTTTCGAGACTGAAGGTTGCCAACAAATGTTTAGTATTTTTCTCTTCTGCATTCTTTCTGGGCTGTACATTTCTCCTTCCTTTCTCCAGTCACCTGCATCAAATTCTGCCTGTCCTCCAGTAGTCTTTGGACCTACCTGTATTCATTAATGACCTTTGGTCTGTTCTCATCATCATTAGACTTCAGTTTATTCTTGGCCTGGTCACCCAGGCCTTTTTGGTGAGATGAGTTATGCAGACTCTTATCTCCTTCTGTTCCTATTTGACTTTGACTTTGGCTGTAGATTCATGGTTTTTGTTTTTTTCAGAAATACAAATACAAACCTTTCCCCACTTGTAACCCACCATGTTTCTGAGCATTAAATTGGGGGGGGGGGGGAGGAAACGGGATTGATGTCTATTAAATGGTAACTAAGGGCCTACAAAGGATCATTTCTGCCTGTGGTAGCAGTTATAGCTTTCAAACTCAGCAAACACTGAATTCCAGCTGCATCACAAAAGAATCTAAATCCTTAAACTTAACAGTTTTGCAAATTTTGAGGGTTTATGAAATATAAATTCAGATATAGTTTGGAGAATCTGTAAAATGGTGGGGTTTGTTCTGGGGCAGGCAGATCCATGAGGTACTGGGAGACTGAAAGGAGTGTGCTTGGGGAGGGAGGAGGGGTCCTCCTGGAAAGCAGGGGCAGGCAATTAATTTCTGTGGAGTTGAGGCTATGCTGTGCTCCGGGAGGGGCAGGAATCACAGCACTGCTACATTTATTTTCTATCCAAGGAACATGAATAGAAGTGGTTTTACTCTGAATAACACAATTGTGTCACCTAGTGGAAAGAACATGACAGAAAAAGCCATTTTCTTGGAAGACCTGGGAGGGGTACAACTACTGGCTAATGGTTGGCAACCTTCAGTCTTGAAAGACTATGGTATAAGCCTACAGCACCCGGTATTCCCAGGCAGTCTCCCATCCAAGTACTAACCAGGCCTGACCCTGCTTAGCTTCCGAGATCAGACGAGATCGGGCTAGCAAGCTTCAGATTCAGTACAACATTCTGGAAACCTCAACTTTTGTTCCAAAGATATTTTTCTATACCACCTAGAAAATAAAACATTTCGCATTTAGATCCCAACAACAGGGATCTAAAGGGAAGGCAACCTTAGACTTAAGCCAACATGGCACCAAGGACACACAGGGTGAGTGGCTTCACTAGGGTTTGTGTTACCCAATGCGGGAGGCCAGTACATCACTCCCAAGATGGACCTCCTCCCATGCAGTGGAAGAGAAGCTCAACTAGAATGCATACCACTAAGCAGGAAAGGCACCACCATCAGGTGCAGGAAGATGCCAGTATGGCTCAAGACAGCCTCCATGGACAGAGGCAGTGTACCTTCATTTGGAGTTGTTGAGGTGGCATCAGCATGAGAGGCTCCTGTTTGTGGGCTTCTCGGAACAACTTGGGAGGCTTCCTGTGCAAAGCAGGATGATGGTTTGGAGGGACTCTGGCCTGATTTGGCAAGGATCCTTTTAAGGTCATATGTCACAAAAATAGACCCTGGGGTGAGTGCCTAATGGCAGAATTCTGGACCTGATACAAAGAAGAATAATTACCTATCTTTTTTGTTTTATCCTTGCTTGTACTGTAATATGTGAGGCTTCCTTAGAGACAGACGTTTATACGGAAACTATGTCTCAGTTTTCACACAAGAGAAATTTTCTTCAGCCATTGCTGAATCCAAATCCCACAGGAACTATCACATGCATTACAGTCACTCAGCATGGTGGAAATCTTCCTTGGTTTCCATGGTCAAATTGTTGTGCGGCAAACAGAACCCTCCCCCCCCCACACCCAGCCCCATTGTGTGAATGCAATGGCTTGCTAGGATTCAGGGAGAGAACTGGGGAGGGTGTGTCATGGCGGGTGTTCCTGTGGCACTTGTGTCTGCTGTTTTTAGTTCCTCTCTAGAGACACTTGGCCAACAGTCTGAGGCAAAGAGGCAAAGAAGGAAGTCCCATAGCCAGGAAGACAGACCAGGGACAGACTGCACTTGCTCCCAGTGTGGAAGGGATTGTCGCTCCCGAATCGGCCTTTTCAGCCACACTAGACGCTGTTCCAGAACCACCTTTCAGAGCGCGATACCATAGTCTTTCGAGACTGAAGGTTGCCAACAACAGTTTTCGGGAAATGTTGACCCTGAGCATTTCATCAAGGCCAGCCCTAGATCTAGTATTCTTGACAGGCTACGCGAGAGAGACCATGATAGTCACCTGCCCTATTTCTAGCTCTTTAAAGCTCTGGGCTCGCATTTTAGCCAGCTTAGCAAAGTGTTTGGTAATCCTTCCTGAAAGGATTCAAATCTGCCTTTTGTGAACATCTTCACAAAAGGAATTATACTTGACTATTTGACACTTGGCACAAATTTCTTGGCCCTGGCCCCGTCTCCCACAGCACGCGACTGGTACTCTGGCTTTAGTCTTCAAAATGGAAACACAGTGAGGCAGCGGGGAGAGTATCGTGACAGTGTCTTTGCAATGGCTGTGTCTTTGCAACAGTTGCGCACCTCACAATAATAATGTCAAAATTATTTCAAAACAAGCTGTTATAATTCAGTCAGGTCAGTAGATGGAACCACAGTCCAGAGAACCTTAAGGTATCTATGTCAGGAGGCTCACCCCACAAGGATCCAAGGTTCCACAGCACAGATCCAAGGTTCCTATTTCTAGCCCAGGCAGCTCTACACAGAGTTATGGAGGACACCGGCACACCGCTGAATGTTCTGCTCTTCTTTGGAATGGAGATTCCCACACACCCCAAGTTGGAGGCAAGTAAGATGTGAGTATACATCATATTGCAGTCTCTCAATGGAGGTGCCATTCCCTGTAACTAACACGGAGCTCAATCCTATTCAACTTTCTGGCACTAGTGCAGCTGCAATGCAGCCTCAAGGTAAGGGAATAAATGTTCCATTACCTTGAAGAGGCCTCTGTGACTTCCTCCGTACCACAGGATGCAGCGCATGCCCCGTTGTCACAGCTGCCCTGGCACTGGAAAATTGGATAGGATTGGGCCCACAAGCATCTTTTGATAAGGGCTCATGCATTGTTTGCTTATTTGCTTGTTTGTTTACACATTTTATAGCATCCTTCCTCCAAGAAGATCAGGGTGATGTATATAATGTTTTCCCTCCTTTCATCCTTCCAATAATCCTGTGAGGTAGGTCAGGCTGACAGATACTGACTGGCCCAAGGTTACCCAGCAAGCTTTGTGGCTGAGTAGGGATTTGAATCTGAATCTTCCAGGTCTAACACAAGAACTACTACACCGTCTTCTCCACCAGCCTATTCCCTCCTCCATGTAGACTCACCTGCATTCTTCCAGCCAGGTCTCAATCTTGTTGGATGAGCTCCCTGTTGGAAACAAGTCAAAGAGGAACACATATTTATCGTGGGTACTCTCCAAAATATTCTTTGTTCCTTTGATCAAATCAAAAAATTCAAAATTTTTATTTTGACAATCCCATACTGTTAGGAAAGCGCTCGGGAGGTGACTGTGATGGTTGTCCTCTTCTATTGGATGTTCCAGGACTTACAAGAGCCAGCACAGCTGGGTGCACAACTCACTCCATCACTAGTCTGACCAGACGGACACAATAATAGAGGTCAGTGTTTCTCAGACTGTGGGACAGGACCCACTAGGTGGGTCGCGAGCCAATTTCAGGTGGGTCCCCATTCATTTCAATATTTTATTTTTAATATATTAGATGATGCTCCCATAGTATGTGACTGCATATGGGGAAATGTTACAGACCTGTACTTTTAACAAGCTACTATGTATATTCTTTTAACAATGATAGTCAATGGGACTTACTGCTGGTAAGTGTGGGTAGAATTGCAGCCTAGGAGTGTTACAAATTGTCCTGCTTGATGATGTCACCTGGTCATGACATCACTTCCAGTGGGTCCTGGCAGATTCTCATTCTAAAAAGTGGGTCCTGGTGCTAAATGTGTGAGAACCACTGATAGGTCCTATACGAGATTCTATATGAGACACGTAACCAGAAGCGAACATTCCCAACTTCCTAGCTCACAATGGTAACATACAGGGAGGTAGGAAAGGTCAGGTGCAGTACCAGATTGTTTCTAATACAGAGATTGTGTCATATCTAATTATTCCACGTTTAGTAGAATGCATGTTAAAAATGCAGACTGTTGAAAATTCATGTGAGTTTTTCCAGGAAAGAAAATCCCCTGCAATTTTGATTTTGCTCTTTTACGAACCCCAGTTGCATTATAGAATAAATTATTTCATCTGACATATTTCCCAACCTTCAATAAGAAAATGAAAAGTGAAAGAAACAGGAAAGGTGGTGGAGAGGAAGAGCAATATGACTCAAGTGGATGCACGGGTAACTGATTTTGTCAACGGCAGGGCCTGGCCATACCTTGTGGTAAAGCACATGACATGCTGTATGTACAACCCCTGTGATTTCCAGTTAGAAAGATCTCAGATAGCAAAGACTGGGGGGAAACCACTCCCTAAGAGATCATGAAAAGTTGTGAAAAATAGCTAGTGCTGGGCTAGATGCTCTGATGGTCTGGAGCAGGGGTGTCCAAAGTTTTTGGCAGGAGGGCCACATCTTCTCTCTGACACCGTGTCAGGGGCCGGGGGGGAAGAATTAATTTACATTTAAAATTTGAATAAGTTTACATAAATGAATATATTAAAGAGGAACTTATATGAATGGATGAAGGTCTTGCAATAGCTCAAGGCCTATAAAAGACCTTGCAAAAAGCAAGTCTGGCCATTCCTTTGCTGCTGCTGCTGCATCACAGACGTGAAACAGCAAGAAGTGGAGGGAGCCGTCATTCCACAGCTCACGTGAGTGGTCAAACAGTCGCCCTCATGCTGAGAGCAGTTGCATCGGGCCAGTGTGGGCTCAAACAAATCTCTGGAGGGCCAGAGACTCATTGGAGACTGGGGGCTCCCTGAGGGCCACATTGAGAGACCTTGAGGGCCACAAGTGGCCCCAGGGCCTGGGCAAAGACAGATGTAATGAAAAAGGACAGCTCATAGCACAATTCTGATGCATGAGTGTGGCTCTCCAAGTGACATGACAAGCATGTATACTAGCAAACTGAGCACAGCCCTAAGTCCTTCCCACCCCCATGCTTCAAGGAGGTGGGTCACTGTTACTGTTTTAAAAGGACTGGTTAGTTGGCAACCTTCAGTCTTGAAAGACTATGGTATAAGCCTACAGCACCCGGTATTCCCAGGCGGTCTCCCATCCAAGTACTAACCAGGCCTGATCCTGCTTAGCTTCCAAGATCAGACAAGATTGGGCATGTGCAGGGTAACAGCTGCTGCATTAACATTTATGCATTTCTTCATTCATTTTCTCTTTCTTAAAGGTATCTTTTCATCTAAAAGGAACGTTGAGGGAGAAAAAATATTTTTTGATGTCAAAACCAGGGATCTGCCAATCCGCAACGTGCTCAGCCATCTTCTGCTTCAAACATGAAGAATTCCCCCCACCCACGCACCCATTTCAGCTGAGCTCTGAAGGAGAAACTCTCATTTGGATTGGATGCCATGAGTCTGATTCCACCACTGCTCACAAAACGTTGTGCCTTTTACTACCTGAAGGCAGCTTCAAATGGAAACCACAGTGCTCATAGACCATGGAAAGTGTACATGGAATATGAGGGCACCTCATGTATAGAGTGGCAACTAACAAGAGGCTGAGCTGTGAATTACAAACTTCTCTTCTGCCATGAACTCACTTGGTGGCCTCGGACAAGTGACTCTGCCTCTGTCTCAGCTTCACGTGGGGACTAAAATACTGACCTACCTTGCAGGGTTGTTGTGAGGACTAGAACAAGTTAATGTATTGGAAACGCAAATATGCTATATACAGACAGAAATATTACTAGGCCAAAAGATGTGTTGTGGGAATGCATGACCAGAAAGCCAGTAAAGAAGCAGAAAAGTGTGCAAATGCACAGCGACCGCACCTGGCAAGAACCCATCCACCAAGGATGGTGGCTGCACCTGCAGCGCTTCCTGTGGAGCGTCAGGTACCTCATCTTCAACGGCCACGCTGTGCCACATGCAGCTGCGTTTGGCCCACGCCTGCCTCCGCTCCCACGAGGATTGCCTCAGCCATGGGGTGAAATTTTCCATAGCTAGCAGAAAGCTAGGAAGAAACAAAACATAAGGGAGCTGAGATCCGAGGATGACAGACTTGGTGGCAATGACAGGAATTCTTCTCTTGGGGTCATTGTAAGACGGTTTACCAGCCATTTGTTGTCTGGGACGCAGGGGTTTTCCCCTTTGGATTACAAGTAGAGACACACTTCATTTGACATTCAAACAGATACGCATGAGTTTTTCTTGATCCTATGTTGATCCTTCCTCCTTCACCTGGTTCTTCAGGTGGGGAAGGAAATCTCTGAAAGCTTTCGTTTCTTCACTATAACCTGAAGCTGACTTCAGGAGCAGTGGCATTCTTGGCCACTGTGTCACCTGGGGCACTCCTCCAAGGATGCCACCCCCCACTTGGAGACGCTGCCCCCCTGCCCGCTGCCTCACTCCAAGAGTTCTGGTCAAAAATGGGAAGTGACCATTTTTGGCCCCCAGAAGGCCTTCTGGAGACCAAAAACTGTCACTTCTGGTTTTCTTCATGAAGTGATGATATTCACCCTCCAGAAGGCCTTAAAAGGCCTTCTAAGGGCTGAGGAGGCCGCGTGGCTTCCCCAGCCCTCAGACTGCCTATGGGGCATAATTACTGCGCTGGGGCACCTCCCTTATAAGGAAAGACTACAGCATTTGGGGCTCTTTGATCTAGAAAAAAGGCACCTGAGGGGGGGACATGATTGGGACTTACTAAATTATACAGGGGATGGATAGAGAGAGACACTCTTTTCCCTCTCACACAACACCAGAACCAGGGGACATCTGCTAAAATTGAGTGTTGGGAAAGTTAGGACAGACAAAAGAAAATATTTCTTTATTCAACTTGTAGTTAGTCTGTGGAACTCCTTGCCACAGGATGTGGTGATATCATTTGGCCTAGGTGCCTTTTAAAGGGGATTGGACAAATTTTTGGAGGAAAAATCCATCATAGGTTACAAGTCATGATTTATATGTGCAACCTCCTGATTGTAGAAATGCGCTATGTCAGAATGCCAGATGCAAGGGAGGGCACCAGGATGCAGGTCTCGTTGTCTTGTGTGCTTCCTGAGGCATTTGGTGGACCACTGTGAGATGCAGGAAGCTGGACTAGATGTGCCTATGGCCTGATCCAGTGGGGCTGTTCTTATGTTCTGGGGGAAGGCCCTCAGGGAGTAGCCCTCAGATCAGTGAGCCAGTACTATTGACAGTCAAGTGAGTGCCACTGGGGGACTGGATGTTGGCACGATGGTGTCCCCCCAAACCTGGCACTAAGGGCATTTGCCCCCCTTGCTCCCCTCAGGTACACCACTGTTAAGGAGAGAGGTGAAAGCTCTTGCTTACTGTCCACCCAGGATACCTTTTGCTAGACACTGGGTCACCTGCATCAAAAGATTGCATCTGTAGGACAACCTGCATAACATTGGCAGTCTTTCCTTAGTGCAAAGATATGTTGGGTAATGATGAGGCTTCTTGGATTCCCCTGTAGCACTGTCTACATCAGGGAAGACCAGCATATGCTTCGTGTTGCCCAAGCCTTGCTCATTTCTTTTTTTAAAAAATTTATTTGTTATTATTTTCCAAAATAAAAACAAACAAATATAAACAAACACAAACTCAATACACAACACACACACACACACACACACACACACACACACACACACAAAACACACCATTGGAGGGTGCAGACAACCATATATCAATAGATTAATCAATACTTCTAATCTTCTTCTTCTTCTAGCTTAGCCTCTTAATATCCTTTATCTATCATATCATATCCTGTATAATATATCATGTATACAATATATTCATCTAAATGCCCTGTCTTATACATCTACAACTCCATTTTCAACCAAGCATACAATGATCTCCATTGCTCTATCTGTGTCGGTTTGCGCTGTTGATAGGCTCTGTAAGCCTATCCATTTACGCCACATTCATTATTTTCTCTATTAATTCATCTTTCATTGGAATTTTAATAACTTTCCAGTATCTAGCATATAAAATCCTTATAGCAATATCATAGTAACTAAATACATATCATTTCCTTTATCTATAATATCTTTATTATATAATATTTCTTTATCTATAATATCTAAGATAATATTAAGCAAATAACTTTTGCAATTGAAGGAAGACTTTCTTTTGTTTTTGAGATGAATTTAAGCCATTTATGTTGACAGAGTAAATACTCCATCCTGCCTTAACCATCATGTTTCTTTTTACTATTCACATTCTCTTTTTGTCTTCTTCTTGTTGCTATCAGTGAGTGCCTCCTTGCCTCTCTAGTTTCTTCCTTCTCTGATTCCTCAATTGTCTCTGAATCATCTGATTTCTTTTCTTCCAGCTCCATTTCTACACTTTCTAGTTCTTCTCAATTCCTCTTCCTCATTTTCTTCATTTCTCGTCTCACCTTTCATCACTGTTCTCAAAAAATTTTCTGCTTTCATTGTTGAATTTATATTGTATCTCTGTGACTAGAATTGAAAAAAACATACCTTCTGGGAGAAGCCATCTATATGGTATTTGCTTTCCTCTTAAAAATTTTACTAGCTCTTCATATTCTTTTCTCTTCTTTCTCACTCTCTATGCGACATGTCTCAGAATTTTCACTTTGCTACCCTCCACCATCCATTCCTTTTCCTGTGAGATCTTCAATATTTTATCTCTGTAAAAAGTTCTGATGAATTTCACATGGATTTCTCTTGGTAGTTCATGTTTTCTTAGAAAGTGCTCACTCTTCTCGCTGAATCCAGATCCATGAGTATCTCATCTGTTGGCGTGTCAATCCACTTTGATATTAAATCACCAATCAGACGTCGTGTACCTTCCCCTTTCTGTTCTGGTACATTTTGTATTCTCACCACTCGAGCTGCACTCTCCATCTGAATTTCCATTAAAGTTGCCTCTCCATCATATTGGTTTTGTTCTATCTCCAGTATTCTAGATTGATCTTTTGTTGTCTTTTTTTCTAATTTTCTAATCTTTTGTGTATTCTCATCTGCTTGGTCTTTAATGGCTTTCAGTTGCACACTAAGATCATTTATTTGTGTAGTTAAAACATCCAGACTAGCTTTTATAGCTGTAAAAATTGATTTGTGTGCTGCTGTCCCATCATCACTAATTTTTCTATATTGTCTTGTAATGTCTGCTTCCAGTCTTTCCCTTTCCGTTCCTCTTGTGTTAGTTTTCCCAAGTTTGACTCCAGGGCAGGAGAGCCTCTAACTTTTGCTCCTTTTCCTGTCATCCTTTTTCTTCCTTCTTATATCTTCTTTCTTAGTTCTTCCAACATCCTTCCCTGCTTGGGGCCTTCAGCTTAGTTTCAGCATGAATCCTCACCAACACCGACATTGATAGCTGGGTTTCCTTGGAGAAAAAACAGCCCCTGGCTGGACCCTTCCTCTCCGAAACCATACACCATCTGTAGGATCAAATCTCTCCTGATCACAGATCCTCGGATCTCATCAGACCCATGGTTTTTTGGCAGGAAATAGCATGCTTTCCCAAGAGCTTTCAAGAGCTCAGAAAAGCAAGGCCATTCAGTTGCCTCTGGCCCCACCCCCATCCAGCCTTGCCCCTTTCAAGAGGCATGGAGCAGTGGATGAATCAGGTAGGACAGCTTAATTATGCCAAGGCCTGTGTCATCCTCTTTCGCAGGGCACAGTTTGGTAATCACTAACTTAGGAAACATCTTTGTAGCTGCAGGCCCAGATCCTGTAACTGGAAATGGGCAAACCAGAGCTGTATTTGTCACTGTAAAGAGCATGATGAGCACTGCTGTTATCACAAGTGCCACTTGAGGCTTTGAGAGCCCTGTTTCCGCCTTGTGGCTTGATGAAATGAACAGGCTGTTATTACAGCTGGCAATAAACCGAGGTTGGTGGCTGAGCCCCCAATGTTATCCCGAGTCACAGCATGACTTGCAGGAAGTGCTTACTGCTCTTGACTGCGCTTTGTCAGGTGGTGCAAATGGCACCCATCTTTTGACATTATCCTGCAATGATCTCTATAGCTTATTGCACACTTTATGGTTGGCAACCTTCAGTCTCGAAAGACTATGGTATAAGCCTGAAGTACCCGGTATTCCCAGGCAGTCTCCCATCCAAGTACTAACCAGGCCTGACCCTGCTTAGCTTCCGAGATCAGACGAGATCGGGCATGTGCAGGGCAACAGTTGCACACTATAACATTTCATATTTATTAAAGATAAATGGCTTCTTTTCTGAGCATTCCCAGCTTTTTCCTGATCTTATTCCTGTTCCCCATAACAGCAGCCTGGTGCACAGAAATTTAGCAGTTTTTCTGTCATGGTGTCATGCCTCAAGAACAGCAAGTCACTTGTTCTTGTTTGGTGTGCATCAGACTGCTATTAAAGCACAGGAGTAAGGCCAGCAAAAAAGGTGGCAACCTTATCTTCAGGTGATGCGTACAGGACGCCGATGCGTATCACATTTGACTCAGCCCATGGTGTGAAACCCCTTGATAAACCTTGTTAAAGCTAAGCAGATGGGAGGCTGGTCAGGGTTTGGATGGAACATTGACTAGGAATCTTATGTATTCTGCATTTAGCTACAAGGAGGAAAAGCTAAATAAAATAATATGTTCACCTGCTGATTGCACCCATTCAGAGTGATGCAACACGGTATACTTTGGGTGTGAATGATAACTCAAAAAGAGAGAGAAATCTCACTAGGTGAGACATTCCTGACATACTTCCATGGTGCTGTGTTCTTATAACTACACCCAGTCCAAGGCTGGTTCACACCTGCATGTTCATCTGTTGATGACTGAGGGCCCAATCCCACCCAACTTTCTAGCTCTGTTGTAGCCACAATGCATCCCCTTGGTAAGAGAACACCTGTTCCCATACCTTGAGAAGGCCCCAGTGACTGCCCCACCTTCACAGGATGCCGCACACACCCCACTGGCACAACTGCACCAGCACTGGAAAATTGGGTAGGATTGGGCCCGGGTGCATATGAATGAGCTGTCATCTACCCCCCCCCCCCCGACCAGTTTTGTATCAATCCCAAAGTAGCGCTTCATATATTTAGCTGCCACTCAATGAGTGGTGTGTGATTTGGCCCTGAGCTACTGTCAGGCAGTCTCTGGCCCAGTTTTAAAGTTGCACATTGGCACCGTTAAAAATGGGTGGAAATGCACAGAGGGCCGCACTCTACACAGCTTTCCCAGATGGAGCAGCCCCGTACCATACTGATTTCATAAGCTACTCCATGGTTATGGGAACATCATGCTATGAGTTGGCTGTTTGATTATGGTGAATCAGGATTGAGGTTAAAAAAAAAATCAAAACAAAACAAAAAGACGCTGAATATCCAAGAGATGAGCATGTAAGAAACAGATGCTTGGGGGGGGGGGGGAGGTGAGAGGAAGAGAGCCATAAGTGAGCTGCAGGGCTTTTCTCAGGGAATCTGATGTGCAGCAGTACATTTGCTGCCTTGTGACAGTGCCTGCTGTGGGTCTATACGTGTACGCAACAATTTGTAAAGAAAGCTACTACATTATAAAGAAGGCATGTCTCCAGCCCTCTCCAAAGGAAACTACTCAGGTAGCATTGCGCTTGAAACATGGGCAGCTCCAGGTCTGAGGGGGTTCCTCAATATGGTGCCCTCCAGTGGGCTCCCTCCTCTTTTCTTGGTGTCAGGTGTGCAATGGTTGGCAACCTTCAGTCTGGAAAGACTATGGTATAAGCCTACAGCACCCGGTATTCCCAGGCGGTCTCCCATCCAAGTACTAAACAGGCCTGACCCTGCTTAGCTTCCAAGATCAGGGATGTGCAGGGTTGCTGTGTGCAATGGATGTTGGCTTTTTTTCTATTTTTCTCCTACATCCACCACCAAACCTGCCACATCAAGATATGAAGAGGGGTGCTCACCCAGTTAGGGGCCGCCCATTGTCAATCCTCCCCTGGTGGGCCAGGCTAGACATTATTGTTGCTGCTTCCCCCCCCTCCCACCACCACCAAGGTGCTTAATCCCTAGCAGCTGTTCAGTGGCACAGTGTGCTGATACCAACTCCTGGCCTAGAAAATCTCTCCGCTCAGGGAAGTGGTGAACACATAACAGAGAGTCCTGGACCTCAGTGAGAACATTCAGCACGCATGAATGTTGTATGATACCGTACTGGACACTTTTGTGTTGAAAAATTGTTTTGGTTCGCCCTAAAAGAGAGGGCTGGGGAAGAACTGTCAAGGTCTGGATGCCCTCTTTGGTGCAGCTAGAAAGAAGGGAGGAGTGGAGTTCCCTTCCTTCTACAGCACGATTCCTCCCACAAGCCCCCTTCCAGAGTGTCCTCTCATGGATCTGCCTCTCTACTGGCCCATCCTATTGTGGTAGCCCAACTTATCCTCACAATCCCCCATTGCCTCCTCTGCACTTGCCTTGGTCTCAGAGTGTAACTCTGATATCACAGTTAAGCAGCCCCATTCCCACTCAGAAGCAGGTTGCAAGTGTATGGCCGGCCTTGTCTTCAGCTCGCCTTCACTCTTCTGGTGCTCTTACTCACCTGGGTCTAGAGGGAGCAGGCAGGATGCCTAGAAGACCCCTCTGCGGAGTTGGCAGTGTCCCTCTCGGCAGCAGTCCCAGCCATCCTGGCTGGCCAGCATGACACTAACAAATGCCTTGGCCCGTTCCTGTCTCCTCCCAACCTCACCATATCTGCGTCAGCAGAGAATGGAGGAAGCTGATCTGTTTTCAAGAGGAAACTTTCTTGTTAATCTTCTTGCAAAACCTCAAACGGTAGCCCACATCCGGCACTCACCCACCCGGCAAGGAAAAGCTTAATGGGCTGCTGAGTGATGGCAGCCTCACTGAATTGGTTTCTCCAGAACAAAACATGCATTACTTTCAAGGCACTGTGGGCCCTTCTGCTTTTACAAATAGCACGTACAGAGGGGCATGAACATGACTGAAACTATGGCAGGAGGGTTTAACTTTGCTACCTTGCAGTTCTGATTCAGATCCTTGAGTATACTATTTACCATAGCAAATTGTTTCCAGACTCCTTGACTCTCCCTTCTCTGTACAAGGGATGATTTTTAGAGATTTTTTTTTTAGATAATTTTTTTAGAGTTCCATGCAACACACACCTAAGGTACATCATTTTACAGGGATACCTCTAAAAGCCAAGAGTTCCAATATTTCCTTGCTCTTTGCTTAGCCTTGGGTAGGTTACCCACTCACCTCAGTTTTCCATCTGTAAAATGGGAATAATGGAGCCTCAGCTTGTAAAACGTTCGCAGATGTGAATGAGATAGAGATGTATTTTGTGAATGAAAAGCACTTACAAGGCTGAAAAATAATCTTGGTGGTATTTCTGTTATGCTTTTTTGAAGTGACGAAATAATTTCATTCATCTTCACAAGCTCCCTGCAGGCTAAGCCAGCAAAATACTTGGGGGGGGGGGGGAGGAGAAGCTGGGGTTGAGCCTGAGAAATAGCAGGCTGGGGTTACTCAGTAAATCCATGACTAAGGTGAGTCAGGAAGTCTGCAGCTCCCAACTGATTCTCATTTGATGTATTCACATTTTTCAGCTCTGCCTTTATTGTTCACATTTTACACCACCCTTCCTTCAAGATGGTGTACATGGTTCCTTCCCTGCTTTTGTCCTCGCAACAACCCTGTGAGATGGATGAGGTTGAGAGACGGTGACTGGCCCAAGGTCACCCAGGAAACTTCACGGCTGAGCAGCAGAGGCAACACAACCCGGAATGTTGCCTGATACCATGCTAGGTCCGCAACTGCTTGTCTGCACAAAAAAGCCCCTTTCCTTCTCTCTGGCATGGTCAGTTCCAAAGCAGAAGTGTTGTAGGACTTCTGGTTTAATTTAAAGGGACCATGCAAATGCATGTGCAAAGGAAGGCACTCCTTTTTTCACACAGCCCCTGAAAAGCAAACCAGTACTGTCTTTCCATACAAGTCCAATTATGGGACATCAGCCAGCAGTTAGACAGTGTCCTTTATTCAGACTCCACTTCGAGGAGTCCAGCATTCTTTTTCCATAAACTTAAGCCTCGACATTGCTCTGGCAGGATCCTGAGAACAGCTCCAAAACACATGCTCCCTGTTCTCCACAGAAAAGCCTTTTCCTGAAGACAAAAAACAGGAACATCAGTGGTGCTGCCAGATTCCTATAGGGTTGCCAGCTGCCCAGCAAAAAAGAACCTCTGCATTTAGCAGCAGCAGCAGCTGACTCAGCAGAAATTATTATGTGAAACTTTTTGTAGCATAGAGATAAACATGTACTGGGACGTAAGTAAAAAATCATGTTGGCAACCTTCAGTCTCGAAAGACTATGGTATCACGCTCTGAATGGTGGTTCTGGAACAGCATCTAGTGTGGCTGAAAAGGCCGATTCGGGAGTGACAATCCCTTCCACACTGGGGGCAAGTGCAGTCTGGCCCTGGTCTGTCTCCCTGGCTATGGGCCTTTCTTCTTTGCCTCTTTGCCTCAGTCTGTTGGCCAAGTGTCTCTTCAAACTGGGAAAGGCCATGCTGCACAGCCTGCCTCCAAACGGGCCGCTCAGAGGCCAGGGTTTCCCACTTGTTGAGGTCCACTCCTAAGGCCTTCAGATCCCTCTTGCAGATGTCCTTGTATCGCAGCTGTGGTCTACCTGTAGGGCGCTTTCCTTGCACGAGTTCTCCATAGAGGAGATCCTTTGGGATCCGGTCATCATCCATTCTCACGACATGACCGAGCCAATGCAGGCGTCTCTGTTTCAGCAGTGCATACATGCTAGGGATTCCAGCATGTTCCAGGACTGTGTTGTTTGGAACTTTGTCCTGCCAGGTGAGGCCGAGGATACGTCGGAGGCAGCACATATGGAAAGCGCTCAGTTTCCTCTCCTGTTGTGAGCGAAGAGTCCATGACTCGCTGCAATACAGAAGTATACTCAGGACGCAAGCTCTGTAGACCTGGATCTTGGTATGTTCCGTCAGCTTCTTGTTGGACCAGCCTCTCTTTGTGAGTCTGGAAAACGTGGTAGCTGCTTTACCGATGAGCTTGTTTAGCTCGGTGTTGAGAGAAAGAGTGAGTAAAAAATATGCTTGTTTAGCTCGGTATCAAGAGAAAGAGTAAGTAAAAAATATGCTGCTGAATATAAGTGAGTCACCCAGTTAGCAGGGGTAACATTGATTTTAATATATTAACCTTATGAATATAAATTTTGAATGGTGTGTGGAGATCAAACAGATTTTATTTCTCCTTCTTACTACATGAGAACTTGCTTCAAAATACCCAAACCCAGTTAGAAAAATTGGAAGATAAATCAGGGAATTGTTATTAGACCTGATCAACAAAGGGACCCTCCTTATACAGAGGCAGTGAACCTCTCAGCACTATATGTTGGGAATAAACAGCAGTATGTAATGGCTGGTGCTGCTTGTGATCTTTCCAGAGAGATCTGGTTGGTCACTGTTCAAAAAGGAAGGTTGAACAAGACAGACTTTGGTTTGATCAGGCCAGATGATGCTTATGCCCGTGGCAGTTCCAGGGGATAGTCCACCAAGGCTATGAAGAGGCAAATTCAAGCAACTGTGGCCTTCTGCCACTGAAGGTCCATTTTAGACATTATACCAACCTGAAATTCAAGAGAAGGGAAATAAACCAGGATGGTGCAGTGGTTTGGAAGGGCCAGTCACTTTCTCTCAGCCTCGCCTACCTCAGAGGGTTGTTGTGAGGACAAAAGGAGGTAAAAACCCGTGTACACTGCCCTGAGCTCCTTGGAGGAAGGGCAGTAAAAAATGTGAAATAAAATAATAGGCATTGAAACAAGGTACAGATTTTTGATAGCCAGTCCACACTTGCCACAGAACAAAGCTCTTAGCCAATAGCAACGACGTAAGCAGTTCTCCACTATTATCAAAGCTGGTTGCTTGAATGCAGCATTCAGAATGCATTACACTTATTTGCTTACTGACTCTGTACTTACAGGGATTCCCAGGTTGCACTTCCAACTTGATATTCAAATGAATATATGAAGCTGAATGCAAACTGAAAGAATCTAGGCTTGATCCAGGGAAGAGGTGGGAGGAAAAACAGTGTTCCACTTTGGCAAATGGCATCTTAAATGAGTTTCCATCAATTATTGAAAATCCCTCTGTAGAATCTAAACCCATCCTGGATACAGTGTGCAACCCATGAAGAATGAGCAAGCCTGCTGCGATGTCATTTCTGCATGCTTTTCGCAATCAGCCAGATGGACATTGTTTTCACCAGGGATACTTTTTAGGATCCATGGCCCAGATTTCACCTTGGGGTACAAAATGGTAGCACTGTGTTTAAACAAAGTGTGAGTTTGAAGGCAGGGAATGACCCTTGCTCAGATTTTCACAGGGTCGGGAGAACTTGCGATCCACCTACAATGTGTCCTAAAAGGAGTTCTAGAAACATCTCTCGTTTCAGAGAAGGAAACTCTCACAGAAAGAATGCAGATTGAAAGGGAAGGAGAAAGGAACTGGGACTTGCAAGGTTGTATAGATGACTGAGGGCCCAATTCTATCCAATCTCCCAGTGTCGATGCTGTCCCAATGGTGCATGCACTGCATCCTGTGATGAGGGTGCGGTCACAGAGGCCTCCTCAAAGTAAGGGAATATTTGTTCCATTACTTTGGGGCTACATTGTGGCTGCATCGGTGCTGGAAAGTTGGATAGGATTAGGCTCTGACTGTGCCATTTGCTGTATACAATTATTTTAGCTGCGTAATAAGGCAGCTAAAAGGATGTGGAAAAGTTCGTATCTACGTTGTTCAATAGGTGCTATTATACTGCTGCCTTATAACTCTTTATCACTGGCAACTTACTGGGGAAGTGTGGTGCATAAATTTAAGACCAATGAAAACAAGAAGTAGGCCCAACTTCTCTGCAGGCTTATCAGATTTCTTAGAAACAGTTTATCCGATTTCTCCTCTATCTGGACCTGGGGTTGTTCAAACAGATCATACAGGCCTAATGACTCGTTGAAATTGCTTCCCCAATACTCTCACGTGGCCCATTTCAACCTGATGCCTTCTAGGTACGTCTCTGAAAGAGGTAGTAGACAACAAGCAACAGGATGCTACTAAGCTGAAAATGGACCCTCTAGCCATATATTGTAGCTTGCCAGGACCATTACATCCCCCCATGGTTGTTGTTTTTTTTTCCCATACACAGACAGTCTGCAAAACAAAGGTGTTTAGAAACCTTTTACTAGGCCACAGCCATGCATGGTTGTGTTCCGCTTGATGGAATATAAGTTGTGCTGGTCTTGCCTAAATTAAACTGGGGAGTGCTCCTTAAATTGCACAGTTTTGTTGCACAAGGGCTGGTCCCAGAGGCAATGCAGGGGAAATGGGAGCTGAAATAGAAGAAATCAACATACGATCATAAACATTGTCCCCCTTTCCTCTTCCAGGCTCTGGAAGATCCCACATCAAATCTGATACTGTCAGGAAGCGTCCCTGTTCCATTCTGACCTAGTTAGTTAGCCAGTAAAAAAAAAAAAAAAAAAAAAAGCCCACCAACATGAATGAATTAGTGATGAAGCTGAAAATTTTAAGCTGCAATTAGCTTCTGTTCTTTGGTGCTGAAATCTAAAGCCTGACTCCTTCTCAGCCACCCTGGGAGAGCTTGGGGCAACCTTGCTAAAGTGAAGGAGGTCTGGTCACTGAGAGTACCTGGGTGAAAAGGAAATGGGGTGGGAGCCCTATATATGCAACGCCTTGAGCTCCCTAGAGAAAAGCTGGAATGTACAGTAAATGAAATCAATCAATCTGATGTAGCTCCAAAATCATCATTTTTTAATGTACACAAAATGTTTTATACAATTCATTAGTCACATCTGCAAAAAAGGAACAACTGCACCAAGCTAGAAACAGTTTGAAGTTATAAATATGAAAATTATAATACATTAAAGAACATGCAACCATCTGAGTCGATTCCTGTAATAGATTTCTCAGTAATTAGTCTTTTCAAGCAATATGACATATACAACTAGAGTGTAAAACTACCCTCTTTAGACTTAATACAAGAAGTTAATTTCAGTAATCCTATTATAGTCCATAGACATCTGTATCGGCGATGGGAGTTTGGGCTCTTTCCTCCTCTCTTCGCATGAGCAACAAGAGGTCTTTGTGCTCTCACCTATCATAACCTCATCCAGCTCTGTTCAAATTATTTATGATCTGTATCTCAAGAAACTTGCAGTGCAGCGACAAGAAGCGCTCGATAAAGTTATGGGAGGCATGCATGAATTTAAATTCTGAACTTCTCTGATGCTTTGTGTTCATGTGCGCCTTTGCACACGAGCTGAAGTGCACAGAGGATGGAATCAGGCCTGTGCAGGTCCCTCCATGCAAGAGCATAGCACCCTCACGCCAGGAAAAATCATGCCCAACTGCTACTTCATTTCGTGATCTTTCTTAAAGCGCAATCTTCTGCATGTCTGCACAGAAGTAACTCCCATTGTGTTCAATGGGACTTACTCCCAGGTAAGTGTGTATAGGATTGCAGCCCAACAGCCCAGTCCTATGCCCTACCAACCCACAGCACGCACCCCTACTGGAGGTGGGGGGATGGGGGAACTGGGGGAGGTAAGTAAAAATCTTAGGGTTTTTAAAGATTGTTTTTCAGGGTAACAAATCATATATGTAAAGTGCTTTGAACACTCAGGTCCTATAAAACTGCAACGTATTATTTTTGTGCTTTCTTTTCTTTTTTTTACATCTGATCTACCAACATGCAACACTTTTACAACCCATACAAGCTTTTGTATGTTTACCTTTTATTAAAAGAATCATTGGGAACAAAGGATAGGTAAAAGTTCATCAAACTCTGCTTCCTTTCTTTCAGTGGGACCAAAAATAATCCTATCTGTTCTTGAAAGATGTTTATCTAATGCCTATTGTTTCATACTTATGAAGAAGGAGACGCCACACTCTCCCTTGGGGAATTTTGTTTATTTATGGTTAGAGAAGCCTTCCTCCTTTTCTTAAAACATGTTATGAAATATACAATAACCGCAACATGCAGTTAGCCTCTTCTGATCACTGTCTGTCTCTTGTTAACTCACTGGAAAAGTCCAGTACATAGAAAAATAGATACAGGAATAATTCAGATAATGGGGTGGGGGGAATAAGTACCCTGAAAGATTAGCACTGCATGAAACAGCGCTACTGGAGACACTGTTGATCTAAAATGCAGGAAATGGGCACTGATTGGCCTAGAACAGGGGTGTCCAAACTTTCTGGCAGGAGGGCCACATCATCTCTCTGACATCATGTCGGGGGCCGGGAAAAAAAAGAATTAATTTACATTTAAAATTTGAATAAATTTACATAAATGAATATATTCGAGATGGAACTTATATAAATGAATGAAGGACTTGCAATAGCTCAAGGCCTATAAAAGGCCTTGCACAAAGTAAGGCCAGCCTTTCCGTTGCTGCCGCTCCTGCATCACAGATGTGAACAGCAAGCAGTGGAGGGAGCCTTCGTCCCACAGTTCACACAAGAGGTTGAACAGTTGGCTGTCACGCTGAGAGCAGTTGCATCAGACCAGCATGGGCTCCAGCAAGTCTCTGGGGGGCCAGAGGCTCTGGGAGACTGGGGGCTCCCAGAGGGCCAGATTGGGAGTCCCCAAGGGCTACAAGTGGCCCCAGGGCCAGGGTTTGGACACCCCTGGCCTAGAATGCATTGTTCCCATCAGTTAGAATAGTTGTCAAACATGTTGGGACAAAAAGTGCCGTAAAAAAACAGTGCTAAAGAAAATCACATTTTTGAAAGTATGACTTTAGTGTGGGGGGGAAAAGCAAACGCAATTATCCTCCTGGATCAGCTGGCCAAACTGGGACTTGGAGGCATTGCTCTGCAATGGTTCCACTTCTTCTTGTCTAACAGGTCCCAGATGGTGATGCTGGGAGACATCTGTTCTGCATGCTGGCCCTTACAGTATGGGGTGCCACAGGGGTCTATCCTATCCCCCTTGCTTTTTAACATCTTGTTTTTGAAAAGACAACAGCTTTTGCTTTGAAACGGTCAACAGACATGTGGATGCGGGAGAACCCATGGACATTTCATATCTGGACTTTCAGAAGGTGTTTGACATGGTCTCTCACCAAAGGCTACTGAGAAAACTCCACAGTCAGGGAATTAGAGGGCAGGTCCTCTCATGGATTGGGAACTGGATGAAGACCAGGAAACAGAGAGTGGGTGTCAATGGGCAATTTTCACAATGGAGAGAGGTGAAAATTGGTGTGCCCCAAGGATCTGTCCTGGGACCCGTGCTTTTCAAGCTGTTCATAATTGACCTGGAAACAGGGTTGAGTAGTGAGGTAGCTATGTTTGCAGGCGACACCAAGCTTTTCTGGGCGATGAAGACCAGAAGTGATCGTGAGGAGCTCCAGAAGGATCTCTCCAAACTGGCAGAATGGGCAGCAAAATGGCAGATGCGCTTCAATGTCAGTAAGTGTAAAGTCATGCACATTGGGGCAAAAAATCAAAACTTCACATATAGGCTAATGGGTTCTGAGCTGTCTGTGACAGATCAGGAGAGAGATCTTGGGGTGGTGGTGGACAGGTCAATGAAAGTGTCAACCCAATGTGCGGCGTCAGTGAAGAAGGTCAATTCTATCCTTGGGATCATTAGAAAAGGTACTGAGAACAAAATGGCTAATATTATAATGCCGTTTTGGTAAGGCCACACCTTACCAAAACTATGGTAAGGTATGGTAAACTTACCTTAACTATGGTAAAGCCACACCTGGAGTATTGTGTCCAGTTCTGGTCACCACATCTCAAATAGTGGAAATGGAAAAGGTGCAAAAGAGAGCAACTAAGATGATTACTGGGCTGGGGCACCTTCCTTATTAGGAAAAGCTACGATGTTTGGGCCTCTTCAGCTGAGAAAAGAGGCACCTGAGGGGGGACATGATTGAGACATACAAAATTATGCAGGGGATGGACAAAGTGGATAGGGAGATGCTCTTTACCCTCTCACACAACGCCAGAACCAGGGGACATACACTAAAATTGAGTGTTGGGAGAGTTAGGACAGACAAAAGAAAATATTCCCTTACTCAGCTTGTAGTTGGTCTTTGGAACTCCTTGCCACAGCATGTGGTGGTGGCATCTGGCCTAGATGCCTTTAGAAGTGGATTGGACAAGTTTCTGGAGGAAAAATCCATCACGGGTTACAAGCTATAATGGGTATGTGCAAGCTCCTGATTTTAGAAATAGGCTACGTCAGAATGCCAGATAAACGTTTCTTATTGTCTTGTGTGCTCCCTGAAGCATTTGGTGGGCCACTGTGAGATACAGGAAACTGGAGTAGATGGGCCTATGGCCTGATCCAGCAGGGTTGTTCTTATGTTCTTATCTATATGAAACCACTGGGGGAGATCATCCAGGGATTTTGAGTGGGGTGCCAATAATATGCAGATGACACCCAACTTGATCTCTCCTTGCCTTCCCACTCCGAAGAAGCTGTGGAAGTCCTGGGGCACTGTCTGGATGCCATTAGGGACTGGATGAAAGCCAATAAGCTGGAACTAAATCCTGAAAAAACAGTTTCTCCTGGTCAAGCAATCCTGAATGCAGGCACTGAATCATCTACCCACTTTGAATGGGGTTGCAGTTCCCCCTACAAGATCAGGTACGCAGTTTGGGGGTTTTTCTGGACTTCCAACTCTCTCTAGAGAACCAGGTGGCAGCAGTTGCTAGAAGTGCATTCACCCAGCTAGGGCTGGTGCACCCATACTTGAGCTGTTTGGACCTGGCTACAGTGACCTACGCTTTAGTAACTTCAAGACTGGACTACGACAATGTGCTCTACATGGGGCTGCCCACCAAAACAGTTTAGAAACTGCAATTAGTGCAGAATGTGATGGCTTGAGTGGTTATGGGGGTCAGATGATATGGCTGAGCTGGACCACTGCTTCAACAGCTACATTGGCTGCCCATTTGCTTCCATTTCAAGGTGCTAGTTCTAACCTTTAAGGCCCTCTGTGATCTGGGTCCAGGCTATCTGAAAGACCCCCTCCATCCATACATTCCAGCCCATATTTGTCCCAAGTGAGAGGTGTGGTAGCTCAAGGGCAAGCCTTCTCTGTAGTGGCACCACAACTATGGAATTCTCTCTCTCTCTCTCCCTCTCCCTCATGGCTTTTTGGCGACGGTTCAAAACATACCTGTTTCGCCTGGCATTTGGTTGCTGAGTGGATATTTACCCTCTGTGCCTCTGAAATACTGCTGTGACTTGACTGCCTCCCTGGACTTATGGGTTCCCCATTGGCCCAATGATTTTTGTTAGATTTTGCTGTGTTTTGGTTTCACTATGTAATGTTAAAATTAATGTTTTAATGCCTTGTTTGATGTTTTTACCTGTTGTGATACTTTGTACTTGATTATAAAGCTTTGTAAGCCACCTTGGGCAAGGCAAGGATATCAATCAATCAATCAATCAATCAATCAATCAATCAATCAATCAATCAATCAATCAATGATTTATAGTCCATCTGGGCATAAGATTGTTCTAGCTCCCAAGGATATCAAACAAGCCCAACTTCTGTGCATAGCCACCCTCTGAAACTGAAAGGGCGCCCCCAATTCTCGGCTAAACTGAAAGGGCTTCCCCAATTCTCTCAAGTGATCTGCTCATCCTGAGGCCTACAAGGCTTGCTTCTTAAAGTGGCAGTACAGGTTTGCAAAGCCATTCAGCTTCTTCAGTTTGCAAAAGCTATTCAGCACAAAGATTTTTTCATTTTGCAACTGGCAGAAGAATAATTGTAGTTCGCCCAGGCAGAAGGACAGCAACAATATTTGATGCTCAGGACAGGTGGCCTTATTTCTGTGGTTGCAAGAAATCAGCTTCTTTGGGCAGATCCCTCAAGAGAAATCCTTTGCCTCAAGGAAGCTCAGGGCAGCCCTACATGCCATTTTCAGCATATTCATGTAGTTTCTATTTGGCAATCTTCCCTCTGTTAAAAAGTTAGCGTTTCACCAAAAGGCCAGCTAACAGAGGGTGGGAACTATAATTATCCCATGATGTGTTATCTACAGTTCAAAATGATCTTCCTGAGTTGCAGCATGTGCATGGCAAGCTATATATGGTACTTTTAAAGCACATTTGGGAGATATGGTGCTTCTGCCTCCTTACTCAGACATTTAACTTCTGGGAACCCTGGGGGAGGCTGATGGGCAGTGAAAAATGGCAGCTCCAGCAACTTACACTAACAGAATGTTGGCATTCTCAAATGGCAAAAAATAGGGACACCATAGTGATATACCAGGGATAGGAACCATAAGAAAAGAGGCAGCGGGAGTATTTGGATTGTTTGAACACACAATTCTGCCTTCACACTTCATCGTCACAGCACAACATTGTGTATTTCCCTAACTCTGCTTCATGGCTTGGCTCCTGACAGTGGAGTGAGGTGAGGACATAAAAGACATCATGAGATCAGGTCACAGGTAAGGTGCAACAGAAGGTAAGAACGTCTTACTAGACACAGGGTTGCTGGTTTGGAGACAATCATGTGTCTATCGGAATATGGCATTCTAGTTCTAGTCTGAGGGTGTGACAGAACTGGTCTATCCTAGTCTAGAGATAGACTAGCCAACGACCTAGAGTGTAGCATTCCAAGGGCACCAGCCTCAGCCATGTAAATGTCTTGGAGAGAAAGCCACTGCCTGCATTTCTGAAGGGAGCACCTGGAACATGATGATGATGAAGAGGTGGCATCCCTGACATAAGAACCTTAGAATATACATTTTATAACAGGTATAGGAGAGAGATGGGAGAGAAAAAGGCTAGCAAAGGATGAATGGAAGCAAACGCAGTCACATGCACTTAATGACCCATCAAGTGGGGTGAGGATGAAAAGATTAGGCTACAGCAGCGGTTCCCAAAGTGTGAGCTGTGGCTCCCCGGGGGAAACCACCCGGGGAACCATATAATCCTCATGAAAAACCCACAGCCCTATACAATGTCTAGGATTGTAGCCCTAATGGGGAGCCACAGCCAATGACCCAGTGTGTCAAGAGAGCTGCCAGTCGAAAACATTGGGAACCACTGGGCTACAGGCTTCAAGAAGAGATAGATCTGAAGGATGAGAGAGAGAGAGCTGTGCTATCATGTATTGTTCTGAGAGGGAGCTCCAGGCATAAGGTGCAGCAAGAAGAACAGTCTTCTAAGAGAGCAAGTAGCATATGTAGGGGAATTGAGTAGATCCAGGCAGAGTTCAGGGGATGGTGAAGCACACTGTGATGGCTTGAGCAGGCACTGTACATATGCCTGCCCAATAGATGAAGTCAGGCTGGTCCCACCTTTGAGTGTTCTACTGCAAAGCCACCTTTGAGTGTTCTGTTGCAAGGCTGCCAATAGTGGTATTAAAAGTGCCCCAGCAACCATTGCCCCAGTTGTGGACTGACCAAAGGATCCATTCAATTCAAATAAAGATGAAGGAACTCTGGGAGGTTGCTTCCCAGGAAGAACATCACGGCAAAGGGAAAGACCAGCCTGGCTCCATGCATCAGACAGAGCAGGAACACATTCAAGGGGTTCACTTTCCCCCCTCCCTATCCTGCTCCAGGTTGCTGCCCAGGCACAATTGCCCAGTGACTCTAGCTCTAAAAGAAAATCATCTGGTCTTCTCCCATCAGCCCAAGATGTGTGTGTGTTCACGTGCATTTTGTAATTATTAATGCATAGCTACAAGCTATTGTAAGCCACCTTGAGGATTACTCAATAGAAGTGTGTGGTAAAAATCTTCTAGAGATGAATGAACACTGATGGCATCAAGTACTCGTTCATACATCTTGGTACACAATTACTCTACATCCAATGACTCCAAATTGAAAGTGTGAATAGATTGCATTGAAAAAGAGCTGGTAGAATCTGCAGTTTGTCACATGCTGCATGTTGAATCTGTGGAATTCATTCATTCTTTCATTCTTTCATTCATTCATTCATTCATTATCTATCTATCTATCTATCTATCTATCTATCTATCTATCTATCTATCTATCTATCTATCTATCTATCTATCTATCCTTTCTCCCAGAAGGGACCCAAGGTGGCTTATAACATAACTTGAATACAAAAACATAAATCACAGTTAACACAAATTAAATCAATAAAACCATCACAATTAAAATTGAAAACATCTTTTAAAATAGCAATCAGAGATTAATACAATAAAAAGAGCATCAGCAGCAATTTTATGAAACCCTAAGCTATAATAACCAGATGTTTATAAAAGGTTAAAAGATGTTTTAAAAGGCAGAGAACTCAGAAGGCTTGCCTAAAAAGAAATGTTTTCAGGCCATGCCGGAACATTTCTAGGGAGGGAGCAGTTCATAGATGGGGGGAAGGAGTTCCATAACTTTGGATCGTCGCCACGAAATGTGGTGATGACTGCTAACTTGGATGACTTGGATGAGGATTGGACAAATTCAGGGAGAACCAGAGGCCTGCCAACAGCTGACAGTCATGATGGCTTTGCGCTGCCTCTGGGTTCAGTGGCAGTATGCGCCTGAATACCAATTGCTGGGGAGCAGTGGGGGGAGATAAGTTTGCCTTTCTCTCCTGCTTGTGGGCTTCCTAAACGCATCTAGTGGGCCACTGTGGGAAACAGGATGCTGGACTAGATGGGCCTTTGGCCTAATCCAACAAGGGTCTTCTAATGTAATATGGAATCTTCCTCTAGAATAGCGGTCTCCAAACCCCGGCCCGGGAGCCAGATGCGGCCCGTGGCGAGCCTCTATCTGGCCCGCGGCCAGCCTCTTGTCCCCTGAAAGCCCCTGGCCCACTTTGCTGAACATGATTGGAACTGTGCTCTGGTCGCATCTGGAGGGTGTTCTAAGGGCCAGATAGGTTGAATGAATGATCCAATTCATTCATTTATTCACATATCTAAGTTCCATCTCTAATTTATTTATATAAATTTTATATTTATTTTTTTTTTTTTTTTGCCCTCAAATCCGTGCCAGACATTTGATGCAGCCCTCTGACCAAAACGTTTGGAGACCCCTGCTCTAGAACAAAGGCTCCTTGTTCTGAAGAAAGGAAATTCTGGATGTATCCCTTGTGTTGAGAGAATGTCAGGTGATATGGCCATTTTATCCAAAATAACTGTGATAGCTCCTTAGTACATGCAAGTCATCCCTTAGTGCTACAGTCAATAACAGGTATATGGTATTGTTTTGCATACAGACAATGCATAAGAACATAAGAAGAGCCCCGCTGAATCAGGCCATAGGCCCGTCCAGTCCAGCTTCCTGTATCTCACAGCGGCCCACCAAATGCTTCAGGGAGCACACAAGAGACCTGCATCCTGGTGCCTTCCCTTTCATCTGGCATTCTGAGGTACTCTTTAATCCCTGGTTTAGTCTCCAACTAGGGCAGAGAAAGAGTCCTGCTGAAACCCTGGAAAGTCACTGTCAGTCTATACCAGTGGTGCCCAAACCCCGGCCCTGGGGCCACTTGTGGCCCTCGAGGACTCCCAATCCGGCCCGCAGGGAGCCCCCAGTCTCCAATGAGCCTCTGGCCCTCCGGAGACTTGCTGGAGCCCACGCTGGCCTGACGCAACTGCTCTCAGTGTGAAGGCCAACTGTTTGACCTCTTGCATGAGCTGTGGGATGAGGGCTCCCTCCACTGCTTACTGTTTCATGCCTGTTATGCAGCAGCAGCAGCAGCAAAGGAAAGGCTGGCCTTGCTTTGTGCAAGGCCTTTTATAGGCCTTGATTGATTGCAAGACCTTCATTCATTCATATAAGTTCCATCTCTAATATATTCATTTATGTAAATTTATTCAAATTTGAAATGTAAATTAATTCTTTTTTCTTCCAGGCCTCCGACACAGTGTCAGAGAGATTATGTGGCCCTCCTGCCAAAAAGTTTGGACACCCCTGGTCTATACTGACAACACTGATCAAGATGGACCAATGGTCTAAGGGTGGATTCCTATGAACTACCCATAGCTCCAAGTGTCATCCCTTGCTGTGGAGTAAAAAGGGCCAGTTCACATGCCAGTTTCTCCCACTAGATGGCCTTCTGGTCCCTTTTAATTCTTCAAACCAAACCCATTAAAATATCATCATCAGCCTATCCCGGGATGCTGTCCAAAAGTCATGTTATATCTTTTGTTTCTAGAGGTACCCTTGTGGTTTTTACAGAGAAAACTTTTAGTTGAAAAGCGGTATATAAATACTGTTGTTGTGGTGGTGGTGGTGGTGGTTTTTAAAGCAGACACCTAAAAAAATAAAATATAAGTGAACCAAATTCACGCCTGGAAGCGCATGCATTTACAAGTCCACTGATCAGAGAACTAGACCTCTGGAAAGTGTAGACTTAGTGTCAAACCCGGGTTCAGTGCCATATAGTGTGTGTGGAATGACCCATAGCTTATTGTGAAGAATGAGAACAGGGAACTCATAGTGTTAACTCTTTAAAGCGGGGGGGGGGATTGTGATCTATGCTTATGACAGCCTCGGATTATTTGACAGTGGTTGACAGCAGTTCTTTATTTCTGCAATCAACTATCTCCCTCTTGCACCACTAAACTCATTATCCAGCCTGACCTTTTTCCACAAAGTTGTTTACTGTTAGTTTGTCACATCATTTAAAGGTACATGTACTGAAGCCAGTATGCACCTGAGCACTGGAGTGGGTTGCTGATGCTGCCAAGAGGCAAAACCAACCTTTAAATGTTTTACTTCCCTATGACTCAGATAGAAGAGATGGAGAAACTCTGAAATGCTTCTTCTAGTGTCCCTTTCTTATGGCTAAAGTTAGGGGAGGGAAAGCAGAGATGGAAAAACCCAGAGGAGTTTCATATAATAACTACAGTTGTGCATCTTGACCCAGCATTGAGGGCTTCAGAACCAGAAGAGGTGACGTCTGAGGGCCTTTGTGCCCCATATTTGCCTGACATTCAACCTGAGGGAGGGCATGAGATGAAGGACAAGGTACTGGTCCTGAACTTTGAAACTATCTGACTGCCCAAGGCAGGACACTTCAGCCCCTAATATGCCAGCACAGTGACTGCCAAAGTCCCCTTCTATAGTGCAAATGCAAACCCTTGTCAAAAACTCCCCAAGAAGCCTTGAGCAAGGATCTAAACCAGAGCATGACATCACTAAGTGCCTGCCATTCTCCACTGAAGGGCAAGGCACGATCACTTATCAAGGATCAGGAAAAGGCTCCGCTTCCATCCCAATCTTACAGGTCCTCTCCACTGCCAGAACAAACATTCTGGCAATGCAGCATGCTTTATGGCCATCACAAATGTTCACATGCCATGAAGCACAACCTGGCATTGCCAAGAGGTGAGTGGCTGCACCTGTGCAAGGGCAGCCATGGCAGGAGCCCTGGCACCAGTGAGTTGATACAGGGTGATGATGCAGTAAGTTGATACAGTCAGTGGTGGGTGGGAGAAATGGAGAGGAGGGGGCAGAGCAGCATGGAGACCAGAGCAGGGAGGAGCATGGATTGAGGTCCAGAAGGGGGCATTATTAGTGGCAGAGCTGATATCCTATTCCCCTCCCCTCCTTCTTGGGTGCCCTGGGCTGGCTATACATAGCTGTATCAGATCTTGTCTGATCTCAGAAGCTAAGCAGGGTCAGGCCTGGTTAGTACTTGGATGGGAGACTGCCTGGGAATACCGGGTGCTGTAGGCTTATACCCTAGTCTTTCGAGACTGAGGGTTGCCAACCAACCTTCCTGGGTCCACTTGGACATGCCCCAGCAAAATCACTGCAACAGATCTGAGCAGACCCAATGAGACTGAGAAAGCCTGTTCTGGGGCAAGGGAACAAATGTTCCCTTACCTCAAGGAGACCCTCACAGCTCAACACTCCCTTGCAGGATGCAGTGTGAGCCACATTGGCATGGCTGCATCAGCACTGGGGGAATAAAGTAGGATTGGGCTGTCTGTATTTGATCATGACAGTACAAGTGGACACCTGCTTTGGAGCTGTCCCTGGTCCTAGAAGCAAAAGCAGAAGGAACATGAAAAAGGAGAGAAAAACATGTCACGACTTCTTCCATAGGCTAGATATGATCTTTCCTTTGGGGACGAGAGATCATGGGTTCAATTTCCAGGCATACTTTGGAAGAAAAGGGAAGGGCCACCATTGAAGCACATGTTTTGCACTCCAAAGGACCCAAGTTTAATCATGCTGTAAACTGCCTTGAGTCCCTAATGGGGAAAAAGATGGGATAGAATTTTCTTCCCCCATCAACAATATGAAGCTGCCTTATGCAGTGTCCAACCATTGGTTCATCCAGCCCATGCTATCCACTTTTACTGGCAGCAGATCTCCAAAGTTTCCGGCTGGTGTTCCTCTGTTGGAAATGTCAGGGATAAAAAACAAACCATTGCAAAAATATGAGGAGCAATTAAACAAATCCAGGAGGCATAAGCAACAAAACCAAGAGTCTTTGTATGTACATAAATGGTCATTGTGCAGACTCAGCGGGGTGTTGATCCCAGCATCACTCTTTTCTTCAGTCTGACTCTGAACTGGTGGTAGACAAGTGAGAGTTGGAGATTTAAGTGGTGTCAATGGTGGATGTGAAAAATCCCAGTGCAGACATGCCCAGCACCTTCAAAAAGCCAACTTTTTTAATCCATCCAATATAATAATGAAAACGATTCTCTATTGGTCCAGAATGAGGAAGGAGCAAAGGCTTTTTAAGCTCCTGCAAGGATCCAAGAGGGAAATATAATTTCCTTTAGATTTGGGGAACAAGTAACAAAGAGAGTCTTTATTGAGTGTACTTTGTTCTTCTGGAGAAAGCCACGTGCGTGAGTCTATGAGCTCTGCACACACTCCATGCAGCCAAGCAGATCTTTGGGATGAAAGGAGTCCTGTGTGAGCAGATAACAGTCAGCCTACGAAACAGCTGGAAATCATAGCTTGGGTTGTGTGTCTGAGCATTCCTGCTGAGATGCCTTTAGCATTGCCAACTGCACCAGTGGTCAGCTGCCCTTACAGTAAAAAAAAAAACAAACAAAAAAACCTGAAACGAACAAAATGAATCACTTGGAAAAGAGCTAATGGTTTGGAAAAAGCAAGCGGGCACCTTTCCAAGCAGCACAGGTGTAGAGAAAAGGTCAGCGATAGAAGTGTCTGCTGGGAGAAACATGAGAAAGCGGCAGGTAAAGATCAGGTTTATACAGACAATCCAAGAATAAAGTTCCATAAACAATTGTTAAATTCCATGCTTGCATGTCCCTTTATGATCAGATAGTGGAGACAAAATGAAAAGTATTGACAATGATTTCAGCATAATGCAAAATATAAAATTGAGTTGAAGACTGAAGCTTATTGTTTAGAGCAGGGGTGCCCAAACCCCGGCCCTGGGGCCACTTGCGGCCCTTGAGGCCGCTCAATGCGCCCTCAGGGAGCCCCCAATGAGACTCTGGCCCTCTGGAGATTTGTTGGAGCCCACACTGGCCCGACGCAACTGCTCTCAGCATGAGGACAACTGTTTGACCTCTCGCGTGAGCTGTGGGATGAGGGCTCCCTCCACTGCTTGTTGTTTCACATCTGTGATGCAGCAGCGGCAGCAAAGGAAAGGCCAGCCTTGCTTTGTGCAAGGCCTTTTATAGGCCATGAGCTATTGCAAGACCTTCATTCATTCATATAAGTTCATCTTTAATATATTCATTTATGTAAATCTATGTAAATTTATTCAAATTTTAAATGTAAATTAATTCTTTTCCACCAGGCCCCTGACAGTGTCAGAGAGATGATGTGGCCCTCCTGCCAAAAACTTTGGACTCTATAGGGGCTGGCTGTGGTCACACCAGAAAAACCCTCAGCACTTGCTCAGATGAAATCGGGTTTAGACAGATTGATTGATGGAGGAAAAGTCCACCACAGGTTACAAGCCATGATGGATATAGGCAACCTCCTGGCTCTAGAAGTAGGCTATCGCTGAATGCCAGATGCAAGGGATGGCACCAGGACGCAGGTGACTTGTTGGCTTGTGTACTCCTTGAGGCATCTGGTGGGCCACTGTGATATACAGGAGGTTGGATTAGATGAGCCCTTGGCCTGATCCAGTGGGACTCTTCTTAAGTTCTTATGTAATTTCTTCCTAATTATTCCATTTGTTCTCAGTCTGAACTTTGGTTCAGTACGGGAAAGAGATTTTGGTCAGAAAGGAATGTTCAAATCCACTAAAGCCACAACCATCTACATACTTATTTGGGAATAAGACCCACTAATGTCAATGCGATTTACTGCCGACTCTGAGTAAACAAACATGGAATACTTATGGCCCAATCCTAATGAAGGCCTGCGCTAGTTGAACACATGTTCTGTCAGCACAGGTTGCTACATAAAAAGCAGCAGTGGAGAGAGCCGGGGCACCGATGGAAAGCCCAGAGCCTTCCTGCGTGTGCTGGCAGACTGATGGAGGACCACCATAAGAACATAAGAACAGCCCCACTGGATCAGGCCATAGGCCCATCTAGTCCAGCTTCCTGTATCTCACAGCGGCCCACCAGATGCCCCAGGGAGCACACCAGCAGCAGCAGTGCATGCCAGATCCTGACCCCCTTGCCAGACCTGATCCAACTGCATGGATCAACGCAGGCTTGCACCCGCGACAACACTGGCGCAGGTCCAAGTTGACCCATTGTGGTTGCTGTGGCTTACCACAGGGCAAGGGGACAAATGTCCCCTTATCCTGAGGAGAACTCAAGTGGCCAAAAATTCCCCATGGGATGCAGCATAGCTGCAATGGTGTAGCTACATTGCTGCATTAGGTTGGACTGGGCTGGCCAATGAGCAAGCACAGACTCTCTGGCCAACTAAAAACCCATTTACAAGATGTTGTAGTTTTCCTCTTTCTTAGCATTATTTATCACAATCACGTAAATGCAATTTATGATAAATGTGAACTAGATAAATGTATCTGTAGGGGCCTTCCCTGGAGGGGCCTGGAGCAGGCCTGTTCCTCCCCAGGGAGGCCTCAGATTGGCTGGAGGGGGCAGGGGGTTCCAGCACCCTTGTCCGCCTCCCTAGCAGAGCTGCCAGACCTGGCCTAGGAGCTGTTGACCTCACCGCTCCCTGCTTCACACTGACTGCCTCTCATCGCTGGCCTCCCTGTTTTATGGAGCAAGCCTGCCCCCTTTGGCCCCTCCCCTTCCTCCAGGTGGGGCAGAAAAGGCCTTTCCTGTGCCTGGCTTGTTTCTTGTAGTGTTCCTTGTTGGCCCTGCCAGCCCCCTCTGGCTGGTTGAGGTGAGCCAACTGGCTTTGCCCCCTTCGAGGGCGGTGAAGCCTCCCTACCCTGGGCATGGGGTGCCTGCTCCCGGGTAAGTTGGGGGTCAGGGCATCTGGGAGGGGCCCCGACAGTATCTAGTTCAATTCCTCTAGAGAAGATAGGATTCTAGATGATGCTGGCCTCTTGCTCTTCTGCCCTTCTCCCACTGTGAAGCATGTACATAGGAGGGAGGGGTGGAGAAAGACAAATACCCTGTGTAAGCAGCATATAGTAGTTAGACCAGGGGTGGCCAACAATTGTGTAGAGGCAAGAATTTGAGCAGGTGCAGCTTCTCCCCCTTTTCTACGCAATTGTTAAAGATCCAGGTGCCCTAAAGCTAAAATGTTGGCCAACGCTGTTTTAGACTATGAGAGAGAACATGTCGGTATCATAACCAGTATATATGTCATTCTTTAAAAGAATTCAGAGGAGCGATGACTGCAACATTTATTTTGATTTTCTGTGGTGGTGACTGGATCATCCACTGACTGTAAAACAATCTGCTTCCATCCAAAGTGACTTCAGAGGAGAGAGAAAAGCTTTTTGGGAAAGACCTGGCCTCTGCAACATGTCTCAGCAGTCAGATTCCATTTATTTAAGCTGACAGTGGAATCGGCTCTCGAATGTTAGAGAACAGAAGATGCAAAAGAAAATTTTCCAGCAAGTTCAGCCCTCACAGTCTGACCTCTGTATTTGAGATGGTGGCTCAAAGATTTATTTTCCATCTCATAACTCTACGGCTCTCCACATGATTGAGTTTGCTTTCTCCACGTTTTTTCCTTTCCATTGCAAAACCAATTAGAAAAATAAGATTTTGTTTTGTTTTTTGGGAGCCTGAGTTTTTCAGCTTGGGAGTGAAATAGCACACAGGAGCACAACCCTGAAAAGAACTTAAGAATGGCATTGATGAGACCAAGGGCCTATCTTGTCCAGTGTCCTCTTTCCAAGAAAGACCAGTCAGGTGCCCTTAATTTCATCCTACATTCGCTTTACATTCTTGTCCCTTTCATCTGAGAAATACAGAAAGGCTTCTGAACATGGAAGTGCTTTGGCTGCCATTGCTAATATCCAAAGATAGAGAAATCAGTGACAAATCTATGGATAGACAAATCCACACATAGACAAATGAAACATGGATTTGTTACATCCTGTTCCTGGCCTGGAATTGCCCTTAGGGGACATAGTCCTCCATCATGCCATACTGGGTGAGATAATAGCTCTTTTTGAGATTACAGCTAATGCATTGCAGATGTGATCTCTACATTTCAGTGGGTTATTTTCGACTGTACCTCCCGCACATCCCAACGTTTCAGCACTCTGTATGTACCCCCAGTGTTGTTGTGTTTAGTACTACACAGCAATAAAGTTTGTGTTCTAACAGGTACGTTTGGAGGAGATACTACATTCATGGCATACCAGGAACTGGTACATGCTGGTAATCAGGTAATTCTAGGATTTATTTTTTTTAAATAAAAAACTTTGGTTTAAGAGAAGAGAATAAAAAAACCAAAATAAAAAACAGGTAATAAAAACCTTTGGTTTAAGAGAAGGACTTAGATGCTTGCAAAAAGCATGGAAATTTTAAGTTAAGCTACCTGTCTTAACTTTGACACACTGTAAATAGTAAATGGGTTCTACAAGTTTCACATATTGTGCTTAGTAGCCTCTATACACCCACACTTTCTCTTGACTTCCCTGCTCTAATCTTCTGCTTCTGCAGGTTAGGGGCATCACTGAAGCTGGCTCCCACAGATCTATAGGTGAGGAACAGTGCCTATTATAAATGTTGTAGGAAGGGACAGAGAGAAACAGTATTACAAACCTAGGGCAGGTGAGTTTCTGGGTGGCCACAAGGTGGCACTAAGGCCTTACTGCACCTCTGCTCAAAACACCTCTGCTTAAAACTGCTTACAAGAAGTCTGTCCGAATACCTGCACAGCATAGGCAAAACGGACTGGGGATTGTTGGTGGACTGGGATGAGGGCTGCCAATCTCTTGAATTCAGCACTTTAATGGGACAGGCAGACTTTTAACAAAAACACACAGCTCTATGGTTTTTTTTTTTCAACCCAACCAGCTCTACTGCACAGATGTCTGATACAAAGAAGGACAGGGATGCTTTACCAGATGTGCAAATGTCACGATTTTGGCAAGGGCAGCTTTTTCCACCCAGCAGGACAGGCTCCAGCTGCCAAAATTCTCTCTTCTTCAGAAGCATTAGATGTCACAGGCCTTCTCCTCCTTCGTACCCGGTCTCCTGACTCTCCTGCCCATGCAGAGTTCAGGGGTGTGCGTGCATGCGTGCGTGCGTGCGTGCGTGTGTGTGTGTGTGTGTGTGAAAAAGCACATTGCCTTGGAAATCTGCAGCTGATGCCCGCTGCAATCTCAGAAAGTGGAAGATGTTCAATGGCAGCGCCTGGGACTTCATTGCCCAGCACAACTTGTTGCTCCTCCCCACAATTAGCAAAAGCACCCTAAATTATGCAAAGTTGGGGGGGAAAAAACCCAAAGCAATTATGCACACAAAGCACAGTGCAAAATTGATTTGATGACATTTTCACATTTACAACACTCACAGAACTGATTTTGGATTGCCTTGCTGCAGTTTTTTTTTTCTTTCCAGCACTGACTATGCTCAGTACTGGCTACAAAGCCATAAGAAACTTGAACTGGACCTTCCAAAGAGTCCCCCTACAAGCCAGGATCTCCACTTGCTCATTCCTGGACTAGATTCAGTTCACAAGGCTATTCACACAACCTGCTGGGTGTGCATAGAAGTGTCAGGGCATGTGTGAAATTTGTGTGTGTGAATAATACATGAATTCATTTTAAAAATTAATCTGGTGACTGGACCCCTCAGATGAAGGAGGCTGATTATGCATAATGCAATATGTGCACTGAACATCATGTGTGAATAACTAAGAACATAGCAACAGCCCCACCCCGCTGGATCAGGCCATAGGCCCATCTAGTCCAGCTTCCTGTATCTCACAGCGGCCCACCAAATGCCCCAGGGAGCACACCAGATCACAAGAGACCTGCATCCTGGTGCCCTCCCTTGCATCTGGCATTCTGACATAGCCCATTTCTAAAATCAGGAGGTTGCACATACGCATCATGGCTTGTAACCCATAATGGATTTTTCCTCCAGAAACTTGTCCAATCCCCTTTTAAAGGCTGTATGCATACACAGATGTACACCTGTGCAACCTGCTGTTGAACGAATATGTGAATAGCCATCCAGCTGTCAAATGTTCTAGTTCACAGAAGCCAGCTCTTGCCTGGTTCACAGGCAGAGACTGGAGCATCCTCCCTTGCATAGCTGGCCTGGGACTGGGTGGCTGAGGTTCTGCATTGGCCTCAGATCCCATTCTGAGTCATCAACGTTCTCAGGAGCATGACCCCATTCCTCTTCATGCACCTCCCCTCACCCATGCTTGTGGATTCCAGGGAATGCTGCCCATGGCATATTTTCTACCATGAGGTACAGTGAAGTGGGCTGATGACCTCTTCTCAGAAAGGAGGTAGGAAAGGTCAGTGGCCAGCTAGGGAGGGAGGATGCTCCAACCTCTGCCCTTTGTACCAGCAACCGCAGATGTAACAGGGCCTGTATTTGTAATTGCACTGGCCTCATTCTCTGCCAAGCTCTCTGCAAACATTGACTCTTAAAGGTTTCCATGCCTCCACACATGAATGCAATCATGTCCAAGGCCATCCCCCCCTTGACCGCTGCAGCAGTGGGGCTAGCAGTGGCACTGTGACATGAGCCATGTGTCCATCACCTGAAGGGGGCTTCCCATACATAGCTGTGGGAAGCAGCTTGCCAGCTCCCTACAGACTGATGGTTGACTCCTCAGTGCAGACTGTTTTGTGCTCCACTCTCTAGGTGTGGATGGACCCATGCTATGGCCAGAATACTATTAGGGTCCAGTGCAGAGCTAGAGCAGTCTTGGGGCTGGGAGGTGAGGATTGCTCCTTGGGCCAAACTAACTGCAAGCCACAATTTCCAGAGAGTGAAAGTGAGCCGCCCAACCCTGAAGGAATGGCACACTAAAGATCTTGAATGGATATGCAGGACTGGAAGAGCATGATTTGAAGACCCATGAAACAGCCAGATTGCTGAAGCTTAGTGGGTCTTTTAACCTGATCAATACCTGGATACAGGACACTAGATAGATACCCCCCCCCCTCCCATATAGGGACTGAAGTTCCATCATGAAAGCTAGGCAGGATATGAATGTCTATTTCGGATAGCTTTGAGCAGCCAACATTAAGCTTTTAACAGGCTGCCAAATGCTAGCATATACTTAAGGTACTCAGCTTTTTATTTGGATATCTAGTTTTGAAACTGTAACTTCCCCCAGCTCTGTGTTCTTCGGGGTTAGTCTGGGAAACCACTGTCGCCCTATACTGAGTCCCCATGGCACTCCTCCAATGACACCAACCCTGGAATCTGTTTTTCCCCAGTTAGACCCTGAAACCAGAAGGACATCTAATTTCAGGGAAATTCACTGAAAGGCATTTGAAGGCAGAATGAGCAGGTGGGGGGAATGTGCTTTGCGCACTGATTCCACCCTGCACATGTCATCTCTATCATTTTCCCCTGCTCAGTCTCTGAAATGGGAAGCAAGCTCAACTGCAAGGAAATCAGCCATCAGAGGACAACATCAGGGGAGAATTGGTGAGCACAAGAGGCAGGGCTGTTCATGATGTGAACTGAAAGTCCTATGTCAAGTTGCAGGGAAGTGTCAGTCTGATCAATGGTACTCTGCAACCCCTGTTCGCCCACCACCTCCAACCAAACTCTGATCCTCTTCTGGGTGAGCAAGGAGTGGTGGAGTGCAGTGATCCAGAGCCCACTTGCAACCTGTCCAACCACCTGCAGCTCCAGTGTGGTTTCCTTTCCTTTGTGCCAGTCTTGTTTACAAGAAACAGAATGGTCCCAGCATGCTCCATTCCATCCTGTTAACGTTCAACCGAGCTGGTATAGAGGAAGGGAGGCCATGCTGGAGCTACAGGAAAAGGGGTGCAGGGGGCACAGGTTCCACAACACTACATTCTGGGTGTGCAGAGAAGGGCAGCAAAATGTGGTGCTGCCTTGGGTGTTAAGTACCAATTTCCTTCCCTCCAGCTGCCTCTTGGAAATGCAGGTTTCAGGAAAACATGTTTGCCAAGATAACGTGTAGTTCCGCCCTTAGAAAACTTTGGCTACAATCCTATGCACACTTACCTGGGAGTAGGCCCCACGGAACACAATAGACTTACTTCTGGTTAGACCTTCATAAGACTGGGCTGTTTGTCTCCCTTGCTCCTATACATACAGAGCAGGAGGTCCGCCCATGTTTGGATTCTGAAATCACAAGCGTCAGCTAGAGAGGACTGAGAAACCTTGGGCAAGAAGCACGATGTGGCTGATCCATCCTTTCCTATGTGGGATTGTCTCCCTTTTTTCCTGGCAGGTCTCCTATGCTTTTGTCAGGCAGAAATTCAACAGAGGCAGCTTTTTCCAGCATGGCAATGTAGTGGTGAGCTGTTGAATTCTACCTGTTAAAACAGTGCTTCCCAAAATTTTTAGCATCAGGACCCACTTTTTTAAATGATGTTCTATCTGGACCCACCAAGTTTAAAGAACATCTAGAAAGAAATAATTTTTTTTTATTTATTTACACATAAATAATAACCATTTATCTCCCTATAGTTACACGTGCTTGAAAACTGCAGGAGCTCTTCCTGCAGCTATCTAATTTTCGAAAAACCTCAGAGCTTGAGGCAATTACCGGTAGTTATCCGAACCTTCCATCACCTCTTTTTTTCATTGGAGGCTCTGCTCAGTTGCTATGGGACCCATCAAAAATCAGGTCGAGACCCACCAGTGGGTCCAGTCCCACAGTTAAAACACAGAAGCACAGCCTGCATAGAAGCCTAATTAAGAAATGGGTGGCAACGCTACATGGCAACCTTTCAATTACTTCCTGCCTCTCGTATGGTCTGCCACTCTCGAGGTTGCCTTCCTATCGCAGAACATGAAACCCGTTTAAGACTTTTTTTTTACCTTCTGGCTTATTACAAGCCAGACAGACAGATACATACTGTTCGGTCAGCTGTAAGGACAGATGGAACGCTTGAGTTGCAAGAAATGACACGGATGAAAAGTTCCCCAGCGTGGAGATAAAGACAGTGGAAAGCTTGTCAGGCTGCTGTGAAAGGCATGTAAGCAAAGCCAGTACAAAAAGTGGGCACTCCGTGTGATGCTGTGTTTTCCCTGGAACAGGGTAGGCTTTCTGGCTCTGGACAAGTATAGCTGCGAGCCATTTTTGTGAGCTGCTGACCTTTGGCCTCAGGCCAGATCCACTTCCTTCTCAGACACGCAATACCTCAGATGTGGTATAGTGGTCAAAGATTCTGATTAGGGGCATCCCATGTTCAAATCCCTCCTCAGTTATGAAGTATGTCGGATGACCTTGGGCCAGTCACCATCTCTCAGTCTAACCTACCTCACAGGGTTGTTGTGAGACTTAGGGCACAATCCTAACCAGGTCTACTCAGGAGAAAGTCCTATTTTGTTCAATGGGACTTAGGAAAGTGTGGTTAGGACTGCAGCCTAAATGCCCAATCCTAGACATGTCTGTTGAGAAGTAAGTCACATTAGAATCAATGGAGTTACGCCTAGGTTAGTGTGGATAGGATTGCAGCCTAAATGGGAAGGGGGAAAACATTGTACACTGCCCTGAGTTCCATGGAGGAAGAGGGGGATAAAAATAATTTTAAGAAGTCCAATTCTTCTGTTTATGAATGAAGAAAAAGAACTAGAAAAACCTACCATCCTTAGTCACTTGGAATACGGTTTAAGTAAACCGACTTTTCTAATGTCTGCTGCTGCTGTAGCTTTAGCAATGTTGGTCTGCAGACACTGGGGACTAATGACGCTTCTCTCCACATTATTTTATTTTTTAAAAAAGTCACCTGATTGTTCCTTTCTGTACATCAAGTAGTTGTAAAAAGCTCAGCTTGTTCAATTTTGTTTTTTTCTGGCCAATTGGCATTTCACACTTGCCACAATGTCCACTGCATCATGGGCTAGATCCTGATTTCACCTATGTAGGCATGAACTCCAAACCATCAATCCTAGTAGTTCTGGTTAAGCTCAGCTGGTCTTCAATGCAGCTTATCTTGCCTAATTCCCTGGGCAAGTGGCCTGTATGGACCTTTGTGCCTCCTTCCAGATTAGCTGCCTTTCCATCTCTGAATCAATACCTTGGAAAGCACAAGCAGGTTGTTATAAAGGTATTAAGAAAACAAGATAAAATGGCTGGAAACCACCATTTCAACTTCTCCTGGGAGCATCTATAAAATCTAGAAAAACAACCTTCAGGAAGCAGTTGTTTCAGGGAAAGACAGAGGCCAAACTGAAGGTTCATCATGTTTAGAACAGAGTTCAAGGAGCAATGTTTTCGACTTTGGCAAGCTACTGCTTGAAGAAAAGAAAATAGCAAGTGTTTTATGCTCTCCAGTTCCCTGGCAGAAACATCCAAAGAACCCTCCAGGAACAGACCAAGGATCCATCTGGTCCAGCATCCAGTTTCCAAAATGACTAGCCAAATGCCTCTGAGAACCCTGGAATGTACATGGTTGGCAGCCTTCAGTCTCGAAAGACTATGGTATATAAGCCTACAGCACCTGGTATTCCCAAGCGGTCTCCCATCCAAGTACTAACCAGGCCTGACCCTGCTTAGCTTCAAGAAGATGCCAAACTTGGTGGCCATGCATTCCTCTTCACCTGGCCTCCAATAGGAGTGGAGGCACACTCACCTACTCATGAGTAAACATGCCTGTGACTCACTTTAGCTTTCTATAAGGACCAGTACATTTTCCTTGTCAGCTTGGGGTGGGGACTTCCTTCTCAATAGTTTGTTGGGGCATGCATTCATCGGATCAGGACCATTCTGGTGACATTACATTCCCCTTGGCCTGCCCTTCGAAGTGGACCAAGGCATTCTTGCCTACTTGCGAGTAAATGTACATATGCTGCTGCTCTGCTTCTCTTTCCATAATGCTCAGCACATTTACCTTGTCAGATATCAGCCTGTCAGTTTCAAGATCCACCAAAAATCAGGTTGTGACCCACTGGTGGGTTCTAACCCACAGTTTGAGAACATCTGACATAGCCCATTACCATGTATTCCATGAACTTAGGCCTCAATATGGTACTCTTTTCTTCCCCTTCATTTCTCTTAACTGATAGATCCATAAAGAAGAACTGCATTATATACGTGAACAATGCATAGTACAATATGACCCCAATACCAGTAATCGGCATAACCAAGGTCATGACCCTGGCCTCTGGGAAGAAATTCCATCATAATTATCCAGGGGAAATCAAAGAAACCACAAAATCAATAATCCTAGACAGGCTGTACCGAATTGGAAATTGGTTGTGGCTTCTGATTTGCTTCTGTCTCAGCTTTCCGATTGCTAGTAGCTTTGGATGAAACTTTGGGTTAAGGTCTTCCTCTACACCAGGGATAGGTAACCGTCTTCCACATAAAGGCAGGTATCAGGTCCATCAACAGTAAGAACACATGCTTGTTCAATGCACATATGCAAATCTTCCAATTAGTCCATAGAGCTAAGAAAAAAAAAGATGGGCATAGTGAGGAGAGACACATGCCCAGACAAAGAAGGATGCTCAAAGGAAGCTTCTGCCCTTGGATTGCTAACACCAGTGGTTTTCAAACTCTCCAGGAGAGTTTGAGCCACTGTAAGTTCTTGCAGGGGCGGGGGGGAGGCAGTGGTGCGATCCCCAGGATCGCGCTGCTCAGGAGGCTGTAGGGACTTGGGAGCACTTACCCAAGCCTCCTGCAGCCTTCCCAGGGTGCAGGAAGCCCGGTGCAAGCCTTTGTTAGAGCTTCCTGCAGCAGTGAATGTAAAAGCAGAGCGATCGCGCCCCGCCTCCGCTAAAGCAGAACTGGCGCGTGATCACTCCACCTTCACTGCTGCGGGGAACCCTAACAAAGGTTCGCACCGGGCTCCCCTCACCCTGGGGAGGCTGCAGGAGGCCTGGGTTAGTGCTCCCAAGCCCCTGCAGCCCCCTGAGCAGCGCGATCCTGGGGATCGCGCCACTGCCTCCTCCCTGCCTCCAAACTGCCCCCGCCCATTAAGGGGCAGAGGCCAGGGCCCACAGGCTGGGGCGTCACAACGCCCCAGTTTGAAAAGCCCTGGCACCAACGACGTGGGCAAGTGTAGCTGGGAGGTCCTGGAGGCCAAATTTAGGCTTTTAGGCAGGAAGCTGAAAGCCAGGACCTCAAAGGTAGCGTTCTCTGAAGTGCTACCTGTTCCACGCGCAGGGCCAGCTAGGCAGGCGGAGATCAGGGGTCTCAATGCGTGGATGAGACGGTGGTGTAGGGAGGAGGGGTTTAGATTCGTTAGGCACTGGGGAACGTTTTGGGACAAGCGGGGCCTGTACAAGAGGGACGGGCTCCATTTGAACCAGAATGGAACCAGACTGCTGGCGCATAACATTAAAAAGGTGGCAGAGTAGCTTTTAAACTGATCCCTGGGGGAAGGCCGACAGGAGCCGAGGGGCATCCGGTTCGGGACTCCTCATCCCTATGGGATGAGGATGGGGAGGTTAGAGAACAACAAGACAAAGGCAGGGTAGGAGAAGAAATTGGGAAAGGTAGGGAGATGGGATGTGATAGACGGTTTGGCACAATGAGAGGATGCGGGGACAAAGGAGCGAATAAGCAGCCCATCCTGGGGCATTCCGTGTAATAAATGCTTTTATGCGAATGCCCGAAGTCTACGAGCAAAGGTGGGAGAACTGGAATGTCTGGTGACAAGGGAAAATATTGACATAATGGGCATAACGGAAACCTGGTGGAATGCGGAGAATCAGTGGGATACCGCAATCCCGGGCTATAAACTCTACAGGAGGGACAGGCAGGGGCGTGTTGGAGGTGGGGTGGCCCTTTATGTTAAGGAAGGGATAGAATCCAGCAAAGTAGAGATTGAAGGTGGGTCCGACTCCACCGTAGAATCTCTGTGGGTTAAATTACCAGGCTTGAGCAGCGATGTAATACTGGGGGTGTGCTATCGTCCTCCAGACCAGAAATCTGATGGGGACCTTGAAATGAGGAAACAGATCAGGGAGGTGACAAGGAAGGACAGGGTTGTAATCATGGGGGACTTCAATTATCCTCATATTGACTGGGTCAATTTGTGTTCTGGTCACGATAAGGAAACCGGATTTCTTGACGTGCTAAATGACTGTGGCTTAGATCAGCTAGTCACGGAGCCCACCAGAGGACAGGTGACTCTGGATTTAATTTTGTGCGGTACGCAGGACCTGGTTAGAGATGTAAACGTTACTGAGCCATTGGGGAACAGTGATCATGCTGCGATCCGTTTTGACATGCATGTTGGGGGAAGAATACCAGGCAAATCTCTAACAAAAACCCTTGACTTCCGACGGGCGGACTTCCCTCAAATGAGGAGGCTGGTTAGAAGGAGGTTGAAAGGGAGGGTAAAAAGAGTCCAGTCTCTCCAGAGTGCATGGAGGCTGCTTAAAACAACAGTAATAGAGGCCCAGCAGAGGTGTATACCGCAAAGAAAGAAGGGTTCCACTAAATCCAGGAGAGTGCCCGCATGGCTAACCAGCCAAGTTAGAGAGGCTGTGAAGGGCAAGGAAGCTTCCTTCCGTAAATGGAAGTCTTGCCCTAATGAAGAGAATAAAAAGGAACATAAACTGTGGCAAAAGAAATGTAAGAAGGTGATAGGGGAGGCCAAGCGAGACTATGAGGAATGCATGGCCAGCAACATTAAGGGGAATAATAAAAGCTTCTTCAAATATGTTAGAAGCAGGAAACCCGCCAGAGAAGCGGTTGGCCCTCTGGATGGTGAGGGAGGGAAAGGGGAGATAAAAGGAGACTTAGAGATGGCAGAGAAATTAAATGAGTTCTTTGCATCTGTCTTCACGGCAGAAGACCTCGGGCAGATACCGCTGCCCGAACGGCCCCTCCTAACCGAGGAATTAAGTCAGATAGAGGTTAAAAGAGAAGATGTTTCAGACCTCATTGATAAATTAAAGATCAATAAGTCACCGGGCCCTGATGGCATACACCCAAGGGTTATTAAGGAATTGAAGAATGAAGTTGCAGATCTCTTGACTAAGGTATGCAACTTGTCCCTCAAAACGGCCACGGTACCAGAAGATTGGAGGATAGCAAATGTCACGCCTATTTTTAAAAAGGGAAAGAGGGGGGACCCGGGAAACTATAGGCCAGTCAGCCTAACATCTATACCGGGTAAGATGGTGGAATGCCTCATCAAAGATAGGATCTCAAAACACATAGATGAACAGGCCTTGCTGAGGGAGAGTCAGCATGGCTTCTGTAAGGGTAAGTCTTGCCTCACAAACCTTATAGAATTCTTTGAAAAGGTCAACAGGCATGTGGATGCGGGAGAACCCGTGGACATTATATATCTGGACTTTCAGAAGGCGTTTGACACGGTCCCTCACCAAAGGCTACTGAAAAAACTCCACAGTCAGGGAATTAGAGGACAGGTCCTCTCCTGGATTGAGAACTGGTTGGAGGCCAGGAAGCAGAGAGTGGGTGTCAATGGGCAATTTTCACAATGGAGAGAGGTGAAAAGCGGTGTGCCCCAAGGATCTGTCCTGGGACCGGTGCTTTTCAACCTCTTCATAAATGACCTGGAGACAGGGTTGAGCAGTGAAGTGGCTAAGTTTGCAGATGACACCAAACTTTTTCGAGTGGTAAAGACCAGAAGTGATTGTGAGGAGCTCCAGAAAGATCTCTCCAGACTGGCAGAATGGGCAGCAAAATGGCAGATGCGCTTCAATGTCAGTAAGTGTAAAGTCATGCACATTGGGGCAAAAAATCAAAACTTTAGATATAGGCTGATGGGTTCTGAGCTGTCTGTGACAGATCAGGAGAGAGATCTTGGGGTGGTGGTGGACAGGTCGATGAAAGTGTCGACCCAATGTGCGGCGGCAGTGAAGAAGGCCAATTCTATGCTTGGGATCATTAGGAAGGGTATTGAGAACAAAACGGTTAGTATTATAATGCCGTTGTACAAATCGATGGTAAGGCCACACCTGGAGTATTGTGTCCAGTTCTGGTCGCCGCATCTCAAAAAAGACATAGTGGAAATGGAAAAGGTGCAAAAGAGAGCAACTAAGATGATTACGGGGCTGGGGCACCTTCCTTATGAGGAAAGGCTACGGCGTTTGGGCCTCTTCAGCCTAGAAAAGAGACGCTTGAGGGGGGACATGATTGAGACATACAAAATTATGCAGGGGATGGACAGAGTGGATAGGGAGATGCTCTTTACACTCTCACATAATACCAGAACCAGGGGACATCCACTAAAATTGAGTGTTGGGCGGGTTAGGACAGACAAAAGAAAATATTTCTTTACTCAGCGCGTGGTCGGTCTGTGGAACTCCTTGCCACAGGATGTGGTGCTGGCGTCTAGCCTAGACGCCTTTAAAAGGGGATTGGACGAGTTTCTGGAGGAAAAATCCATTATGGGGTACAAGCCATGATGTGTATGCGCAACCTCCTGATTTTAGGAATGGGTTAAGTCAGAATGCCAGATGTAGGGGAGAGCACCAGGATGAGGTCTCTTGTTATCTGGTGTGCTCCCTGGGGCATTTGGTGGGCCGCTGTGAGATACAGGAAGCTGGACTAGATGGGCCTATGGCCTGATCCAGTGGGGCTGTTCTTATGTTCTTATGGCTTACACTGTAAGCCTTACAGAGACAAAACTACGAACTTGAATTCTTTTTTAGGACCACTGCAGGCCGGGTGGATATATCTTTTTGGGACAATGAACCAGATAATTTCAGGTAGTGGACTGGAACTGGCCTGCAGGCCAAAGGTTGCCTACTCCTGCTCTCCATCTTCACACTTTGGTTTGGATTCGATTGTTGCTCCACCTGGATTGGGATGAAGTAAAAAAATAATAAAGATGCCAATGTTTTAAGACTGGTAGGAAATCACATCAATTGGACATAATGGCTTATCTAATTCCCAACACGTGTGGGCTAGCTGGGATTACTCAGACGTGCAAGTGTGATCTCAGAAAACAGCTTCCTGGTGAGCTATGAGTTCTGATCAAGTGCCAGCTGATAGGAAAGCATGCTGTCATTTTTCTCTTTTCCTTCCCCCTCCTGACCTCCTTAGCTCTGAACTTTGTACTTTGTAAGAGACATTGTAAGACATTGTAAGAGGAAACAGCATTAACAGCATTTGCTGTGATTATTTTTTTTCAGTCCCTTATCATACAAGAGCAGTGTTTCTCAGACTTTTGATAGCGGAGGCACACTTTTTTGCAACCTTCAGATAGGAGTCCCATGTCACTTATCTTCAGAATTTGTGGGAGTGAGAATTGCCTGTCCTCTCTAAGTTGTCCATCTGTTTTATTTCTGCATGAATCACTGACTTGGACATGTCCTCTGTTCAGAAGGAGGCAACCCCATAGCACTAATTCATGCAGAGATGGTTGGCAACCTTCAGTCTCGAAAGACTATGGTATAAGCCTACAGCACCCGGTATTCCCAGGCAGTCTCCCATCCAAGTACTAACCAGGCCTGACCCTGCTTAGCTTCCGAGATCAGACGAGCTCGGGCATGTGCAGGGTAACAGTTGCTGCCACCTGTCACCTGCAGAGATGAAGGAGAGTAATTTTACTACACCTCTGCATTGGGAATGACTGCCTGATCCAGTCACCCCCAGGAGGTTGGTAGATCAGTAACTCATAGAGAGACACAGCAAGCAACCTTCTCTGTGGCTGGACTCTTGGAGAGTGCCCCAGCACACAGTTTGGGAATTAATAAATTAGTGTTAAGATTATGAAGATAGGATTAAAGTTCTACCTTCCGTATTGTCCGTTGTGGGGATTCAGGGAGCATCCCCATCTTGCTGAAGCCCCAAGATGCCAAACACAGGAAGCTGCCTTGTACTGATTCAGGACCACTGGCTCTGCTCCACCAGAGACAGCCCATCCACAAGGCCCACTGAAGTGGCTGCTTTAGGCAACAAATTGGTGGGAAGCTGCTCACCTCTGCCCCCCCCCTTCTCTTCCACTGGTCCTCTTTCCATTCCCTGAACTGAAAAGGAAAGAAAGGAACAGAGTGAAAGACAAAGTGTGGAGGAAATGAAAATGGTTGGCTAGACAGTGTCTCCAGGATCAGAGACTGGTGCAACACCAAAGAAGGGAGGGGCACCATTTGGCATGGTGCCTCAGGTGCCAGGAGGTATTGGGCTGGTCCCACATCTAACACAATGTTGTCCAGTACTGTGCCGTTTATTTACTGGCAGAGGCTCTCCAGGGTTTCAGTCAAGGATTGTTTCCTGCTCAACCCTCAGATTGAACCCAGAACCCTTAACACATAAAGCAGGTGTTAATGAGCTACAACCCTCTCCCCTAAAGCAGAGGATGAAGGTTGAGAGAGGATAGGGGAAAAGATTACACAGGAGAAGTTGCAGATCTCCTGTAGAGACAGAGAGGTCTCTGCCTGTCCACTGTCTGCTTTCATCTTCAGATAGGCCTCCTGGTCAACAGTAGCCCACTTGTGAGCAAGGCCAGCAGCAACTAAGTAAATAGTTGGGAAAGGAGAGACACAAATAAAAGCCAGAGGAAAGGTGGGAAGGGAAAGAGGTGTATGGTATTTTCCTGACTAAAGAAAGCCACATAAGTTTTGGAAGAAAGTTCCCTTAAAGTTGAGGCCAAAAGGTCCCAAACCCCCCTTCCTTTCCTTACATTAAGTCAATCATGCATACCTGGTATGTAAATGTTTCTAATGGATCTAGGGCCATATCCACTCATGCAGACAACCAGTGAGTTGGCTAGAGATGTGTTTGGTGTTCCTGTGTAGTCTAAACACAGATGGTGTCTGAACAGTTGGAACGGAGGAGCCAGTGCCCAACTTGCCCTCCTTCAATGTCTCCCTTGCTAAGAGCGACTTGAGAAGGGAGGCTGTTCCAGGTGGGTGGGAGCAGAAGGTACAGAGAAAGAGCGAAGAGACAGGAGAGAAAGGAAATGTGCCAAACAGGAGAAGCGTGACACACAATGACAGCGGGGGGGGGGGGTATCTGGTTGGCAACCTTCAGTCTCGAAAGACTATGGTTTAAGCCTACAGCACCCAGTATTCCCCGGCGGTCTCCCACCCAAGTACTAACCATGCCTGACCCTGCTTAGCTTCCAAGATCAGATGAGATCAGGCATGTGCAGGGTAACAGTTGCTATTGAGCATTAAAAGCGTTAAAGTAGGACTAACAGGAATTTGATGATGAGAATGGCAGGGAGCCTGTGTAAAAGCATAATTGATTCATTTCAAGGTTTTTTCCATGATTTGAGCTGGAAATTCCTTCTGTAGAGAGGGTGGAGGTGAAATCGAAGAAGTTGTGCTGCTCCACTGAAAGAATTTTGGTGAGCATTCCCAAAACTAAGCCTGATACATATTTGGCAATGTATCCAGGCAACAGGGAATGGGAAGGATGAGGGTTAAGGCCTGCATCCTGGGCAGAATCCCAGTCAGGTGATCAAGGCTTTCCTTCCCTTCCTGGCCAAGGAATCAGGTGGAAGACAAGAAACTATGAGGGTTTCCCCTTCCCTTGTCACTCATTATAGCAAATTCGTATCTGACAGATCAGGCCTGGGGGAGATGCTTTCCCAAACAAGCCTGGCAAGCTGCTTCCTCACCTCCCCTGCCCATCTCTGGCAACAGTATCGGCAACAAGATGCAAGTGGGAGGTGGTGTCTGAGTGCCTGGCTTGGGGGTTGAAGGTGTGACTGCAAGTGGGTGCCTTGAGGAGGTGAGTGCTGTCTTCCCCAAGCCCAAAATGGTCTTGACAACACCTTCTCCGACTAGGCATCATGAGAAGCAGCTGGGGTATTTTTTTTTTTTTTTTTTTGAGGCTCAGGAATTAGAGTGCAACTGAGGACATGATTATTGCACTCTGTGTTTCTCAACTTGTGAAATGTTCATGGCAGCCCAGAGAAGCCTTCTGATGCCCATGATCTATATCAGTGGTTCCCAAACATTTTAGCATCAGGACCCACCTAAAACAAATGTTTCACATTACCAGCCGCTCAAGCCTCTGTGGCTTTAATGGTGATTGGGCAGCAGTGCTTCCCCCCCCCCCCCCATAGCAGGTTGTATAACCCTTGATGCACATAACCTAATCTACCCTGTCAGTTTCATGAACCATCCAAAATTGGGTCATGACCCACAGTTTGGGAACTTCTGCTGTACACTATTTGCACATGCAGTATTTTCAAAACTGTTCTGCAGATGCAAGAGCAAGCACACAGGGAGGCAGTACTTGCACCCAAGGAATAACAAACAGTCCAGGTCTCTCTCCCCACCATCATCATGTCCAACTCCCAAAATGCTGTTTCTGCTGTCCTGGTAGCAGAATTAGGACTGGACTAGGAATCCCTTCAATTGACTAGGTCTCAGTAACTGCATGTTGCTAGTTTTGGAGGCTCAGGGCCCAGTTCTATCCAACTTTCCAGCACCAGTGTAGCCATAATGCAGTCCCAAGGTAAGGAAACAAATGTTCCCTTACCTTGAGGAGACCTCTGTGATTGCCTCCCTACCACAGGATGCAGCACACGCCCCACTGGCATAGCAGAACCGACACTGAAAATTTGGATAGGATTTGGTCCTCAGTTGGCAGGAACAAAAGAAAGGGTCCTCTCTAGAGCAGTGCCACAATTATGGAACACCTTCCCTGTTGAATTAGAACTTAAATCTTCCCACTGCCCTTCTGGGTGGGTGGATTAAGACCTGTTTATTTCAGGTCACGTTTGCTCTTTAAAGGGCCCAATCCTATCCAATTTTCTAGCACTGAGACAGATGCAATGCAGCCCCGAGGTAAGGGAACAAGCATTCCCTTACCTCGAGGAGGCCTCCCGGACTGCCACCCCATCGTAAGATGCAGTCCATGCCCCATTGGCACCACTGCATCAGCCCTCGAAAGTTGGACAGGATTGGGCCCTAAGATTGTTATTTATAGAGACTGCTTTCTGTTGTTTTGTTTACTCTTTTGACTGTATGCCATGACTGTTGTTTTAGCTCTGATTGTAAGCTGCCTTGGGTCAGTGTACAAGAGAGAAAGAAAGAGAACAAATAAAGTCCCCAGGGCAAATCCAGCCCCAAGCACTATGCCAACTGTCTGACCCCAAACCAGTGGCCAGCCTAGAAGTGTGGAGAAAGTGACATCATCTCTGGCAAGAAAATATACCATGCTGTTGTTGAAGGCATAAGAGCAGGCCAGGCTATTTTTCCCCCCCCTAACTGTGATGGCTAATTAGCAATGCTGTGTTTATGACTCAAGGTGTCCTGGCAAAAAGCAACCCTGATTAACAACATGCAATTATTCACCCTAGGAAGGGCCAATTTGCACAACAGGACAGCATTTCTTACAATACTGCAACATAATGTCATCTTTACTGTATTCATTCTCATAGCAGCTGGGTGTTTGGGGGGCAGTAAGACTGAGAGAGAGACTTCTTTAAAATACCCAGTGGCTCAGTTCAGATGATGACCGTCTGGAAAACTGGAAACAAGTTAAAGGCTCCTGGGCTCCCTCCCTCCCAAGTAGTGTGTGGCTTCTCTCTCTATTTCTTGAGCAGCCCAAGCCACACTGTACCATGACACCCAGATTGACAAACCGTGGTTAGCATACTTCAAACCACGTTTTCCAATTCCACATCGGAGGGTAAACGCTGATTGTTTGCTGATTCAGATGTCACAGCAAAGTACAGCTAGCGCATTGTGGAACAGGAACTGGAGATGGAAGCCACAAGAGGGGAGAGGAGGGAGCATGGAAGCCAATTCTCATTCACAATCCTCCAAACCATGGTTGGAAGAATCATTTGAACTGGGCCAGTGAATTTAGGCTAAACCAGGATCTCAATCCATGTATCCCAGCTCCAGGCTTAACATCCTATTGAACCAATATTGAGGGAAGCTTCTTGCTTTAGCTTTGACATATTTTCTGTATCGCACTGCAGCATGAAGTGCTGAAGCCTGAGAATACTGAGTGCCATTTTTGCATCACTCCATAGACTCTTGTCATGCAAGAATTTTGCAACACTGTAGATGCTAATGAATTCCAGCTGGCTATCTAGCTGATCTCTGTCTTTTTCCAGGCATCTTAGAATTTACAGGGTAGTTACCGAGACAGGGTGGTTACTGAGCTCCTGATTTCCTTGCTTGCACCTTAGCTCGCTTTATGGACAACAAGATGAGGCAGAATCCCAGTGAGCCACTAGGGAAATGAAAGTCTAATCAGCACAGAGCATATCATTTAAAAAAAAAGAAGTCTTGATAGCAGCATGGTTCTATCTCACAAATAGATTCCTGCAAAAGGCTGGCATTATGGCAGCCATTCACTCTTATAGAGAAGATTATAGAATGCACTCAGGGACATTGTTGGAGCAAGGGCTAAACCTGCTCCTTGGCAATCCCAGTTTGGGATTTTGCCCCCTAGCAACAGTGAACAAAGCTGCCACCCAGTATGCCAAGGGGGGAGGAGGCATAAGGCAGTCACTTCCAAGTTCTCCCTGGAGGATGAGGTGCTGGCAGCTTTGTGCCCTCTGTTCCTTCTCCTGTGGAGGCTCCCCTTCAAGGGGGAGCCTCCACAAGAGAACTGAGGGCACCAAGCTTCCAGCGCCTTCCCCAGGGAGAATCGGAGATGCCTTGCACTGCTTACAGTTCCTCCAGAAAGGGAACACTTGCTATGGTGGCTTTGCCCCTCCCCCATTAAAACTTGCTTTCCTCCTAACTACCCTACTAATAATAGCTTTGAGGGACTAATGGAAAGATGGAAAATGGTAGGACAGGAATGGTAAATCCCTCTCCCCCAGCGCCATGACTCCATCCAAATCCTCACCCCACCCCGTTTGGCACTGTGCCAGAGAACGAACAGGGATAACTGGAAAGCTACTGTGGAAAGGGAAGGCAGCAATTCCCAACAGACTTTGCAAGCAAGCAGAGCTACAAGTCCTTTAAAAACATGGCATGGAGGAGGTCTTCAAAGGATACTTTTTGATAAGAACTGAGAAATGGAGCAGGAAAGCAACACCGAATAGTGAATGTGTGTGTGTGGGGGGGGGGGAAATTACCTACTGGCAGACTGGGACCAATGGGAAGCTGTATCCAGGTGATGGGAGCAAACTGGGGAGTCAACATGAATGGCAGTTGGCGCCATAGACCAATTTCACGCATTTGAATCTGTCTCTAGCTGGTGATGAGCATATTGAGAAAGAGAAAAATGCAGTTTTACTTGTATCCAGGTTTTTAATTGATTGGCCATGCAGGAAAGTGATTTACACTTGCCTTCTGCCTTTTCTGTATCACCTGCAGTCAGGTGCATTTCATCTGAAGTGCATTTTTAGTCCTCCCCCCACCATTTTATTTTTTTTAACTGAGTTGTGCACATTTGTTAATGGCTTTTTCCCATTCTTGATCTCTCCTCACTGATCACTATCAACTGGCACCGCATGTTAGAATTACTAGATTTTTCCTCTCTGGTCAATTAAGCCGACAAGGTTGGGCAACAGTGGGGGTTTTGTTGGCACGAACACTCCCCTTCAAAAGGACACATCATCCATTGGCAAAACTGACATGATTTTCTCCTGATCTCATCAGTTTCACCAGAGAGGCAATCTCAGTGAAGCAAAATAGTGACAGGTAGGGATCACAGAAAGGGGGAGTGGTTACCCATTACCAGGCTATCATCATGACAGAATTGCATCACAGTAGTTGCAGGACAGTATATCCTGGCATCCAGAATGGGTAAATAGTCTTCTGCATTAGGAGTGCAGTGCCATTTAAAATGGGAAAAGACACAACTAGTGAATGATGATAATGTGTGTTAACTGAATTGGAGGACGGTTCCTGAATGAACTTTAAAGCATTTGAAAGTATGTATGTGATTTCAACCAGGGTGTTGAAGAAGCCTACAGTGTGTTGAGTGCCTGTAGGCTACTGAATGCTGACCATGTTTATGTCCTGGGCTTTCTCTATCAGTATGTTTATTTATTACACATACACCATACCTTTCCTCCATCATGGTGGAGGTGGTGTGAAGGCCCTTGAGAAGTGGGTAAAGGGGTAATTTTGTACCCAGGCCCAGGGTCAAAAAGAAGGGAGCCCAGAAATTTTCTGGGATCTTACATTTTCTGACCTCGCTTGGACTTGCTGCCCACATGGGATTTTGGGGGGTGCGTGGCAGCGGCTACTGCCACCAGCCATATGCAGTGCGCCAAGGAATGCATACACGATACTCCTTAACACAATGTCAAATTTGGCAGGAAACTGACCTACTACAGTAGCTCTTCGGCTTGTGGACCCTCTAACCATGAAGGAGTGCGGGGCTACAGCTGCTATAGAGGTAAGTTTTGGTACACACAGGACACCCAAACTAGAACAGAGAGAGGACATGAAAGACACAGATTTCCAACACATTTCAAAGATTGCCTCATCAGTGACAGAACACAGGCTGTGAAAGTCCCAGCCTAAAGAGGCCTGTGTTACCTGCTCAGGACTGCCTTTGGGCATCAGGTGGAGGCTTCAATAATTAAATTGGATTTTTCTCTGTAGAGTCTTTCTGGCCAGTTGGATTCTGTTAAGTGGTTTATCATCTGTCTCATTGTATCTGGTATCACTCTCTCAAGTTTTAGTTGGTTTGATTATTTTAATTATTTTTGAATTGCTGCTTCACTTTTTTTTTGGGGGGGGGGAGCTATCTGAAACATTATCTTTACAGAGATATACATTTTTATAGTATAAAACAAATGGTTCTCAAACTTTTTACTACATTGACCCACTTCATTGGCCATGATGGCTATCCATGTCTTGCCCCCTTTCAGATCATACCCCAGAATGCAATGCCACAAGGCACTGCGTGGCACAATGGAGTCAATGAAGTGGGCCACCCACTTCCAAATGGGTGCTACCTGGAAGTCACAAGGCATTCTAGAGCACAGCATGGCCCAGAATGCCTTGTGGCTTCTGTGTTGCGCCAACCCTGCAACCCACCAAAAATTAGGTCACGACCCACTGAGAACCACTGGTATAATATATATAATGTTTGTACTTAAAAAATAATCAATTTCAGGGCAGTTGTCAAATATTGTATTCTGTTCCAAGTATAAGATCTACCTTGAGTGATGGGACCGACTTCTGGCAATTGGGAGAGAAAAGGGGCAGGACCCTACCATGCAGACACCCACCCACCCCTGCAGCCGATGACCACCAGTCCTGATGGGGCTAACCTTACAGAACAAATGGTGCTGCCTGGCACTTACAGAGACTGTGAATAGATTTTGCCATCGATTCCAAGCAAGAGGACAAGCTGTCCTGTTACATAACAAATAGAGCGCAGAGAAGCCATCAGCTTGCAGGGTGATTCCCATGCTCTATAGAGCCTCCAGGTGGAGGAGCAGCCCTTGTTGCTTATTCCTGGCACATCAGACAGATCAAAGTGGGTCCGGAGCCAAGATTCACTCCCCCTCCCACAAAAGCCAGGAGCTGCTCCTTACCAGTTGCTTTTGCAGGCAGGGAGTCAGACATACTGGGGAGCAGCTGAAAGCAGTAGATGTCTTTAGTTATAGACTGGGGGGGATGCTTGCCAGGATGACTCTGGCATAATGCCAGGCCGTATGTTTGCTGCCTGAGGAAGATACTACATAACAAACAGTGTACGGGGGAGGCATGTGGGGGAGGTGGCATGAGTAAGGACTGTGGGAGGACTCAGGGGACACTTGTGTGCATCACAGCTGAATCACACGCTGCCAGGCTGACCTGCGTGATCCCTCCTGTGCAATCACATTTTCTCTCGGGGCATGTGCTTCACGATGGGTCAAAGGGCATTTGCTCTGGGTTTCTACAGCACTTCAAAATGTCCATCACACTTCAACCATTTTCAGGGTTTTCACTTGAAAGACCTTTCAGGCAGTGGGAGAGGGAAGGGGGCGACTGCTGCAAAAAGTAACCAAATAAAACACCCAGACTGCATCGTTTCCCACTATCCCATCTCACCCTTTGCCTCTCTGTGGGGTCAGATTTCTAAAAGGTAACCTCCCTGCGGTAGCTAAGGTCAATTATATACATTCTGGATTGAGAGCTTTCGAGTCTCTCTTCTGTTGCACTGCATGTGTGAAAGACTGATGTGTGGCGTTGCATGAGCCATTATCAGGTTTTTTACTTGGTTGGTGATTGTGCAAGACGGTGGATTAACAATTGTATTTCACCCCTTCTATATTTTTTTTTGTGCCACCTGTGAACAGATGCATTACTTCTGAAGCGCATTGTTAATCCTCCCATTCAACATTTTTTCCCCATAGACATCTACCTATGGGGGTATGACTATCATCACATTGTAACCTGTACAGAAGGGTTGCTTTGGTCCCTAATAACAGGTGTGATTTCCTTTGCACAGTCCAGCAGATTTCTTTGATGACTCCCCATCCCATCTCCTTACCCATGGCCAGTGAAATTGACATGGTTGGGGGAAGAACTTTGTCACATTCGCCAGCTCTTCTCTCTCAGACAGTGGTGCACACAGTCAAACACTGGGACTGTGTGATTAAACATCCAGCAGGGAGCAATATATGCTGCTTGAAGCACTTTTGAGTCTGTGAGTTGGCATTTCCAAAATGCCCAGGGCCTTAATTATGTCACCAACTGTCAGGGACCAAAAGAGACTGGGGAGATTCTTTTGAATGTCTCTCAATTGTCAGGGGTACAGCCAGAGGGAATGCATCACAGGCCTTCGGGGTGGTGGACCTCTCTCCTGCAGAAAGGAGAGAGGTCTTGCGCACCCTCCTGCTTCTCCTTTAGGAAGCAGCTGAAGACCCTTGTGTTTTATCAAGCCTCCCCTGATTTGATTACCTGTTAATTTTTAAATCTCTCAATGTTTCACTGTTTTTATCTTTTTGGTATTTCCCCCCCCCCCCCCGTTAATTATGCTGTTAGCTGCCTCAGGTTCTTTGGGAAAGAGGCAGATACAAATCTCTTCGAATAACACAAACACCTCCACTTGCCTCTAATGCACAGTCTCTTTTGTAGGCTTTGATTGTAAATTGCTTTGAGAGTCAATCTTGGCTAAAAAGCAGCTTATCAATGAACAAAGAGTGTTTGCTGTTTATGCTGGAAACAGTGGAATGTGTACTTCCCTCTGAATTCCTAAGAACAAAATACGTTCAAGTACAGGAAATCAGGGCCTATGAGAGGGGGGTAAAGGGGGTAATTTGTACCTGTGCCCAGGGTCAAAAAGGGGGCCCAGGAGCCAAAGAATGGGGCCCGGAAATTTCCTGGGATCTTACATTTTCCAATCTCACCTAGACCCGCTGACCACGTGGGATGCTGGGGACGCTACTGCAGGTATGAGGGAGCAGCTACTATTGCAAGCTATATGCACTGGCCCAGGAATGCATACATTCCTGGTATCACATTGGGAGGAAACAGGCTTGTAGATCTGCTAGCTCTTGTGGATTCACAAGCTCTTAGGCTTGTGGATCTGCTACCATGAAGGAGTTCAGGGACACAGCTGCAGGACTGCTGCTGCAGAAGTAAGTTTTGGTGCACTCATGACACTTTCCATTCTAATGCGAGCCTAAATATGATGATGCTAATTTTCTGCAATGATTTCCTGTATTTAAAAGATTTTAAATAGACTTAGAAGTGGTGTTTGGTTTACTGTACCTAGCTGCCAATGCTGCACAGGCAGGTAAACCTGGGCTCCAAAGACTAATCTGGCTGTTGCCACCATTCCCCTGTCCAGTTTGGGAAGGGGCCCCCAATAAACTTTGTACCCACTGACAAAATTCCTCCCAGAGGCCCTGCAAGAGATATTTATAATGGGGGTTCCATTGAGATGCGAGCCCTAAGCTTTCAATTTTTTTCTAAAGGTAAATTTCCAGAAGTTCATAGTGGTTTACTAAAATGTGTAAACCCACTTCAGCTAAAGAAAACTAGGAAATCGGAATGGAACTGACAATGTCCAGTGGATGGGGCTTTCTTCACTAAACACAGTTATTTAAAATGCCTTATAACGAACTACCGTGGCATCTTTCTCCTTAGCGTTGTAGGAAAGCTGTTTGCCCAAGTTGCACTAAAGAGGCTCCAGGTACTTGCAGAGAGCGTCTATCCAGATCGCAGTGCGGATTCTGAGCCAACAGGTCCACCACTGATATGGTATTCTCCCTTAGACAACTGCAGGAGAAATGCAGGGAACAACGACAGCCACTCTATAGCCTTCATAGATCTCACGAAGGCTTTTGACCTGGTCAGCAGGGATGGCCTCTTCAAGATTCTCCCCAAGATCGGATGTCCACCCAGGCTCTTCAGCATCATCAGATCTTTCCACAAGGACATGAAGGGCACTGTTGTCTTTGATGGCTCCACATCAGACCCCTTTGACATCCAAAGCGGAGTGAAGCAGAGCTGTGTTCTTGCGCCAACCTTGTTTAGGATTATCTTCGCTGTCCTGCTGAAGCATGCCTTTGGAACTGCAACAGAAGGCATCTAACTCCTGACCAGATCAGATGGAAAGCTCTTCAACCTCTCCAGACTGAGAGCAAAGTCCAAAGTCCAGCTGAAATGTCTGCGTGACTTCCTCTTTGCCGACGATGCAGCTGTCGCTACCCACTCTACCAAAGATCTCCAGCAGCTCATGGATTGTTTTAGCAAGGCCTGCCAAGATTTTGGATTGATGATCAGCCTTAAGAAAACATAGGTCATGGTTTAGGATGTGGACTCTCCTCCCTGCATCAAAATCTCTGCGCATGAACTGGAGATTGTCCATGACTTTGTGTAACTTGGCTCAACGATCTCTGACAATCTTTCTCTCGATGCCAAGCTAAACAAATGCATCGGTAAAGCAGCTACCACGTTTTCCAGACTCACAAAGAGAGTCTGGTCCAACAAGAAGCTGACGGAACATACCAAGATCCAGGTCTACAGAGCTTGCGTCCTGACTACACTTCTGTACTGCAGCGAGTCATGGACTCTTCACTCACAACAGGAGAGGAAACTGAACGCTTTCCACATGCGCTGCCTCCAACACATCCTCGGCATCACCTGGCAGGACAAAGTTCCAAACAACACAGTCCTGGAATGAGCTGGAATCCCTAGCATGTATGCACTGCTGAAACAGAGACGCCTGCGTTGGCTCGGTCATGTCATGAGAATGGATGATGGCCGGATCCCAAAGGATCTCCTCTATGGAGAAATCGTGCAAGGAAAGTGCCCTACAGGTAGACCACAGCTGTGATACAAGGACATCTGCAAGAGGGATCTGAAGGCCTTAGGAGTGGACCTCAACAGGTGGGAAACCCTGGCCTCTGAGAGGCCCGCTTGGAGGCAGGCTGTGCAGCATGGCCTTTCCCAGTTTGAAGAGACACTTGGCCAACAGACTGAGGCAAAGAGGCAAAGAAGGAAGGCCCATAGCCAGGGAGACAGACCAGGGACAGGCTGCATTTGCTCCCAGTGTGGAAGGGATTGTCATTCCCGAATTGACCTTTTCAGCCACACCAGACGCTGTGCCAGAACCACCATTCAGAGCGTGATACCATAGTCTCTTGAGACTGAAGGTTGCCAACTACAGAACTACATAACGAACTAGGACATGTTCAGATATTGACTTTGCCAGCCCTCTACCACAGTGTATACGTGCAGTTGAGGCATCAATCAGTCTGTTTTGCTGGTGAAGCTGACATCACTAAGCACCCCAGACTGATACCGCAAACTAGCTCAGGGCCCAATCCGATTCAACTTTCCAGAGCCAATGCAGCAGCAATGCAGCCTTAGGTAAGTGAATGAACATTCCCTTACCTCGAGGAGGCCTCCATGATTGCCCCCCCCCCACTGCAGAATGCGGCACACGCCCCGTTGGCATGGCTGCATCAGTCCTGAAAAGTTTGAAGGATTGGGCCCTAAAACTTAACAAAAAATATGCATAACGTGGAACGAAATTTTTCTCCCTCTCTCACTATATTAGAAGCAGGGGTCATTCAGTGAAATGGATTGATGTAAAACTGTGGACAGATAAAAAGCAGTTCTACTTCACATAATTAGCCTGTGAAATTCATTGCCGCAAGATGTGGTGATGGCAATTTACTCGGCTTGAAAAGAGGACTGGGTTGAAAGTCATGGAGGATAGGTCTACCAAGGGCTACCATTTATAATGACTATGTGTTATCTCTGGATTCAGCAGCAATACGCCTCTGAATACAGTTGCAGGGGAACAACGGCAGGAGAGACCTGTCTTAGGGCCTAATCCTATCCAACTTTCCTGTGCAGATGCAGCCTCGAAGCAGTCCTGGGGTAAAGGAACAAACTTTCCCTTACCTTGAGGAGGCCTCCATGACTTTAGCACTGGAACATTGCAACAACAGCACTGGAACATTGCAACAACAGAGGCCTCCAGTGCATCAGCACTGGAACATTGGATAGGATTGGGCCCTTATTCTTCTGCTTGTGGGCTTCCCAGGGGCTCCTTGTGGGCCACCATGGGAAACAGATTGCTGGACTAGATGGTTCTGTGACCTGAACTAGGAAGGCTCTTCTTATCTTCTCAGGAACTACAATTTTTGTTTAAATTTGGAGAGGGGTGCACCATCTCTTCTTTGCTGGAGAATACATTCAGACAGGTTTTAATTGGGGGGGGGGGAGGATGGACAACAGCAGCAATATCCCTCCCTCTTGTTACAAGCTGGTATTTTGCCCTACTCATTGCTTTTGGAGCAAGTAAACCTTAGTACACCTTAAGTTCCAATCCTTTGTACCTGGATGCAAGACCAACTGAAAGCAATGGGATTTATTTCTGAGTTGAGATGGCTCAGATTGGACTGCAGGTCTTCAAATACAATGTTTTACAGTCCAGGCAGCTTGTACACTCAAGTAGTCAAGTGTAAAGAAAGCAAGAGATGAATGGAAATGTCTGAAATGTCAAAATAATATATATTTTGTGGCTCTCTATACACACTTTCCCCTCATAATCCTTTGTCTTCTGGATGTATCTTTTGTTTGAGAGAGAGAGAGTTTAACCTGTTTCTTCCAGTGCCTGTCTCTGCTCTGTCCCCTACAGCAGTGTTCTTCAACCTGTGGGTCATGACCCCAATGGGGTCATGAAGCCTCATATGGGGAGTTGTGGCAACCTTTCAAAGCCTGTGCAAGAGAGGGCTTGGATCCAATTCAATGATGGCAGTGCCTTATCAAAACTGTATAATCCTGCATTGGAGAGGACACTCTGTTCCAGAACCACCATTCAGAGCGTGATACCATAGTCTTCCAAGACTGAAGGATGCCAACAACAATAATCCTGCACAGCTGGCTATCTTGCCCAGCAGCTCTTATGGCCAGCCCTGCTCAGGGTGCTATCTCACAGGGTTGTCGTGAAGACACAAGAGGTAGGGGTTGTAATGGAAGATCAGAAGATCATCAGGTGGATGCTGTGGTGTTGACAGCGATTCCATGTTTTGACAGCTGGTTGACAGCTCTGGGAAGGGAAGGGCTGGCTCCACAGCTGTAATCAATCAAGACCAATGGGACTCTGATGGACACCTGAGCTTCATTTGACCTTGATGGGACTTTGAATGGACATGGACTGAAGAGATGGCTCTGCTGAGCCTAATTTGGACTTAACAAGGGGCTAGCAAGGTAGCTCACAGCTGAGCTGCATTTTGGATTATGAGACATCCAAGGATAAAAGGCAGCTTCAGAAGGACCAAAGGCTATCCTGACCCAGAGGGAGATGCTACTTGATCCAGAGGAGACCTGACTGGAGCTTGACCTTGGACTGGACTCTGACTTTTGCCTGCTGCACTTATGAGTTTTAACAAGGGAAGCTAATTAGCCTTAAGTGGACACAAGGCCCAGTGGATTGGGATTTGGCAGAACAGGGGTAAATGGGGTAGGTGGGCAGAACAGGTCCCAGCAGGGGGGCAAGATTGGCAGTGGGTCCCAAGGCTCATACTTTATTTCTTTATTTGGATGGCGGCACAAAAAAGATTGAAGACCCCTGCCCTGTTGCAGGTGTGATGTAAGTCTGTGTGTGTTCCAGGTGCTGTGTGTAGTTCTCCCAGGTGAGGTCTGTCTGTTCTTCTTTTTGGGTGCCCCCCAGATCCCATACACACTTTTCCCAGCTAGGCTTGCCAACTTAACAATAGGGGGGGTGAGTGGGTCAGTGGGCGGAGCAAAGGGCAGCTTTTGCTGAACTGCATTGGAGCCTGTCACCTTTGGGGCAGGCCAGGGGGCTAAAGCCTAGGTGGGGCAGGGGTCCTGGCCTCCTTGCATCAGGGGGTAGATCCGAGCAGTTCACTGGAGGGAGGGGATCAATTTATAAAAGGAACTTAGAACTCTGGCGCACAATGTCTGCCTTTGGCTACAATCCTGCCCACACTTTCCTGGGGGTAAGCCCCATTGATTATAATGGGACTGACTTCCGAGTAGACATGCATAGGACTGGGCTCTGCAATCCTAGCCACACTTTCCCGGGGGTGAGCCCCATTGAGTCTAATGGGACTTACTTCTGAGTAGACCTCACCTCAGCCGGGCAGGTGCCACACACCTGGTGCTGCGTTGGCTGCCCTTTGTTGGGCATCTCCCGGGGTGCTGCTGCTGCTGCGCGCGCCTGGGGGGGGCTCTCCTCGCCTTCCTCCTCCGCGGCGGCGCAGCTGTGCTTGTGTGTCGGCGGGAGTGGGAGGGAGAGCGGGCGGCGCGGCCAGCCAATGGCGGCAGCGCCACTCGCAGGACTGGGAGGGGGGCGCTGGGTGGGAAGGAGAGCGGCGGGGCGCCCGCAGAGTGGCCGGAGCAAGCTGAGCGCAAGCAGGAGGAGGAGAAGGCGAGCCGAGGTCTCCAGCGCGCCTTGCCTGGGGAGGGGGGCGTCGCGGGTTCCTGCCTGCCTCTGAGCGCCCCTGAGCCGGCATGGAGCCCAACAGTCCACGCAAGATCCAGTTCACCGTCCCGCTGCTAGAGCCGCATCTGGACCCGGAGGCGGCGGAGCAGGTAAGTGATCCAAGCAGCAGCTTCGGGGGACGTGCAGCCGGGGGAGTGTGCTCAAGAGTGCCTCTGGGCATGTGCAGAGGGCTTCCCCCCCCCCACGGAAGAACCAACGCACTGCTAGCTAGGGTTGTAGGTTACCTCCTCCTCCATTCAGAGCAGGTGATCTCAGGTGGGCTTGGACCACCACCACACACACCCCCCGCACCTCTGGGTCGGAAAATTATGCTGACCCACTTAGGAAGCTGCCCTCCTGGCACACCCCATATAGATGGGGGAAGCCAGAGGGGTTTAACTTTCTCCCTCTCCAGCATAGTCACCCAGCACCCTAAAATTGGGACCTCTTATATCAAGATCCCCCCCCCCCCAAATTAACCTGGGCTGGGAGGCGATGTCCACTGAAAATGTCCCAAGAATGGATTTTAGTATTAAAAAAACAGACTGGCCATCCATTCTGCTCCTGCCTTGCCACTGAGGGAAGGGTGGTAAGGGTCCATAGGGAAGGGTGACATCTCGTCTTGACTTACCATGGGGCATGGACTGGAGACTGGGTGCAGTTTGAAGGCACTGTGGGGCTGCTCAGGGGGACTAGAGGTTGAGTTGTGGGTGGGCACATGGTATAACCTTGGTGTTCGGCATGTATGCAAGTGGGATCAGTTGTCAGTTGGATGTAGGTCACTTAAGAAATGTGTAACATTTCTTAAGTGAGCTGGTAATTACCAGAGAGCTGGTAATTTGGGGCATATTTACCAGGTTCCACTACTAGTGAATGAAACTGTGTAGGAGCTCTGTGTTGTAAAGCAAGATCCTTTTGGGGGTTACTTATTGTTTAGGGTCTGCATTGTGAAACAGATTGAAAGGCTGTGGGGCTGTCGAAAGTTGGGGCACTGTGGGTGACTGAGCTGCTGGGGGAGGGTGGTTGTGTTTAGGAAGGTGTTTTGCCCGAAGGGGGGGGGGGAGTTGAATTGAGACATCTTGTGTTGTGCAGGCTGAGTTATTTTTATAGGCGCCTCTCCTATAAATGGACTGTGGGAGGATGGAAGGAGGTCAGTTGATTGCCATGTCAAGCCACTTTATTCTGAAAATGCTGAAAATGGGGCATATTACTGGAATCAGTCATAAGCCCTTGCAAAAGAGGTGTGAAAGCTGTAGTGGTTTGCTTTGAGCCATTGTGCAATGAGAACTATTCAGAGAGGCTGTAAACAGAGGGACTGGGTGCAAAAGAGGACACTGTGCCTGTGCTTTTTAATAGTTGCTGCACCTGCTGAAATTCACCAGCACAACTGGGATGGAAAGATGTTGGGAATCTCTGTCCTCTGTCCCATCTGTTTTTACGATTGGCAACTCCTTCTCTTTGATAGCAGCAAGATCTGCAGGCATTAGCAAGTGAGGACGTTCATCACTATGCCATGGAAAGCTTCACCTGCTGATCTCTGCAGATGGAGCTGCTGTTAAAGGCACAATAACAAGCCATGATTTGTTCTGGTCAGTTGGCAACCCTGCCTTAGCTTGAAAGCCTTTTGGGGGCAGTGGCCATGTTCCACCCTTGTGTACTGTATCTGGCATCCTGTTGCCTAAACCTTGTCTAACAGACAAGTTGCATTGTGATGTGCTTGGGTGGCTAGGCAGTGCAGACTGAGATCTGTGACTTATAGGGGTATAACAATTTCGTGCAGAGTAATGTATTTACTGTAGGTACTGTGGGGAGTAAGCAAGTCTGGCGCAATTGGTACAGTACACATGGCTTTCTGGGGTAGCAGTATGCCAAGGCTTCTAGGATAATGGGGGAAATCATCTAAGGGATTCCCCTCCCCACCCCTTGGGACAACATAGGATTCAAGTAAGTCCCATTAAGCATGTTCTTAGTTCTGTTATGTTTGATTTTTATTTCTGAAATAGCAGCTGTGGGGGAGGGGAATTATCTGGGTCAGGCCATAATATAGGGAAAAGAGACTTTTCCCCCTTATTCCTGCTGTGGTCCCAATTCAGATCCCCTCCTCCACCTACTATTTGCAGGGTCATCTATCCAACTGTTTCTCCCTCCCTTGCAGCCTCTTTTAGTGAATATCTGGAATTTAATTCCATGCATGAGAAACATTTCTTTCCTTTTGCTCCATTCATTCATATGGAAGATGGGGGGAGGGGAAATGGTCACTATAGGGAAGGTTCTTGGGGAGACAACATAATTGCCTGCCCTATCACTCCTTGCAAGAAAAAGTGTTGCCCAGGGCAACAAAATAGCTTGAAGCTGGCCCCTGAGAGAGAGAGAGAGAGAGAGAGAGTTAATATTTTGCTATGTACAAAATAGAACCTGTTAAGTCAGCACTGCCCCACAGCTTTCCAGCAGCTTCCTTGCAATGCCAAGTCATTTTCAACTACTGGTGAGGTCTAGTTCTGTGCTGCCTCTTCACTTCCAGAGGTGTCACAAAGTAGAGTTCTGAAGAGAAGCGAGCACACATGTGACTTATCATCATCCTGGGCATCAAGACAGACACAATCTCTTGAATGCTTGTCTTCAAAGTCTCTAGAGCTACAGGCTGGTCTGTCTGCCACTGGTGTCAATGGATTCTCTCTGGAGCAATCATGACTCCCAGAGGAAAGGCCTGCAGCTCAGTGATATGGCATGTTACCTGTGCAGAAAAGTCCTCCCATGTTTAATTCCTGGCACCTTCAGTGCAAGGATCTTGGAAGTAGACTGGAAAAGACATCTGGAGAGCTATGCTCAGAGGAGACTGCACTAGACTTGATGGACCTGACTGATCAGAATTTGTTTCATGGGTCCAAGACTGATGGAGAAGGGCCATAGCTCAGTGATAGATCCTATGTTTTGCATGCTGAACACCAGCTTCAGCACCTGGCATCTGCAGTTAAAGAACTTTGGGTAGCAGAAATGATAGACAGTCTCTGTCAAAGACTTTGGAGAACTACTGCCGGTTAGCAGAGACAGTGCTGGACTTTGTGGACCTGGCTGGTGTGACTTGATAGAGACAGTTCATATGATTTTGCTGCTGCCCACTGAGCTTGGTGACATCTTTTCATGCTCCTTGCATCTGTGGGAAGCAGGGACGTGCAGTGGTTGGGGAGGCAGGTGAGGCAGAGCATCGCCACTGGAGTCCTTCGAAAAGCACCACTACTGTGGGAGGTGTGCAAGCACACACAATCTACGTGCACTGCACACGGGTCATGAGTGCTTGCACACCTCCCACAGCGGCGGGGCTTTTAAAGGATTCCAATGGGGAGTCTGTACCTCACTTGCCTCCCCAACCACCACACATCCCTGGTGGAAAGCCTCATGTTTGGAGTTCTGAAGGGTCCTATTCTTAACTTGGCACAACGTCTGGTCCTAGTCCTTCTTCACCCAAACCTGAAATTGCTCAATTTTGTGTCTCGTTGGGAGGAGACTTCGGCCCCACACGTTCCTCTTGATGGCTGCGAGTGGTGATTTTCCTACTTTGTACTGTCTAACTTTGAGAATATGCTGGGAGCACTTGGGGGAAGGATGCAGAAGTAGGGCTGGCTCATGCAACTATGTGCCTCGCTTGCTTTATCTCGTACCTTATGAGTCAGTGCTTGATGAGTCACAGCTTGAATGTGTGAACTGCCTCCATTGGGAAGTATTGTGATAAACCTGTGTGCAATTTTGTAATCAGCAAAGGATGCATCTGTGAACTGGCCTACATTGCAGGTAAATTAAACCAAGCCCTTGGGGGGGGGGGTTTTTTGCAGCTAGTTCAGTTTTGAATCCACTAGTATGGTCAAACAGGCCAGTGTACAGAATAGGTATATTTTATGCATGGTTCACACTCTCCCAAGGGTGAGCCACGGACTCATCTTTTTCATTTAAAACTGCTGCATCTGCTAAACTCAGACGAAACAGAGTAAGCTGGAAGGCCCAGGAAGCAAAATAAAAATAGACTTCTAGGATTGCTATACAGTATGTTAAAGCACACCTGAGACAGGGACACCTGAAAGCATGATCAGGTAGATACAAAAAGAGACTTGCCCAGATGTTTTAGCAAATGATGGTGCATAAGGAAAGGACAGAATTCTCAAGGTGACTGCAGGGGACTGTAGAGAAGAGCAGAAGTATCACCCTGTACAGAAGGCATCCAGATCCTACAACTGGCATCAAATCTCTTTTGTGTCTGTTGTTCATTAGTTAGTTAATGAACTGATGGCCACATAGCATAATGTTAGCTGTATCGTTTTATCCCCCCCCCCCAGAATTGAGTTTTTAAAAAAATGTCCATCGTAAACAGTACCTATTTATTATGATGATCATGGCTGATATTTTCTAAATATCAATTCCTTCCCAAGGACCTAAGATACTTAAAAGTATTTGCATAATATATGTGTAGTTCTGAGTAAAGTTGCTTTTTCTAGCTGGTTTGTGGTTCTTTCACCTACATCTAACATGTGCAGGGATTTTTCCAAGTTTGGGGGTATCTCTCCTAAAGAACCCACTACTATTGGCACAATCTTCTCCTTGCAAAGTTGTTCAATCTGAAAAGTCTTTATACTGTATTTGATTACTCTTTCATGCTCTTTAATTCATTTGTGAATTCAAATCTTCAATTTGTGAATTCCCAGGTGTTGCCATATCTATGATCCAGATCATTTTCTTTCATACTTCTGTTAAATCTGGTATACTGTGCACCAGATATTTATGTATATGAAAACTTATATCCTGCTTTTCCCATGCTGAAGCAAATGCCCAAGGCAGCTTACAAAGTTCCACAGCAAAATGTACTATGTATCCAAACAATAAGTAAAAACATTAATAAAAAGATAAAACCACGAGGGTGGGCAAGCTATTTGGTCCAGAAAAGGGGCAGCAGATCAAAAACATGATTAAATATTTAATGAATTTTTACCCAACCTTTCTACCACCCAATGGGACATCCAAGGTGGCTTACAACATAAAAGGAACACACAATATGGTAAAAAAAATATTAAAAAATTAAAACCTAAAACAAATCAGAACCCAATGGATCATCAATTAAAACCACATTCATCAAAAAATGAATTATGCTTTTATACCACTATTACAGCGGCACAGAGTTCATCTGTTTAGATATGGCAATCCCACAGTATTTTGACTTCTTCAACAACTTTGTCTTGTTTGTAGTTCCACCATTATCTTTATGCCAAGATTTTGCCAAGTTTTTGGACTGACAGTCAGCCTTAAGAAAACACAGGTCATGGTTCAGGATGTGGACTCACCTCCCTGCATTACAATATCTGCGCATGAACTGGAGGTTGTCCATGACTTTGTGTACCTTGGCTCAATGATCTCCGACACTCTTTCTCTTGATACTGAGCTAAACAAACGCATTGGTAAAGCAGCTACCACGTTTTCCAGACTCACAAAGAGAGTCTGGTCCAACAAGAAGCTGACAGAACATACCAAGATCCAGGTCTACAGAGCTTGCGTCCTGAGTACACTTCTGTACTGCAGCGAGTCATGGACTCTCCGCTCACAACAGGAGAGGAAACTGAACGCTTTCCACATGTGCTGCCTCCGGCGCGTTCTCGGCATCACCTGGCAGGACAAAGTTCCTAACAACACAGTCCTGGAACGTGCTGGAATCCCTAGCATGTATGCACTGCTGAAACAGAGACACCTGCGTTGGCTCGGGCATGTCGTGAGAATGGATGATGGCCGGATCCCAAAGGATCTCCTCTATGGAGAACTTGTGCAAGGAAAGCGCCCTACAGGTAGACCACAGCTGCGATACAAGGACATCTGCAAGAGGGATCTGAAGGCCTTGGGGATGGACCTCAACAAGTGGGAAACCCTGGCCTCTGAGCGGCCCGCTTGGAGGCAGGCTGTGCAGCATGGCCTTTCCCAGTTTGAAGAGACACTTTGCCAGCAGTCTGAGGCAAAGAAGCAAAGAAGAAAGGCCCATAGCCAGGGAGACAGACCAGGGACAGACTGTACTTGCTCCTGGTGTGGAAGGGATTGTCACTCCGGGATTGGCCTTTTCAGCCACACTAGACGCTGTGCCAGAACCACCATTCAGAGCGCGATACCATAGTCTTTCGAGACTGAAGGTTGCCAATACATTATCTTTATACTGGTAGGAAACTTAGGTGCTTCAGTGCCTCTGTGGATATGAAATTGGGCCTCTGAATCATGAGGTAGTGGTTCTGATGTACATGGAAGACTTGCTAGGCTGTGGAAATGTATACGTTTGTAATTTAAAAGAATAGGCACGGGGGGGGGGGGCGGAAATAACCCTGTGGGATTCTAGAACAGCAATTTTCAACAAGTGTGCTGTGGCACATTGGTTGGTTGGCAACCTTCAGTCTCGAAAGACTATGGTATAAGCCTACAGCACCTGGTATTCCCAAGCGGTCTCCCATCCAAGTACTAACCAGGCCTGACCCTGCTTCGCTTCTGAGATCAGACGAGATTGGGCATGTGCTGGGTAACTGTTGCTGCCCCATTGGTGTGACCCAAATGGTCCAGAGGAGTGCCAAGGGAGTTTGGAGAGGGTAATATATTAATAGGGCCACTGGGGGGTTGTGAGCCAATGCAGGCAGCAGTGTGGTGTGCCTTGTCAAAAAACTGATGGTTGGCAATTTTAGCACATTGTTAGTGTGTTATGAGATGAAAAGGGTTGAAAATTGCTGCTTTAGAACTTTATAGAATGTTGCAGGCATATAGACAAAAAACAAAGGTAGAATGAGTTCACCTTGTCTGGTAGGAAGCAAGTTTTGTTTTTACTGCTGCCTTTTGGGGCAGGGTACAGTGAAGCGGATATGGTTCAACTTCGTCCACTGCTGCCCAAAGCTACCCTGACTTTCCACTGCTGTCTTTGCACACACCTCCCTTCCAAAAAAACCAACAGCTCCTCACCACACTTCATCCTTCTAGGATTTAGTTCAAATGAATGCATCCCCTTTAAATCCTATGCAAGGACAGAGTGCAGGGAGGGAAGCCAATGATCTGATTCCTGCTTGCTTTTAGCGAGCATAGAATGGAATCAATTATAGCATTGGCCTGCTCAGTTCCATGCAGTGTGGGGCAACTCGGTCTTGCCACTGCAACCCACAAGGGAGTTGTAGCGTCAGGTCAAAGTGCACACCTGAACGTTCAACCTGCCCTACTGTTTGTTGGAATATGGGGTGCTGCCTACACAGAGCTCTATGGTTAATCCTCTTTCTAAAGCTTAATTAGGTTTCGATGGGCAGGGAGGGGGGTTCCCTCTCTTTCATGTAATGAATAAGATTTCAACAAGCATTGATACTAAGTACAGCCACAATACAAATAGAAGTCAAACAGACACCACCAAGAGATTGAAGCTTTCACAATATAATGAGATAGGAATTACAACCTCCGAGAGGACACGACCTGCATGAGCAGGCCTCTTGGTAGTAAACAGAGCTTGACCTGAGTTTGGAAAAACAGTGTCCATAATTCATATTATGGTCCACTGATATACAACAAACCCTCAATTTAAGCCATTTCTGCCCAACGTTGCATATTCGCAATAGGGACCAAATGTGTGCACCTGTGGGCAGGGCAAAAATGGACTAATGGGGGCAAGAGGTTTCCATCCATTAATACCAAAAGTCCATTAAATCCAAATGCATTTAGGGCAGTGGAGATATACATTCTGCACGTGCATATGACTAGTTTTTAATGAAGCAGAAAACTTCCATTGTTTCTGAAATGAAGGTTCATTAAATCAAGGGTTCACTGTATATCAAGACTTCAGGAAAATAGTCCAGAATGCACTGTTACTGTCAGCAGGAAGAGCTGACTGAAGCTAGGATGTCTGGCATGAATTATAGGCTTTTGAGATACTGTCTGTTGCTCATGGGTTAATACAAAATAACATTAAAAAAATGCAACCGGTGACAGTTTCAGACAGGAGGAAAGGAAAAGGACACCTTTTTCCCCTTTCCTTCTCTACAGACCCCTTCCCCAGTTATATAGCAATAAAATGTTCAAATTCTGGGCTGGCAGCCAACCCCAGTCCTGACCTTTTAATGCTGTAATAGTGCATATCCTCAAGGGTATGAGGAAGAAAAGAGTTGTCCTTTTTCCCCTTCACTGTCCTGCATCACTTCTCTCCCTCCCCAAATAGTACTCCAATTCAGGATTCCAGATTGGCTGGAACCCTTAATCAGACCACTCCTGTTAGGGGCTAGGGAGGCACTCCACAGAGGTTTCCCAAGGGTGCACATCACTTGGTGTAGCACTTACCTGCTTATACATGGTGTTCCAGAAGTTTGGGGGTGATGTAGTGATGGAATTATGTCTCCCCCGACCTTCTGGTCTACTGCATTGCTTTTAATTTCCGCCTCCTGGCCACCTCCGTTCAGCAATCCTCAGCCCTCTGCAGACCACTTGCTTCATGTTCTCGTTGGCGTGTGGCAAAAACATGATCATTGTCTGGAGTGCGAGGCAACTAAGTCTGGAGAGGGCCAAAGATAGCTGAACAGGGGCTCACTCCCTTCTGAGGGTGACACTTGGTGTGGTCTGCACCAGCCCACATCAGCTGCATTGTGATGTCACCGGCACTGCGAATCCCACTAGTTTTTCTTTTGTTTTATATGGAGAACCATTTCTCCAAACCATTTCTCCATGCTTTGGAACATGGTAGAACAATGATTTTCAACCTTTTTCATCTCGCTGCACACTGGCAAGGCACTAAAATTGTCAAGGCACACCATCAGCTTTTTGACAATTGACAAGGCACACTGTGCTATCAATGGGGCCTCACATCCCCCAATGGTCCTATTGATAAATGACTCTTTCCCAAATTCCCGCAACACACCTGGGGACCATTCGCGGCACACTAGTGTGCCACGGCACACTGGTTGAAAATGGCTGTGGTAGAAGAAGCCATTGGATGGCATGTTTCCATTCCACAAATTTAATCTCGTTTCTAGCAAGTGTAACTGTCATAGCTTATCAACAAGCAAGGTTAACTGCCATAGCCTGGGAAATGTCACTTTCACAGAGCATATAGATCTATCCTTTTTCTAATAGCATCAGAATTCTGCCCAAGCTAGTCTTGTAATGAGATTTCACACACATTTCAAATGTGTCCAAATCTATGACTTTAAAGTTTAAACTCTTGGGGGGGGGGGGGGAAAGTCCCTTGATGGTTCCTTTTACCTCCTATTTGAAACCTGCATCCAGCCTGTGTCTGGGTAGGCACCTGATCCCAGCACTATAGAATTCAACTGGGTCCTCAGATTTTTTAGGGCAGTGGTTCTCAAACGTTTAGCACCAGGACCCACTTTTTAGAATGAGAATCTAGGACCCACTGGAAGTGATGTCATGACTGGAAGTGACATCATCAAGCAGGACAATTTTTAATGATCCTAGGCTGCAGTCCTACCCACACTTACCTAAGAGAAAGTCCCATTGACTGTCATTGGTAAAAGCATATACATAGTATCCTGTTAAAAGTACAGAGCTGCAACATTTCCCCAGATGCAGTCGCATACCATGGAAGCATCAAGTCTATTATAAATAAAATATTGAAATGAATGGGGACTCACCTGAAATTGGCTCATGACCCACCTAGTGGGCCCTGACCCACAGTTTGAGAAACACTGTTTTAGGGAATCATGGTCTCTGGTCCAAACCTTGCATTCCCTAATCTGTTCCCCAAATACGGACGCTTTATCCTTGTCTCTTCCAGCCCACAGTTAACACTTCCCCTTCAAAATCTGAGCTGTGAAACTCATTGCACATTCTTAATTTGTCTTTCCACTCATGGTGGGAGGCAACCATTCACACTGTCAGTCTAGGGTATGAACTGATAAGATTATATAGTTTCTGAGCTGCAGTTTGTGAAGAGTTGGAGGTTATGTAAGCTGCTGAAGTTCATATGCATTACGCAGTAGATGGCTTGACAGCTCATACAGTTCAAAAACACTGGCTAAGTCTAAATAACACTGGTAGTCTGAATATAATTATGTTTATTTTCCTTTTATCATGTCCTTTCTCCAAGAATTTCAGGGCAATGTGCATTGATATCCTCCCCCGCCCCATTTTATCCTTGCAACAGTGCTATGAGAGGAACTCAGACAGGTATGTACAGTGATAAACAGGTAACACAGGCAGGCTATTACTGATCATTTTTCTAGAAGGAATTTCCCTCATCACCATTTTACCTGAGGCTGCTACAGGTGAGTTCTTGCCATTATTGTTTGTAGGCCAGTGGCCTCATTGGGAGAAGGTGGTGTATAGATCTTTCAAAGCAATTAAAGAACTGTCCTGTGATCCTTTAGACTTAGAGAGAGTTGCCTTGTCCCTGCAATGGCCCAATCCTGTTTGGGTCTTGCAGTGTTGGAATGTGTACTCCGTCAGCACAAGATCCAGGCCACTGGCATGGCAGCCCTCACAACGGCTCATGAGCCAGGGCTGGTGTTCCCCCCCCCCCACATGAGTCAACAGGGTGCCAAGCTCCTGTCAGAGCAGGTATGTTGGTGGAGAGGTCCTTCTGAGGAATGATCAGGAGGCGATCAGGGCAGGCCAGGGGCATATTGTGGGTGGGCTTGGGATGGATAGCAGCAGCAGACGTGGCACAGATATCCTATGCCAGGGGTTCCCAACCTGTGTTGCAGTGCCTTAGGGCCCACTTACAGGCATCATGGGATGTCCCCAGTGACCCCCCCCTACCTGGGCGTCACCATCTTGGATCTCATGAGATTTGGGCACCGCCATGTTGGGTCTTGCGAGATCCAAGATGACAGTGCCCAGCTGAGCCAGGACCCCAATATGTTGGGAACCACTGCCTATGCCCTAGCCCAGACTCGGAACACACCCTTGAACCCACTCTGATTATGCCAGCCAGAGAGCTGGCAGAGATCCAAGTGGGGCCAAACAGCAGCGGACTAGCAAGCAAAAAAGTTTTTTACTTACCTGTCCATCACTGCCTGGTTCCTAACTGGTCCATAGCATGCAACAGAGGCTGTATCAGTGCCATTGCACACCCTGGGCTGGCGTAGGATAGGATTGGGCTGTTAGTTCATTTGTGTGAGACTTGGAGTTCTCTGCTCTGCAAGCATCATATTGCAGTGTGCCTTGTGAATGCATGTGCTCAGTGACGCATGAAAGTGCACCCACATAGATGCCAACCATGTATGTTCTAAGGATCCTTGGCTTGTGGTGCACTCCAAAGGGAGATTATGGCTCTGGAGTCACAATCTATTTAGTGGTTATTGCAATATTAGGAGGTGGAAATGGACACCAGAGAGGCAGGCAAATGTAAGGCTTTGATGCCAACATGAAACTGTTTGTAATTGGCAGGAGAGATAAAATTGACACTTTATCATGGGGGAAAAGTGCTATTTTTCTGACTAGCAGGTGCTTGTTTTCTTAGAGGAGGAGCGTGAAAGTGAAGGACAAAATTCCTGAGCTTAGCAATAAGAAGGAGATGACTCCAGAGTAACCAAACCTGGAAATATAGGAAGATGGATCATTGTGTTTCTTATATAGGGAGGTGTGTTCAGGAGATAGGAGGGGGAATAGGGGAACCAGAAAGGTTAGCCCAGGGCAGAGATATGGCAGCTGGGAAAGTGGGAAGAAAGTGCAACTGAATCTGTGGCCTACATACAAGAACATGGGAAGAAGGAGCCAAAGTTCAATGTTACTCTTCTCCCTCTCACATAACACCAGAACAAGGGGACATCCGCTAAAATTGAGTGTTGGGATAGTTAGGACAGACAAAAGAAAATATTTTTTACTCAGTGTGTGATTGGTCTGTGGAACTCCTTGCCACAGCATGTGTTGATGGCATCTGACCTGGATGCCTTTAAAAGGGGATTGGACAAAATTTATGGAGGAAAAGTCCATCGCAGGTTACAAGCCAGGATGGATATGTGCTACCTCCTGATTTTAGAAGTGGGTTACCTCAGGATGGCACCCAGAAGCGGGTCTCTTGTTGTCTTGTGTGTTCCCTGAGGCATCTGGTGGGCCACTGTGAGATACAGGAAGCTGGAGTAGATGGGCCTTTGGCCTGATCCAGCAGGGCTGTTCTTATGTTCTTACCTCTCTTTATTCTGCTGGGTCCGTTTCTAGGAGAGCTGGGGTGTGCGGGGGTAGCGCTGGTCCCCCTATGAGACCCCTTGAGGCAGTCACTTTGGACAGGAGATTGCTGGGAGAGCACTCACCTCTATTTGCCCACACGTTTCCACTGCTTTTCTTCCCATTCCCTCGATGGGAAAAAGAAGACGGGGATGAAGCAACAGAGCAACTGTGGTGAAGAGAAGTGTTGTGGGCTAGATCTTCTCCACACTTCTTCATATGCTCCATTTCCCTCTGCCCTTCCCACTGCCTGGACTTGAAAAGGAAGAGGCTGGAACATTGCCAGGAAAGACAGCAGCATCTGGCATGCTGTTTTAGGTGTCAGGAGGTCTTGGGCTAACCCTGGAGGGCAAGAGACTCTAAGTCAGGTGGCCAAGTCCCTGCCGTCTGCCAGCTGTCGATCGTGCCTATGAACTAAGATGTTGTATTTACAAACCTGGTAAACTCTGGGGATCTCAGTGAAGATCCCCACTGAGAAGTGTTTCACTGAGAGGTGCTTACAGCAGTGGGATGAATGGTGCTTGCTAGAGTGTCAGAGTCCATACCCAAACGGCATGGTTTGGGTAGTAGCTTACTGAACTGCAAAGAAATAGAAGTGAGAGAAAGTGATTGTAACAGATGAAAGAGGTCAGGGGGGCAGGGGACAAAATGCAGCAACACAGCATGATGAAGGCTTCATGTAATACAGTTAGGAATGGGGTGAAGAAGATGGAAGAACAACAGGTTCTTCAGCCTGATTATTTATAGGCTTTTTACACCAGGGGGAGAGGAATGATCCTCTGAGCCAGTGTTTCTCAAACTGTGGGGCGGGACCCACTAGGTGGGTCGCAAACCAATTTCAGGTTTGGTCCCCATTCATTTCAATATTTTATTTTTAATATTTTGTCTTGAAACTACCATGCTATGTGGCTGCATTTGGGGAAATGTAACAGATCTGCACTTTTAACAGGCTACTCTGTCTGTATATGCTTTAAACAATGATAGTCAGTGGGACTTACTCCTGGGAATATGTGGGTCGGATTGCAGCCTAAGATTGTGAAAATTTTTTCCTGCCTGATGATGTCGCTTCTGGTCATGACCACTTGTTGTAGGTCCTAACGGATTCTCATTCTAAAAAGTGGGTCCCGGCACTAAAAATGTGAGAACCACTGATCTGAGCCAGTAGGGGTTCATTCTCGACTTTCTTTTGTCTCCCAGAAATACACCTGTTTCCTACGGTTTGGTCCATTGATTGTTTTGAACTGGAGAAAGATAACTGAATTAATGGCAAATATCTCCAACCTGATGAAAGGACTCAAGTATTGCAGTTTTGTCAAAACTTAGATGAAATTGGTGAAGGATCCTAGAGGTACAAGTTCATTGTTTCTTTCTCAGCCTAAATAGCCTTGTTTTCCTGTGATGATAATATGTCCCCAGGTTTGAGTCTTGTCCTGCAGGATGAATTGGGCAAATAAAGCCACCTTTGGGGAAATTTGCACAAGGCTTTTCACACCAAGCAGGCAGAGGGGGGGACAATGTCCTTTTAAATCCAACCTGGTTCCATGCATTCCTAGGATCGACTCTGGACAAGAAGGCATGTGTTCTTGAAACTCCAGGATACAAGAGGGGTGGTTTGTAATAGCTGCTCTGTTTTTGGCACACTATGTAAGATATGAGATGTTGATACATGTCCCCATACTGCTGATGGGGGTTGGGCTGGATGGCCACCTGGTTTCTTACACTTCTATAACATGTGGTAGGGTGTATAACACCAGGGCACTGTTCAATCGCTATAAATTGATTTTGGGTGCAGAATTCAGCTGCTTCTTCAAGAAAAAAGGGGGACATGTTTCTGTTCCTCAAGGACAGGGGTCTCTAAACTTTTCAGTCGAAAGGCCACATCAAATATCTGGTACAGTCTCAAGGGCCCGGGAAAAAAAAATTTCAATAAATACATTAGCGGTGGAACTTAGATGAATAACTGGAATGAATGAATGAATGAATGAATGAATGAATGAATGAATGAATGGGCTCAAATGTCTAGGATTTCTCCAAGCACCAACACAGCCCAAGAAATAGAGCACACACACACTAAAATGGACCCCAATTCCCCCACCTCACAAGCACAACTCTGGTTGTGTTTGGTCAACTGGGCCAGAGGCTCTCAGGGGATCAGAGGCTGCTGCGGGCCAGACAGAGGGTCTCCGCGGGCCGCATCTGGCCCCCAGGCCAGGGTTTGGAGACCCCGCTCAAGGACATGGAGAGGAACTTAGAATACGTGAGCCATGCTTGGTGAAATCTTGGAATCTAAACAGGGTTGCTGACAGGGGTTTTCTGTGGAAAGGGTTGTGGAACTTCAGTGCCCTGTTGAGGTCTTTGCACCTCTCCATTATGCAAAATGAGCCATTGTATGCAAATAAGCAAAAGCAACACAGGCCATAGAATCAAGGACATTTAGGGTGCAATCCTAACCCCTTATGTCAGTGCAAGCACTGACATAAGGGCAGTGAAGCTTCGAGGTAAGGGAACAAACATTCCCTTACTGTGAGGAGACCTCCGTGAGTGATACCCAATTGCAGGATGCCACACATGTCCCATGGCACTGCTAGGGGTTAGGATTGCACCCATAGGGGAGGAAACAGCAGTGCAGAATTGTTGATGATTTTAGCACATGAGTGCACACACCCTTAAATGTATGCTTCTTGTTTACGCCTTCTAGGAAACTGCAGTGGAGATGAGAGTAATTGAGCTTCCAGAATAAGAACATCCAACTCTTGCAAAATATCTGGCACCCCCTTCCTCTGGCTTGGAATAGAAGGGAGATCATATTTCAGGTTTAGGTAATATCCTAGGAATGAAAGGGCAAGGAGTGGGTAGGTGGAAAGGTTGCCAACTATCATAAATATCTTAACCAGTCTCAGCAAAAAAATTGATTTAAAGAACTATCAGTATGGGTGGGGAATGCATCTCCTTGGTCCTTACGAACCCATTGTCTATGCATCACAATCAGAGAACACTCTTATCTACCATGAACCACGCAAGTGCCAGGAAGATCACGATGGTTATGGCAATATACGTAAACAGACTTTTTTTCCCCTCTTTCTGCTCAGGCCCCACTAATGTTACAGGAAAGCCGGATGAGGTCACTGATGTATTAGGTTCCACTGCTTATCTTTGTCCTTAGTCGTTTGCGTATGTTGTATTAGCTAAAGCCTTAGTGAGTAGAAAAGAAATATGGTAAAATCAGCACGAGCAGCATCCAATTTATCTTTAGCTGGATCTGTACTATGTGGTAAATCTTAGATCGAGAGCTACAGCAACAAGGGGAGAGAAAATGCTATCCACTCCAGGACTTTCTAACCTTGCCCTGAATTTTCAGCCAGTGCTTTTATATGGAAAAAGGCAAGCTTCTAGCCCAGTGATTTTCAACCTTTTTCATCTTGCAGCACACTGGCAAGGCACTAAAATGGTCAAGGCACACTATCAGCTTTTTGACAATTGACAAGGCACACTGTGCTGTCAGTGGGGGCTCACATCCCTTAGTGGTCCTATTGATAAATGAACCTCTCCCAAATTCCTGCAGTACACCTGAGGACCATTCGTGGCGCACCAGTGTGCCACAGCAGTGGTTGAAAATGGCAGTTCTAGCCCTTGTACTTCTCTGAGATACAAGAAATGTTCAGGCAATATTCCACTCAGGTCTTCAGTAAGAAGTAGACTTGCTCTTATTAGATTTATTTTATGATATATGTTCTTCAACCACAGATGCTTATAAAGCAAAAGCCCCTAGAACAATAGTTCTCACACATTTAGCACTGGGACCCACTTTTTAGAATGAGAATCTGTCAGGACCCACCAGAAGTGATGCCAGGACTGGAAGTGACATAATCAAGCAGGAAAATTTTAACAATCCTAGGCTGCAATCCTACCCGTACTAACCCAGGAGTAAGTCCTATTGACTATCATTGTTAAAAGCATATACAGAATAGCCTGTTAAAAGTATAGATTCCCCAAATGCCATACCATGGTAGCATCAAGTGTAATATATTAAAAATAAAATACTGAAATGAATGGGGACCCACCTGAAATTGGCTCATAACCCACCTCGTGTGTTGCTGCACTATGTTGTTATTTATATAACAAAAATGTTTTTCCCCATAGGATCCCATGTTATAATTTCCAATTGGTTCTTGAGCCCAGAAATGCTTCCTAAACATTGGCTCAAATACAACACAGAATGATTCCTAAGTATGAAAAATGAGACTCCTACTAACTATTTATGTGATTAAAACCCATTTTTGCCCAGCACACGGGTGTACACACTTAGTCCTTGTTGCGTATGTGCAACGTTGGGCAGAAATGGCTTAAAGAACCTTAGGGCACAATCCTAACCTGCACTGGAGCAGGCAAGCCAAGAGAGGCTTGCGCTGCATCCAATGCGGGATTGCAGCGAGCAGCGGCTCAGCCAGGGGCAAGGGGAAGCCCTTCCCCTTACCCCTGGGTAAGGGCTGCGCGCTCTTATGGGTCTCCTCGGACCCGTGCCACCTCCGGAGGTGGCACAAGTCCGAGGAGAGCGGAGCGGCTTGAAGCCGCTCCCCTCACCCCGAGGATGGGGGTTGGGATCTGGCATAACTGCTGGGTCCCAGCCCCGCCCCGGCTCCCTGCGCGCCCGCCCTCCCCCCGCCCAGTAACGCCCCTTCCCCACGCCCCCCACGCCTACCTATGCTGCTTGTGTTGGCACACTTGCATTGGCACAAGTGGCAGCGCGGGAGCCACGGCGGAGGCTTCTGCCTCCGTCCATGCGTCAGCGCATCTGGATGCGCCGATGCGGCTCCCGCCTAAGTAGGCGCAAATGTGTTTTATGGCACGTTTGCGACTCCTCCGGAGCACCTATACCTGCATAAGTGCCGGTTAGGATTGCTCCCTTAGTGTAACAGTGTAACTACTAGTCAATACTCACCAAATAGTACCAGGGATGTGCCAGAGTCACTTTGCCTGAGTCTATTCTTGAGTCTATAGCTCCATGACTCAACTCATTTGCAAGTCATAGCGTGCACCAGTTGCAACTCAACCTGAGCCATATTGTCTCGAGTCTGAGTCATTTTGAGAAACGGCTCAAGTTGCTGAGGTGGTGAAAAAAAGCAAGCACACACAAAAGCGAGTCTTGACTTGAGTCTATTCGAGTCATGGCTCTTTTCTGATTCACTGCCACAAGTCGTGAGTCAGCCCCAAGTCTTTGGCTTGCTGCTTGAGTTTCCCACAAGTCATGAAAACCTGCTTTTCGCGACTCAAGTCTGAGTACCAAACCCAAGTTCCCATCCCTGGTAAATACTTTGATTAGGCTGTGAATGCGTGGTGGCTGGTGGTATTTTCACTGAGCACAAGATGCAGTGCAAGATTGATACACACACTAAAGCAGTATGACATGCAGTTCCCTCATGCTACAAGGAAAATATGTGGCCATTCTGGTGCTTGAGAAGATGCAAGAAGTGTATCTTCTAGAGTGCCACCATGAGTTCTCAGCATGTTTCCTTCGTCTCACTTGAGAACTACACACCATAGCGTTTAGTGTGTATAAAGCAGCGCTTTACAAGCTGAAAACTTGCATAATTGAAATTCTGCTTCTGTAGTGAATTTATAGATATGAATTTGTATACCATAGTGAAATCTTGTGAAGTGATTGTATAACAAGGGATTGCTGTGCACAGATTCTCATCTATTTCAGTATATGAAATTAGATATTTGGATTCAGTAGATCTGATGTTGTACTTGTGTGCCTGGGCATCTGTTCCACAGCCTTACACAAAAAAGCGAACATTGGAGATTGAGCACTTGCTAGCTGGAAGAATCAGTTTCCAACAGTTAGCCCCTACTTAGGGAACAGACAATCATATGAGATATGAGACTGTTGAAGATCATAGCTTCCTGAAACGATGCATTGATGGAGCCAGACTAGGATGGAGCACCTGGAGGATAGAGCACCAGGACCAGGGATGGGGGGGGGGGGTGGAATCCAGATTCCAATCTCTGCTCAGCCTGAAGCTTATTGAATGACACTGGGCCAATTGCCATTTACCCGCTTCACCCACATCATAGGATTGTTGTGAGAATAAGATGGGCGGGGAAGATTCATAGTGTGCTATCCTGAGCTCCTTAAAGTAAGGATGTGATACAAACTCAAAATGCTTCCACATGCAACCCCTCTGACCTTCACCAGCCAGAAGGGGAAAGGCCCAGCTTGCAGCTGATGGAGCATCTTCTCAAACAAGCCCTCCAGGCTTGTAGGTTCTTAAAAAAAAACCTCCCCCTTGATCCGAATTCAGGATGCAGACAGTTTAACCATCTCATGTTGAACATGTGGTGGTGGCGGTGGTGGTTGTGATAGTGTGTTTTTGCTATGAAATAAATAGACAGTGGCCCAAATAATAGCATTTGCAGCTCTAGACAGAGTTGGGCTCTCTGTATATGGTCCTGTTCTATAGAGCGGCAGTTGCCACCTCAAATGTTCCTTGCCCCAAATGTTCCTTGCCCCATCCCTTGCCAGTCCTTAGTGTTTTCAAAGCTCTTGGTGCCTTAGTTGACCAATGTGCAACTCCCACCTCCACAGATGGGGAGAGTGGTCGTGCTGTTGAAGCAACCAGAAGCAAGGGGGGTTAAGTTGAGGACAGAATGAGATCTAGCTGGGACCAGCTTCGTTTCTCAGCTTTGGTGCAACTGTGCACAGTGTTCTCAGCAGCACCAAGGGGAACAAGCTCGCCTTTGCTTTAATAAATTCCCAGCTCATCTGCCCTTCTCCAGCTGGTCTCACAACTGCCTGGGTGTGATGGCGATGCCCTCTCCAGCAGGAGTCAGGGAAGGAACTGTGGCCTGCTGAGCTCCTCTTCCTCATCTCGCGCATTGTTGTTTGCTCTGCATCGCGCTGTGCAGAGAAGGGCATCTGAATGTCTCCTAGGAATGTGATGCAAATAGCTGATCTCATCATTATCCGGCTGCACTCTGGAGGCTCCTGCTGGTGTTTTCTTTTTGTTATGTGATTCCGTGTGCGGTTTTTTGTGTGCATGTTTTCGTTCTGAAGAATAATAAGGAAAGGCCAGCAGAGCTTCATCTGAGTCTGGGCTCACCAGTACTTAGTCCCCCAACAAGTGCAAACATTAATCTCTGGCGAGTTAGAATAAGAGGAATGCCTCTGAACATGTGCAGAGTTCTTTGCCATAACAACCAAGTATTCACAATCAGCCCTTGCAGGGTTGCCCAAACCAATCCAATGTTCAAAATGGCAACAAATTTCCCTGCCTGCCTGCCCCAAATTCTGCTGCTCATCCCTCTTTCAATGCACACACCAGCAGCACCACCACGCACATGCCAGCTTGTATGCCAGCACCTACCCACACATGCAAGCGTTGCCCTCCACTTCCTCCTCTTCAGCTGTCTTAGCTTTCCTGAGATGTCAGAAGGCTCCTGGGAGTGGAGCCTCTCTGCTTCTTGCATCCCCCCCCCCCACCAGCCACTTCACAAGAAATGGTGGGGAAGGAAACACAGCAGCCCTTTTCCTGAGAGCCCAGGAAAAGGATTGCGGTGGCAGTTAAACTGGTGGAGGAAGAGTCCCTTCCCTATTCTGGAGCAGTGAATGCAGACGGCAAGCCAGGGGATACAGTGGGCAGGTTCAGGTTATTGGGCAACCCCTGCTAATGTGCCACCTTCTCCAACCCCCTACCCCAGAGCTCTTTCCAATCTGGGCTTATTGAGGTCTCCCAGAGTTCGTGGTATTGCCTTCAAATTATCTGTCCTCCGAGGTTTCAACCACAGCACCTCTTCTTGTACGTATTTAGTAAACGTTGAGGACCAGGCCCCTGGTATCAGGGTTTCAGCCTGCAACACCCAGACTCACACTCCCAAGTCTAGAAGTGCATACAGGCTCACCCGTCTTTAAGTGATTTTTAGTAGAGGTCTGAAATGCAGTAATAGAAAAATTCAAGTTATATAAAAATGTGCAGCTAGGGCATAGGATTTAGGCGTATTTGGGAAAGACTGGGATGCCGTTGGAAATCTGGGCAGAAAGCAGGAACAGCCCTGTGGCAGCTATCTGGAGCTCCCCAAGCACCCCTTTATGAACCTGATGAGCTGCGAGCTGCCTGGAGTCTCCTTGTGTTTCCTAAATGTCTGATAGTCAAGCAAGGCCCACTTCCTTCTGAATTAAAATAGGAGATCTTACTTTATCTTACATCCACCAAGGTTCACCTAGTGTGAGAAAGTATGACCTGCTTTGAAAGGAGACCGACTTCGGGCATCCTGTCTGATGGGGCAAACCTGGAGCAGTGACTCATCCAGAGACACAACAAACAACCTCCACCGAGAGTGACTCTACTCTGGCGATCCAGTTGCACCTGATGCAGAGACATGGCAAAATTACCCAACCCCCAAAAGGGCTGATTGGAAGGAACCAAGCCACACAAGTGATTCGTGCAGAGATGCAGCAAGCAGTCTCACTTGTGGGTACTTTGGAGTGACAGGAACCTTGAATTTCACGCAGAACACAAGTTTACCCCAGCACATAGCTTAGGAAAATTACTGCTGTATTTTGTTTGTTTGAATTTCTGCTCAGCCCTATCTTGCACGCTCACAGAAGTTTATAATATTTTAATATTTCCTTGCCTATCTTTAATCCTATATTTTCTGCAGCCCCATCATTTTAAATATTTGCCGAAAAAGGAAAAAAAAATCCTCCCTGCTCAATGCTGGCTTCATGTTTGAAGACATTCTGAGCAAGAAGGTCCCTGGTGTGCCCACTCTTGCCTAAATTGAACCCCCCCCCTTTTTTTGGTTACCATCAAAGTGGATGGGTTTGTAGCAACAATGTTCCAGATCAGCCTTTCTCAAACATTTTACTGTCACAACCCACCCTGTTCGCCGCAGCAGCCACAATGCACCCCAAAATGCCTTGCAGCTTCTGGATCACATCCTGTAATGCAACGTTGCAAAGCATTCTGGGGCAAGATGTGACCCAAAATGCCTTGCGGTTTCCCGGCCATGCCAGTCCCGCAACCCACCAAAAATTGGGTTGTTGACCTACTTGTGGGTCACGACCCACCGTTTGAGGATTGCAGCTCTAGATAACGGGTATCACCTGCCCTGTTGCTTCCTCCACCCCCAGTGCCTTACATAGCATTGAAAAACTAAGGAGGAGGAGAATGGCAGGAAGTAGCCAGAGGTTACAACGTTGCTGCTGCTGATCTACAGAAAATGAAGGAAACTTGTCCCCACCACCATGAAAAAGAGAGGGGTGGCCACTTACTGATGGGCCTAATCCTCCCCAGGGAGAAAAGGGCAGTTGTTGCCATTAGCCCCCCCTCCAAGGTTCTGAGGTCTCAACACCTGCCGTTGGGTGCCCTATCTCTGCCACCCTATTCAAATTAACAAATGTGTGCACAAACACACACTTGTATATCCCCCAAGAATTCTCCCCAGATTCCATTTCCTTCTGTGTCCCTTCCTCATAGTGCCTTCAGTAGCCAATGGATGGCGTTGAACTACCCCTTTACAAGTGGCTGCAGGGCATCTCGAAGATAAAGAGTGCTAGGCTGGAGACAGACAAGGACTCTTATGAGTCAAACATTTAATGACAAAGGAATTGATACCCCTGGTGTGAGCTGTCATTTCTTTTGACTGGTCCTTGCCTTTGGTTGAACACAAGCAGCTCTGCTTAACCAAGAGGACTCTGAGACAGGTGTACACAGTGCTGGCAGCAATGCCTCTTCCTTTCCAACTCCCTGAAATAACTCGGTCTGTCTCCAACTGTAAATGGTTTTGGTTGGGATGTCTGCCAGTCAAAGCCAAATCTTAATGGATGAGCAAGGTGGCAGTCTGCTGGGCTGTTTTGCTCTCTACCACCCAACCCCCCACCTCATGCTGCAGCCAGAATAAATGGAATTGGGGCCAGGCCTGGCTGGTGCTCTTTCAAGGACAAGCAGCATTTGGAGTAGAACTTTGCTTGGGGGGGGGGGGGCAGGCAGGCTTCTCTGGTTGGTTGGCAAACTTCAGTCTCAGAAAGACTATGGTATATAAGCCTATAGCACCTGGTATTCCAAGGCGGTCTCCCATCCAAGTACTAACCAGGCCTGACCCTGCTTAGCTTCCGAGAGATCAGGCATGTGCAGGGTAACAGTTGCTGCGTTGTCTAGCAGCTAAGGTGGATGGTTGCCTGGTTCTTGCACTAATTCCCAAGAGTGAGTTTGCTTGCAAGGGAGTTTGCTTGCTTGTGATGTTGCTGAGGACTCTTAAGAGATGCTTCACGTGTTCCAGATTAATGGACACCCCACTTATACCAGTGTTGTACTCTGGAATGTGTGAAGCGGATTCATTTCTCTCTTCTTTCACAGAAGGGAGCTGCACGCAGCCAACCAGGTGGCACATCTTGGCACTGGTAGTAGTTCCCTTTCTGAGCACAAGGGGTCTTGCCTGTGTCAGTGGGTGGAGCCAACGTGACCCTTTAGCCCTAATTCCTGGTCAGCATGTGGCCCCTGCTGAAAAGCAGTTGCCCAGCAGGGATGTACACATGCCCTTCCTCAGCATGCCAGAAAATGTCCACCTGCCAGAACAAGCAAAGTTATCAACATGACCTGGAGGACTATGTGGATAATCTGAGCTTTCAAGCACTTTGCCTATGCCAGGGGGCTTCAAATTTTGATCTAGCAAAGCCGGCTAAGGCCAGAACACCACCATCTACAGGAGATCTGGGGCTCTGCCACACAGCTGTAAAGTGGCAGGGTGGAGAGATGATTTGATATGGAGGGTAGGAGGAGCTCTTGGCCCTTCCCACCCCCATCTGCCAGTCTTCCCCTGCAATACCTTCCCCTAGCTAAATTCCCCTACAATGCTTCAGACAAACACCCTGAATTGTAGCCTGGTGGAAGGAAGAGGGTTGTGGCAACAGGATGTAAAGAAGCAACAGTTAGGCCACATATTAAGTATCCCATCTCCCACCTTAATGTTTTTCCTCTACCCTTCATACAAATGTGTGCAAAAATGGGAGTTATCCTACGATGCCCCAATACAATAAATTCCTTACTGTGAAGTGTTTTTTGTCACAGATACCAGTGACTGGAGAGATCGTTACATGTAAAAATAAAGCAAGGTTTGGAATTTGGGCCAGAGGGAGGAGAAGATCCAAGAGAAGGTATGCCAATAAAGGTTATTGGATTGGTATTTTTAGATGTGCTGTAGATCTTCTTCCCATCCTCCTCCCTGTATTCCAGCTCGACTCATGCCCCTTCAGCTGGTACTTTGGTGCTGTGGACACGGCGGTGACACATGTGGGTGCCACAGGAAAGTGTAGGACCAAGCTAGGCATTACTCTAAATGTGCTCTCTAAATGTGCAGCACGTCCTTCCCTTTTCCCTTTCTATTGTATCGTTCTCCTGGGAGCCGTGGTATCAGGTGTCAGTTTGAGCCACCAGCTAAGGGCAAATGCCCACCAGGAGGCCCACCTAGCTGGGCCTCCTTCCTGAACATCCTCCCTCTAGTACCGGTCTGCTGCCATAGATTCCTCTGTTCATCTGTGGGGAGGATGGGAGGAGCCACACACTTCCACTGCTCCTAGTAAGATGGGGAGGGTGGTAGTGTGGACTCAGGATTGTAAGAACAGATAACAAATCCATCTAATCCAGCATCCCGTTTGTTTGTTTTTATCATATTTTTATCCTGCCTTTCTCCCCCTAGGACAGGGGTAGGCAACCTTAAACACTCAAACAGCCATTTGGACCCGTTTTCCGGAGAAAAGAAAACCTCGGGAGCCACAAAAACCTTTTGACATCTAAAATGAAGATTAAATGTTCTGTTTTCTTCAGAAACTTTTCTTTTCTTGAATTTATCCATAGTTGGCCTACAGAAGATCGAAAAGCTCTATAAATCATGTGCTGGCGGGTGTTGCATATGGGCAGTTGTAAAGCATATTTGGGGCAACTTACCCACCCCCCACACACTCACACTTACCCACACACACCCTTTCACACACACCCCGCACTCACTCACTCACACCACACTCAGACTTACCAGCCTTTCACACACACCCCGCACTCACTCATACACACTCAGACTTACCCACCCCCACACACACCCCCACACTCAGTTACCCACACCCACCCTTTCACACACAACCCACACTCACTCACACACACTCAGACTTACCCATCTCCACACACACCCCCACACTCACTCACACACACTCAGACTTAACCACCCCCACACAGCCCCCACAAACTCACACTTACCCACACCCACCCTTTCACACACAACCCACACTCACTCACACTCACTCACCCACCACCACACACACCCCACACACTCCTTCTCCCCCCCCCTCGTGCAATGAGCTGGCTGAGCCACGGCGAGGGGAGGGCACGAACAAAGGGGCAGGGAGAGCCTGCAGGCAGAGATCCCCTCCCCAAGCCCGCATTTCCGCTGCAAGCCAAACACACCAGCAGGCAGCAGCGTGTCATGCAACGTGGCAGGAAAGAAACACCCCGTGGCAGGCACTGGGGGGCAGCCTAGAAGCTCCATGTTGTGCCCCCCTCCAGCGCTGCAGCCCCCAGAGAGCAACCCCCTCGCAGCGCAGGCTGCACACCCTGGTACCGCTGCGCAGGGAGCGAGCCGGCTCTCCAAGCGCCCCCCGCCGCCTGCAGGGAGAGGCTCTCCACTGGCGCCAAACTCCCCAAGTGGGCAGCGTGCGCCTCACCTTGCTCCTGGGGGTCTCCAGGGTCGCGTGCTCTCCCTGCCCACCTGGGGGACCAGCACCTTCCTTGCAGGCTGCAGCTTGAACCAACCGCCCAGAGGCGTTTGGGCACGTGACATGGGCGCTGGAAGAGGGGAGCGCGGCAGTGCTTGGACTCCGGAGCCGCAGCAGACAGCTGTTAGAGCCGCATGCGGCTCCGGAGCCGTGGGTTGCCGACCCCAGCCCTAGGAGGACCCAAGGCAGCTTACAATTTAAATAAAAGAACAAAAATATTAAACATAATTAAAAATTGCAATATAATAATTTAGAAAACATTTGAAACAACCTAAGAACCAATGCCCACAGTCACCCACCAAGCGCCTTTGGGAAGTAACTAAAAGGCACGTAAGTGAAATAGCTATCTTCTACTGCTGATCCCCAACATCTGATATTCAGAAGTATATCACCTTTGAAACAAGAAACTTCATTTAGCCAGAATGATTAACAGCCACTGATATACGTAGCCACCATTAATTTCTCTAATCTTGTTTTGAAAACATCTAAGCCGGTGACGATTGCCACTTCTTTTGTCAGTGAGTTCCACAGATCAATTGTGCGTTGTGTGGGAGAAATATGGTGTCGTGAAATTCTGCATTTCCCACCCCACACTGCCAGTGGGGAAATATGGGGCATTCTGATATGATGATATGAGCTGAATTATTCTAGATGCTATTGGGGGGGAGGACCAGACATGTGGGCTGGTTATGTAGGCCACTGCGTGCATTTAGGACCACCACATCTAGCTTAGCTGTCAGAAATCTGGCAGGAATGCACAGTTCAGCAAACAGAGATTCTTGGCCAAAAAAAATTTTTTTCTTTACAAAGACTTCTTTTCCCTATGGAGGTGTGTAAAAAGGGAACTCTGCCAATGTTACTATTGCTACGTGAATAGTGAGAAGGAAGACGATAAGAGTGTTTTGTATGCCTCTCACGTGGGGGATCTCATTTCTGCCCCATGGGAGAAAGCGGTGGAGGCTTTAATTTGTTTGTTTTTGAATGGGTGATTATTATATTGGAGAGCTGATTAGGCTGAATTTGTTTAAATAATTATATCAGCCTTTTTTTGTGACGATTGCATCTAATTTGGAGTTGCATCTATATTGGGGGGGGGGGGTTTGACTCTCAGGGCTGCCAGTTTCCTATCCCTGTCTTATGACCCTGACTCTTTACAGGGGAGTTTCTCTCCCAGGGTTAATAGCCAGTGCTTGAATAACAGGGGAGCAGAGGGGGCCTAGCACAATTACCTTTTGTGATGGTAAGGGCCCCTCTACCTACTCCCCCAATTCATTCATTAAGGGCCCCTCTACCTACTCCCCCAATAATTCAAACTCTGCTAATGACATCTTCGCGGATGATTTTTCAAATACCCCCTCTTCATCCACTGCAGTCCCAATTCAGGTTCAGACCCCAGTAGTGCAATCCTGTGCACATATACTCAGAAGCAAGTCCCACTGTCTTCAATAGGGCTTACTCCCAGGAAAGTGCGCATAGTATTGCAGCCTTAGTCAATCCTTTCATTGAAAAAGATGGTAGCACAAATGACAAACTTAGCATCGCATCTGGTTTGACCCTTACTTTTAAGTTGTACTCTTATTCTGATACAACTCTTGTGTTGACAAGCAACCTTTGAACCCACTTCTGATGCCGGGTCCGATATGGTCTCAGGCTGTCAGCTTCCATCTTCCCTGTCACGCATGTGCGCACAGTGAAGAGAACTCCGGCAGTCTAGCAGCTCTGGCGCCCCTGTTGTGATGATGGGCCTCCATGGTAATTGCCAATCAATGTCGGAAAAGGGTCTAAAAATAGCAACAAATCTCAGCAGCAACACCACATTCCACTTGCCAAATGGGCTTGTTGCAGCTCTAGAATAGAGATGCATCAGAGAGTGGGGGAGACAGGGATAGAAAGGCAAGGTTATCACAGCAGCATGACTCCCTCCTCATGATAGAAAGATAAGGTGTTGAGGGCTCTCTGATTCTATCCCAGACTTGAAGAGCATAGTCAGGTATAATTGCAGGAGCGGAGTGTGTGTGTTCCAGTTTCATGAACACACTGTTCAAGCATGGAATTTTCACTTTAAACCTGGGATTCTGCATAAAGAGCATCACCTTTTCTTCTTTGTTTCAAGTGCCAGTTCAAGTTACTAGACCTTAAGGGTGCAGTCCTAACCCACTTTCCAGCACCAACGAAAGGGCTATGCAACTCCAAGGTAACATTCCCTTACTTTGAGGAGGCCTCCATGAATGCCACCCACCTGCAGGATGCAGCACATGCCCCACTACGACAGCTATGCCAGTGTTGAAAAGTTGGTTAGGATTTGGGCCTCAGATGGTTTAAAAACAAAAAAACCGGTGACACCTCAAAGCCGGCAATAGGTGAGGGATGACCCACGCAGGATCTCCAGTGGTCAGGGAGCTGGCCTTTAATGCCCTGTGTCGCAATTTTCCTTTCTGTATTTATACAGACGGACTTTGATACGTGTTGACATCTGGATGACTTGGGCAGGCTGCAGAATTCAACCTTTCATGCTGCAGAACTTGTGACTTCAATTTATTTAAGCACCGAGCAATCACATTTGTGAATATAAAGTAGAAACGGGTCCTTAGTTCAACACTGAAGGCCCCATCAAAGCACAGTTCAATTGCATATTGAGTTGCCTGCAATTAGCACTAATTTTGCCTATGATTTTTCATGAATCTAGCAGGCAGAGGAGAAGAATAGTAGCTTAGTGGTAGTTTGCATGCTTCCAGTCTCTGTAATTTCTACTGATCTCTTGTTACAGGACCCAGGAGAGTGCATGTTAATCAGGGTTGACGGTACTGAGGGAGATGAGTCCAGTCTAGCCATCTGACTCAGCGTCTCATGTCCGTTCACATAATCTTTGCATCGTTGGTGTGGCTACAGTGCACATCTTTTCTCATTAGCTCTGTCAGGTGTGAGGCCTGTCTGTCAATCCCCCAAATCATTTTGATGTCTGGACTTAAAAGGAAACATTGATAGCCCTGCAGTTAGTGGGTGTACCGGGGACAAGTGACCATTGCTTTAGAACAAGGAGCTGAGTGCTGTGAGCGTCTGTCAACTGTAAGAGAAGTTGCTGGTTGAAGTTGGGGGGGGGGAGCTTTAGGGCGCAATCCTTGCCAATCCTTTCCAGCACTAGCCTAGCGATGCCAATGGGACATGTGCTGCTTCCTGCAGTTGGGTGTCGCTCACAGAGGCCTCCTCAAAGTAAGGGAATGTTTGTTCCCTTACCCCAGAGCTGCATTGCCCTTAAGTCAGTGCTGGAAAGCACTGACATAAGGGGTTAGGATTGCGCCTTTAGTCAAAGTGGACCGGAATTGGGAGTGTAGCACTACCATGTCTGTCTGTGCTGTTCTTGCCTTTAGATTGAGCCCTAAACTGTCTAAAGACACAGTCCTATTGTGCCTCTGCGCTAATGGAGTGAGTGGTCCACTGGTCAAAACTATTTTAAATGTGCCATAAAGCACATTGCAACAGCACAGGAGTTAGTAGTGCTAGTGGGAAAGCCTGTGCTGTCCCCAGGTAGGACCCAGCTTGCATCAAAGCAGGTAAGCTCTGCGCCAAGACATGGAGGGGCAGAGGAAGGGTGGGAGAGGGGTGGAACAGAGTGGGGATGGGCAGATCAGGTCATGGGAGTGGGCGGGATCAGCAGCAGCGCGCACTGTATCCTATCCCCTTTCTCGAGCCAGATCTTCCGGCATAAATTCACTTGGATTTGTACCAGTGATTTATCAGGTACAAGTAGATGTTTGGGGGACAAACATCCCCTTACCTTGAGGAGACTTCCAGACTGCAAAATTCTCTTGCCAGATACAGCTTAAGCCATGCTGGCCCCACTGCATTGGCGCAGGGAGGTTAGGTAGCATTGGGCTATGTGTCATGCACACCTATGTGCCTCCCTTCTGCATGGCATTTTTTTCTTTTTCTTTACCAAGCTTAGAGCTATAAGAGCACACTGGTACCCACTTTTCCACTCTGGTACCCACAACTTGGGCCTCTGTGCTGGGGAAAATCCTCCTGGCTCCCTCTTCATGGGAGCTTCATTGTACCTCCTCCTCCATCGAACTTCCTTCCGATCCCTTCTTATAATTCAACCTTTCTGTGACACCTTTGACGTTAGCGAAAATCATGGAGGTTTGCCCTGTTTATGTCTGCCTCCATCCTCTCCCTTATGTCATTGCCCAGATTGTAAGTCCCTCAGGGCAGGGAGCTGCCATCTCTCATTCCTTGTAATGGGGATGGCAGTATATAAATTAATAACTGTTTTTTTGTTCTCAAGGGTGTTTGCTATTTTTTGTTCGTTGCTGGCAATATTTATTTAGACAGTGCTGCTTTTGCTGCACTGTTCACTGTTTCACTGTGTTGCTGCACTGTTTCACTGTTCACTGTTTCACTGTTCAGTGTTCATGGGTTTTTAATATCTATTATGTGCTGCGCGTCCCTTTGAGCAGTGTTGGTAAGGAGAAACACGGCTCCCAAATGTTATGAATATTGGACTCAGAGGGCTGAGCACACATAGTTTCTCCTTTCAAGAGTTTATTTTTATTTACAGTACTTAGAAGATTTAATAGCCTGCCCTTCTGCTGAAAATAAAACCTCCAGGACAACTTACAGTACATCAGCTAAAACGTTAATAGAAACAACTACTAAAAATAGCAGGGTGGCATTACAAAAAAAGATGTCATTCTCTGGTCTTCAAAATAAATAAATAAATAAAGTAGTGCTTGCGGGGTATTATAAAGCCATTGCCTGATACCACAAAGACAAGACCGTGTGCCCGGTCTGCTAGTCTGAGGGGAGGGTTCCAGAACTGAGGCACCACCACCAAGGAGACCCTGTTGCTGGCTGCCTCTAGCTCACTTCAGAAGATGTGGGCATGGGGTACCCCAGCCATTATGTCAGCTGAAGGGCGCACTGCAGACAGCAGTTTGGAGCAGGTGGCAAACTAGCATGCATGCTTTGGCCACATCCTTTGGCTGGCCCCATGTTCCGGCAACCACCCCATCTCCTCCTTGGTTGCTCTCTAGGCAATTTAGTGGGGGGAGAGGTATCTCGCCACAACCTCCAGAGTCACCACTTCTGTATGGTTGGGAGCAGAGAGGCTCTGCTTCCAGGATCCTCCCCACCACCAGTTTTGAAGAAGCAGGGCTTGAGGGAGACAAGGGCAGCAGTAATGGATGGGTGCTGAATGGGGCATGAGGTGTTGGCTGGACTCAACTGCTGGTGCTGAGGGGAGCTGGCTGGCACTCATGCTGCAGCACATTGGTGAAGCCAGCTGAACATGGCATCATCTTGGACCATCCCTAATGGGGGCAAACAAACAAGGGTTTCTGAAAGGTGCCCTGGAACTTGGCCAGTCCATGTGGGAGTAGACAATCCTCTCACCTGGATTCTAGAAAGAGGGGGTAGCAATTAGTGCACTCGCTATAACTATGCCACAGATTCCCCTTGAGCATCTAAACACAAGGCCAGATCTAATAACACCCTTACATTGAATACCATTTTCTTTAAAGGGCGCTAATCCAAAACAGGCTGAACATCAACTCCCAGGTCAGCGGGGTGATCTGGACTAGTCTTGTCTGGATAGGCTTAATTTTGTTTCCTTCTATCCAGACCATTGCTGATCCTAGTCATCTGTACATCCCATCCACAGCATTACCTGCATCACTTAGGCTGCAATCCTAACCACACTTTCCTGAGAGTACATTGAACAAAATAGGACTTACTTCTGAGTAGACCTGACTAGGATTGTGCCCTCAGTGCTAGCAGAAAGAGCCGGGCATTGTTGGCATACTGATGACATTACACTCCAAACTACTGGATGATCTCATTCAGCAGCTTCACGTAGATGTTAGTTTGGAAGACCAGACTAGATCCCTGTGGGACACCATAGCACAAGTGCCATAGAGAAGAGCAGTAGTTTCACAGCTAGGTAGGAATGGAACCTACCATTCCTACCTAGGAATGGAACCTACCTAGGAATGGAACCTACCATTCCAAAGGGGCTCCATCTGTCATCTTGGAAAGACTTGGTATACTATTGAGAGGGACACCATTGTTGATGGTGCCAGATTTCCAGAAGGATTAGCAGAGTTATACTCCCCTTGTTGTTCTCCCGATTTGCACCCCTCATTTCAACCTAGGCAGTTCTTGCAAGAATTGCAGGGAGTCTTGACTCCCATGATAATCTTGTGCATATGATCCAACCAGAAGCACGTTGTGACCCAGTGGTGGTTTCTGTTTCTTCTTTCTTTTGCTATAGGTGCAGTGGTGAAAATGGATAGCATTGAGCAGGCATTAAAAAAAGTTAAGGGGTAAATTAACTCAATTTCATAATTCAGTTTATAGTATCAGAGAAACATGATGAGAGTTCTGTCAAAACAATCTGTGGCTGTCACTAAAAATAGGAAAAACAGGCATTTTGAAATCCTATTTTTTAAATCTTTTTTTTTCATAAATTAGTGTAACTTTATACGCTAGAAATTCAGGGCTTTCTAAACTGTTTCAATTTCGACAATGCGAATTGCCAATACTTGGGAAACAATGATTTGCATTTGGTGGACAAACTAGACTCAGAAACTAGGGTTTGAAGTGGATTTGAATGCCGTGGTTAATGCTAGTTATTTGTTTGGTATGATAGCTCAATAGACAAGCTGTTCTAGTTACAAGTCTCACTCCAGTAGTATTTATTATGCATTATAGAAAGAAACAACAACCAAATATGAGAAAAAACAAACTTGGTTGTTGTTGGGTGTTGGTGAACACCCAGAACGTTGTGCCATGTCATCTTTGCTGTGCGTGTTGTAGGTTTGCCGTCACTGGTCTGTAGAAATTCCCATGCTTTTTTCCCTATCTGCCTTTGTATTCTGTGTGATTGAGTTCATGTAACTCCCCTACCTTTGTTTAGGTATACCGTATTAACAGACTCAGATCCCAGTCCTGTGCATGTCTACTTAGAAATAAATCCCACAGTAGTCAATGGAGCTTGCTCCCAGGTAAGTGTGGCTAGGATTGCAGCTTCAGCTGCTCCCCGTTTTAGTGGTATTTGCCAAGTATTGCTATGAAGTCTTTTGAGAACACTGTAAAGCATTGCTAGCTGGTTGGCAACCTTCAGTCTCGAAAGACTATGGTACAAGCCTACAGCACCCGGTATTCCCAAGCAGTCTCCCATCCAAGTACTAACCAGGCCTGACCCTACTTAGCTTCCGAGATCCGACAAGATTGGGCATGTGCAGGGTAACAGTTGCTAGCTACTGTTGAACATAAGAACAGCCCCACTGGATCAGGCCATAGGCCCATCTAGTCCAGCTTCCTGTATCTCACAGCGGCCCACCAAATGCCCCAGGGAGCACACCAGATAACAAGAGACCTCATCCTGGTGCCCTCCCTTGCATCTGGCATTCTGACATAGCCCATAGCCCATGTTGTGCCGCTTATGCCTTTTTCCTGGGTTTTATCTATCACTCGGGCCTCTTTCCCTCCCCTCAAATGTTAGCTCTTATGCAGAGTGTGATCACTGGACATTTCCTGGAAATTTCTGCAATTAGATCTGCTTAATCATCCTGGTCACAGAGAGAAGCTGATTAAAGGATCGAGCACAAAGCCTGGTTAACACTTGCAGCGGGATATGGTGGTAGAATCCTCAAGTGGTAGATTATGGCACTTGAAGCTGCAGGGGGAAAATGGATTTTTGATAGCTTGCTACATTAATAAGCCATTTCTGCCCAGTTGGCAACCTTCAGTCTCGAAAGACTATGGTATCGCGCTCTGAAAGGTGGTTCTGGAACAGCGTCTAGTGTGGCTGAAAAGGCCGATTCGGGAGTGACAATCCCTTCCACACTGGGAGCAAGTGCAGTCTGTCCCTGGCCTGTCTCCCTGGCTATGGGCCTTCCTTCTTTGCCTCTTAGCCTCAGACTGTTGGCCAAGTGTCTCTTCAAACTGGGAAAGGCCATGTTGCACAGCCTGCCTCCAAGCGGGCCGCTCAGAGGCCAGGGTTTCCCACTTGTTGAGGTCCACTCCTAAGGCCTTCAGATCCCTCTTGCAGATGTCCTTGTATCGCAGCTGTGGTCTACCTGTAGGGCACTTTCCTTGCACGAGTTCTCCATAGAGGAGATCCTTTGGGATCCGGCCATCATCCATTCTCACGACATGACCGAGCCAACGCAGGCGTCTCTGTTTCAGTAGTGCATACATGCTAGGGATTCCAGTACATTCCAGGACTGTGTTGTTTGGAACTTTGTCCTGCCAGGTGATGCCGAGAATACGTCGGAGGCAGCGCATGTGGAAAGCATTCAGTTTCCTCTCCTGTTGTGAGTGAAGAGTCCATGACTCGCTGCAGTACAGAAGTGTACTCAGGACGAAAGCTCTGTAGACCTGGATCTTGGTATGTTCCGTCAGCTTCTTGTTGGACCAGACTCTCTTTGTGAGTCTGGAAAATGTGGTAGCTGCTTTACCGATGCGTTTGTTTAGCTCGGTATCAAGAGAAAGAGTGTCGGAGATCGTTGAGCCAAGGTACACAAAGTCATGGACAACCTCCAGTTCATGCGCATTTCTGCCCAGCATTGCATATATGCAACAGGGACCAAATGTGCACTCCTGTGGGCTGGGTAAAAAAGGGTTAAGAAAAATATCTGCAAGTAGAAAATTAGCACAGCAGTGAGGCAGCTAGCCTAGAATTCTTCTTCTTAATATACTAGTTTCTTCATTGCTGGAAATTTAGGTTTATTTACATGGAGGAGCGTTCAGGGCTGCTATTCTACAGCCTGGAGTGGCCCAGTCCATTTTACTACCTCAGGATTTTGGCACCTTAGGGCCCAATCCTATCCAACTTTCCAAAGCTGATGCAAGGGAACAAATGTTCCCTTACCTTGAGGATACCTTTATGACTGCTCCCCCATGGTAGGATGAAGTGAATGCCCAATTGGCACAACTGCATCGGCGCTGAAAAGTTGGATAGGATTGGGTCCTTATTTGACTGCAGATGTGTAGAGTGGACATAAACAAGGGGAGCCAAGATGGTATAGTGGTTTGGGAATTGGATTTAGACCTGAAAGATCAGGTTCAGATCCCCACTCAGCCATGAAGTTTCCTGGGTGACCTTGGGCCAGTCACTCTCTCTCAGCCTTGCCAACCTCACAGGGTTGTTGTGGGAACAAAAGAAGGGAAAGAATTATATATACAACCCTTAGCTCCTTAAAGGATGGGCAGTGTAAAAATGTGAAAATAATAGTAATAATCCCAGCATGGAGGCATAAATAGTAATTGTTTTATTGTTTTTTTAATGTATAACCCACTTTGTAAGTAGTCTAAATAATAATGGTTTTTAAGGGTATCTTCCTATCACATCTATTTGGGGGCTGACCTTGCTGTACCATTAAACAGTGATGGAACAGGGAAGACCAACAACATGATAAACTTAGGCTGCAGTCCTAACCACACTTCCCTGAGAGTAAACCCCATTGAACAAAATAGGACTTCTGAGTAGACCTGGTTAGGATTGCGCCCTTAGTGACATCCAGCTGAGCAATGTGATTGAAGACTGGCATATACTCCAACTGCCCTGCCCTGTCCTGTCCCACTTTTTTTTTTATATAGCTAGGAACTAATATCTGTCCCTAGTAAAACATTGCCCCTGTTTTGACTTGTAGGGGAGATATTGGAGATGTCCTTATAAAGCGCATGCACACTGGAATTCTTCAGATTTCAGCCCCCTCTCCTGGGTTGCTGGTTGGCCTGGTGGCTGGCTGCAGGTCAGAGCTGTCACACACAGACCGGAAAGTAGCCAGTTTTAGCCCAGTTGCAGAAGTGTTAGAAGCTGCACCTTATGGGGATGAGGCCATAGCTCAGTGTTGGAGCATTTATCTGTAGAAAGTTCCAGGTTCAGTCCTCAGCATCTCCAGCTAGAAGAAAGATCCCTGTCTGAAGCCTTAAAGAACTGCTGCCACTTGGTATAGACTTGATTAGGTACAGCAACTGTTACCCTGCGCATGCCAGATCTCATCTGATCTCAGAAGCTAAGCAAGGTCAGGCTTGGTTAGTATTTGGATGGGAGACCGCTTGGGAATCCTGGGTGCTGTAGGGTTATACCATAGTCTTTCGAGACTGAAGATTGCCAACCATTAGGTAGAAAGTATCCTCACATTGGGGTGGGGGGACAGACATATACAGTGCAAGTGCACTGCTTCTCTGCCATCTATCTCCTAGCCACCCATCCAAGGAAGGAATGTTGCTAACTGTGTTTGAATTGGAAGCTCTACTACATGCACAGTCAGATTCGTTATACAACAGAAAAGTTAAGAGAGTGTTCCATTTAAAACAAAAACACAAAACACAAAAACATGTTGCTTTGTGAACCGGTGCAGGACAGGCAACTGCAGAGCAAATAAATAAAAACTACAGCATGCAAAGAAGCAACAGATGTGGGGGAGGGGGGAGAGAGATTTGTTTCTGGCTCAAACACTTAGGATGAGGAAAAGATGCTACAGAGACTACACAAGGGTCCCCCCTTTTCATATGTGAAGAGCTGGCATTCCTAGCATAATCTGCATTCAGACTACTTAGAAACCATAAGCCCTGCAGCAGGATGACTGAAACAAGTTTCAGCTCAAATTAATCCCTGATTTTTGACTTGGAGTGGGAGGAAGGGGCAAGGAGTGGATCCATTCCATCAAGTTCAGTGGCCTGATTGACAGGCACAGATTGAAGCAGACCTATAGATGCCATCAATGAGTAGGGGTTACCAGCATGATCCCCTCCAGATCAGAGACCCTCCTTGGAAATGAGTTGCATGATATCTTAATATAGAGAGTTGGACAATTGGTTCTTATAGCCCTTTATTTATTTTGCCTGGCAGCAACTCTCCAGGGTTACAAACAGGATGGGGTAGGGTTTTCCAGATGCGCTATTCGAGATCTTCTCTTGATGTGAAGATACTGATGTGAATTTAACCAGGGACCTTCGGTTTGCACCAGAAGCATTCTACTACTGCAGCCTCCCACAGTTCACACTTTGTGCAAAGATGTAGATTTGATTAAAAGTGTTTCACTACATTGTCAAATTAACAGTCCCCAATTTTACCTCTCTCATTTCATAGCCTACTGATCCCAGTCTGCACAACTCTGTGTGTGTGTGTGTATGTGTGTTGCAGCCCACTGCGGATGCATCTCATGAAGTGGATTGTGGTCCACAAAAGCTTATGCTGGAAATAAATGGATAGTCTCTAAAGTGCAGCAACACCCTCTGTGTTTTTTCAGATCACATCAAGCAGGACTCTAAATGCTTAATGAACTGTTGCACTTTCTTACACATAGGACTGTGTGTCTTCTGTGTAAGTAGGCACATGCTCTTATGATACTGGACATCCTGAGTCCTTCAACTTGGTGTTTTGTTTTCCTGCATGCAGGATGACCAAATTCCAGAAGGGAGATGATGCTTGGTCCTTTAAGAGCACTGAAGTCAAAATATTCTGTGGCCAGCATAGCTCCTTGCCCTTCCCTGTGATAAGCAAACCAGTACAAATTATGCAAAGGCATTATTGCAGAATAAATTGTGAACAAAGAAGAAATGCACAAACTAATTCAATGCGCATAACTTATAGAGGGTGTAGAATTCAGCTTGCGTTGGGTGCCAGACTTGGAAACCCTGGCTTTTATATTCTGGAGCAGGGGTGTCCAAAGTTTTTGGCAGGAGGGCCACATCAGCTCTCTGACACTGTGTCGGGGGCCGGGGAAAAAAAAGAATTAATTTACATTTAAAATTTGAATAAATTTACATAAGTTTACATAAATGAATATATTAAAGATGAATTTATATGAATGAATGAATGAAGGTCTTGCAATAGCTCAAGGCCTATAAAAGGCCTTGTACAAAGCAAGGCTGGCCTTTCCTTTGCTGCCACTACTGCATCACAGATGTGAAAGAGCAAGCAGTGAAGGGAGCCCTCATTCCACAGCTCACGCGAGAGGTCAAACAGTCGCCCTCATGCTGAGAGAAGTTGCGTTGGGCCAGTGCAGGCTTCAACAAATCTCCGGAGGGCCAGAGGCTCATTGGAGACTGGGGGCTCCCTGAGGGCCACATTGAGAGGCCTCGAGGGCCGCAAGTGGCCCCCGGGCCGGGGTTTGGGCACCCCTGTGGAGCATGCACAGCCCCGTCTCAGCCCCCCTCCCCCCAATGTGGGCTGTAGCTCTAGATCTGACTCCACATTAAAGGAATTGGAGGACAATGAATGAGAATGAGGCTTTATGTGATTTGCATACTCGACTAACAAGGACCTTAAGAAATCAAGTGGAAACCCACAAATGGAGTTATTTGTAAATTCCCAAGGGCTAGCCATGTTTACTGTTTTTGCTGTAACAAGCTAAATCTTGTGCCACCCTAAAGGTTGACAGATTAGTGCATGGCAACAGCTTCCATGGCACAAGGAGTCTCTTTGGCTTCTCTCCCTCCCCCTTGGGATGTATCAAAAGGCTTTTTCACATATGTGCCCAATTACTCTTGTCATTGATGTACCCTGTGCAGATAAATATGGGTGTCAAAGGCCATCTCTTAAGTGTCTGTGAAAGTTTCTAGGTTCCTGACCCTGCAGAGTTAATTGATTCAGATGCAGAAGTGGGGAGAAAGGGTTGCATGTCGAAAAAGGCCAGTTTACTTTAGTGTGTGTTTGCGCATGGGAGAGAGCCAAAAAGGGAATGGTTTAAAAGTAGAATCAAGTTCAGCAGATAAGAGCTTTCAGAGCTTTTTTCAGTGTGCGAAAGCAATATAATCTTTGCCTAAAATAATTAAACAAAAAAGTCTTCTTGTGTAGTCACCTGCTGAGACTTAGGTAGATTTACACATGTTTTTGCCCGAGTGAATACTGGCAAATCCTTGGTAGTGGCTAACTGAGACGCTGGGTAATCAGGACATAGTCATTGCTGTGCTCAGCTCCTCACCCTTGCTTTGATTGACTGAAGCTATGTAAACAATCCTAATGTTGCATCATTTAGTTAAGTCCCCCAAACCTGCTGTTCTTGGTGCATAATTCTTATTTATGTGTTTAAGGTACATTCTGCCCTAAACTTCCTGTCCTTGGCTTCTCCTTAACCCCCCCCCCCCCGTGCAAGTTCTACCACACTCACAAAACTCCACATTCTTTGAAAACCTGGATCTCTAAACCACAATATATTAAACCAAGTGAGAAATTCATGCAAAGTGTCGTTCAATTTCTGTAACATATACTGTCCGAAGAATGAATCTGGGCTACCTTGGTCCAGAATTTCTGTGTGTTTTGGCACTGTCTGTGACACAGTTCTGCATTGGGCCAGATAAGCCATCTGTTTTCCTTTGTGTGCTTGGATAACATAGGGCTGAGCTCCTACCAAAGAGATTTCCAAGAACTGGATTGTTAAGATGCTAGGAACATCCTTGGCTTCTGAACTCAAAAATAACGTCAGCAAGAAAGCAAGATGAGTAGGAAGGAGGAGCAGTGTGCAAGGGGTGGATCAGCTATCTTGCTCATACACCCAGCATGCAGATGCCACCCCTGTTTCCCCCAGGCAAGACGGGAGGGATGCAGGCTGGGGCGTTTGGACACACACACACCCCCCACTAGGAGCAGGCTGGCTTCTTCCTTCCCAAGCAGAGGAAAGCGCTGCACTGCCTGAACTTACTTTGAAGCCTGCCAGAAGTGCACCCTGTGCTGATGAGATGCAGCACCTCCGCACTCTTCTCTCCTCCAGCCTTGACCAATCCCAGGATGCCCAGGGCGAGGGGCACACTGGGAAATGTAGTCCTTGGGGCGAATTTGCACACAGAGAGAGCTCCGATGAGATGCAGCACCTCTGTCTGCCCAACCAGCCTTCTCTCCCACCTCCCCCCAGCATGTTTCACAGCCCCCCCAGCCTCACGCTGCCCCACCCACCTCGTACACAGCTGCAGAAAAGCAGCAAGTCAGCAGGCAGCACGTGCAGCTGAGCAGAGCAGCCTCTCTCCCCGAGATGCCTGGTGACACCCCTGGAGGCTAGCCACGCCTCACTAGGGAGGCGGGACGCACAGATTAAATACGTCAGGACTAATGCATTATTTGTGAACCTATTAGGCTTTTCTGGCACTAGTTTCTCCTTTTGTGCATCAGCGTCCTTTAGCTTACCAATTTAATTCTAATAGGCCACCTTGTGGAAGCAGAGCCCTCTTTCTTAATTTTTCCTTTAATTTTTCTTTATGTGGCACAAGTAAAGTGAGGAGCTAAGAGAGAGCCTCTAGTGGAAGGCAACACCCCCATTTTTCTGTTGCAGCTGTATTTTGCAGGTTGCTCCTTTGGCCAGGATGAAACCCAATCCCATGTCCCTTTTTTGGACCTTGCATTACTGAAGTGGCTGTAAGGAAAATGACACCAGTGGAAAGGCTAAGGCTTCCTTGGCTCATGGTGTTGTAAGCCACTCTTTGGAGAGGGAAGAAGCAAGGGAGTTTATTCATAGCACATCTTCGCCTTGTCCAAGCAACGGGTTGACGCAGGGCAGCCCTACTGGTCTGGTTTGTGCTATAAACGCACCGCTGTGGCACAAAAGTGAAGACTTGGTGGACAGATAGCATTGCGTACAGGCAATATGGGTGAGGGGACCTTGCAGTATTATGCAGACATATGACTCTCCATGACATTGAAGTGCAATTGCTGCACCCAACTCCTCCCTTTGTGCTTTGAACAGTGACAAGGAAATCCTGCTGCTTGGGGTGGGGTGGGGAATAAGAAACACACACCCAGCCAACTGAACACCCAGCTGCCAGGGGTGAGCCAGTAGCAATGGGATGGAAGGGGATATGTACAGCAGCAACAACTTTGACAGCAACCTGCCAAATGACAGGTTATGTGGATGGCATGTTTTTCCCTAGAGTGGCTTGTTTTTCTTTACTTGAAAGCAGGTGGGGCAGGGCAGGTGCGGTTCTGGATTTGGACACTGACATGGGGGGGGAGGATGAGGAGGGTTATCTTTGTCATGGTTCTGATCCAAATCAACCCTCCGTGTCTGCTATGAATGGACAAAAAATGAAGCAGGTCCGATCTCATCTGATCTCGGAAGCTAAGCAGGGTCAGGCCTGGTTAGTACTTGGATGGGAGACCGCCTGGGAATACCAGGTGCTGTAGGCTTATACCATAGTCTTTTGAGACTGAAGGTTGCCAACCAGCCAGGGTCATGCATGATGTGAGCCTGATTCCTTGGGCACATCACCAAGCCAAGTGCTCACTTGCTACGACTGGCAGCAGCTGTCCAAGAATGTCCCCCAGTCTTGCCGAAGAACCTTGTAACCAGAGGTACCAGGGATGGAACCCGGAGCTTTCTGCATGCAAATTAGGTGCTCTGCCGCTGGGTCGCAGCCCTCTCTCCTTATTTCAGAATAAGGGAGTTGCAATCCTAGAAAATTCTCCCTATGGCATCCAGGTAAAGTGCAAAGTGTAGGCAAAATGCATTCTGAAGGAACAATGTGACTGGCAAGTTAAGAAATGTGCATTTTCATCTTTCTGTTCTGACCTTTCTGTATTTACCCCATCCATTTCTGTCATTTCCTCTTGGACTTACAGGTCTGTGCGTCTTTCTTTCCACAATTTCACTGTACACCGATCGTAGTGGGGAGAAGAAGCACTTCTAACACTTTCCTTTAAAAATGGTAGTATCCGTGTTACACTCTCTTTCCATGTTATACTCTCTTTTTACTAGGGACATACTGATCTTTTTTTTTTCTTATTTCTGTGGGTTTTTCCACTGTTCCACCCCCTGGTGTCTCATGTTTATAGAAATTCCATGGAGCATTCTGGAGCTGATACAGCTTCAATGCAACCTCAAGACAAGGGAGCAGATGTTACCTTGAGAAAGCCTCCATGATTGCCCCCCCCCCCCGCATCACAAGATGCAATGCATGCCCCATTGGCACAGTTGTGTCAGTGCTGGAACATTGGATAGGAATGAGTCCTGTTGCTGTTTGCAGTTCAGAGCTTAAGGGATATATTGCACAGTGTAGTGCCCATGCAATGGACAGAAAGAGCTCAGTGACACCAACAAGACTGAGAAAACTGTTCACTGTAGAGGTGAAACATTCTTTGTTAATTTCACCTCTGCAGTAAAGGAACTTTTGACGTAGAGCAGGGGTACCCAAACCCCGGCCCTGGGGCCACATGCGGCCCTTGAGGCCTCTCAATGCGGCCCTCAGGAAGCCCCCAGTCTCCAATGAGCCTCTGGCCCTCCAGAAATTTATTGGAGCCAGCACTGGCCCTATGCAACTGCTCGCAGCGTGAGGACGACTGTTTGACCTCTCACATGAGCTGTGGGATGAGGGCTCTCTCCACTTCTTGCTGTTTCACGTCTGTGATGCAGTAGCGGCAGCAAAGGAAAGGCCAGCCTTGCTTTGTGCAAGGCCTTTTATAGGCCTTGAGCTATTGCAAGACCTTCATTCATTCATATAAGTTTGTCTTTAATATATTCATTTATGTAAACTTGTGTAAATTTATTCAAATTTTAAATGTAAATTGTTTCTTTTTTCCCCAGCCCCCCCCCCCCGACAGAGTGTCAGAGAGATGATGTGGCCCTCCTGCCAAAAACTTGGACACCCCTGACGTAGAGATTAGTTGACTAATTTATCAATCTTGCCCTTGCTTTTTGCAGCCTTTGTACACAGAACTCTGAATTGGTGCAAAATGTTGCATATCCAATTGCATCTATTTCCACACACCCCTTCTCCTGGGCAGCATCCCCAAGAGATCTACAAATTACATATTTTTTTCCCTGATGGAAAGTAAGTCAGACACAATAAGAGGGCATAGGAAGAACCTAGGATCCTCATCTGCACTAGAAGAACTATAATAACCACAGGAAACTTAGCCTGGCAAATTACTGCATTATCCTTTTTATTATAGGTTTTGTTTTCATTTATTGATCAGCTGCCACAGGAACCCTTACGGTCTGACTGGCAGGATACAGATGCTTAGATTGATACAGGAGCATCTATCTGTATATTTAAGTATTTCTGTGCTGCCTTTCCTCCCCAGAAGATGACCTCAAGGCAGCTTGTATTAAGATACGGCTCTTCCTCCTCCTATCCCACAAAGGCATTGGATGGCAGTTGGTGGTTCTCTGTGAGGGAGAGGAGCAAACCCTTTACATCTTTAAAAAGCAAGCAGGCAGTGCTGGCAATGGTAATCCCTGCCCTGCTGGTCTTTCTTCGCCTCCTCCCTGCCACAGAGGCAGTTGGTGGCTCTCTGGTGTGGAGTGCAGCATGTGTGCTTCTTTGCTCTTGAGGATATTTGCATTGCAGTACAGTCCATAGTAAGCATATAAAGTATCAATACAATAATCCAATTTAACCAGCACATCAACCACCATCTAATAATTAAAATTAGCTGTATGAAAGCCTTATTAGAGCAAAGTCTAATAATAATAATAATAATAATAATAATAATAATATAATAGTTATTAATCACATTTTTATACCGTCCTTCCTCCAAGGAGCTCAAGGTGGAGTATATAGTTCCATTCCTCTCTCTATCCTCACAACAACCTTGTGAGGTAGGTGAGGCTGAGTGACTAGCCCAGGGTCACCCAGGAAGCTTCATGGCAGAACAGGGATTTGAACCTGGTTATTCCAGGTCTTTACAACTCCTGAACCACATCACAATCCTGACTTTCATATTATCTAATATCTATTAATACTATACACGTGATCATCGCTTAGCGATGTTCCGATCAATGACGGACTGCACATGTAACAGTCTGTCGCTGATTCCTGTCCCCTGAGGACTTCCCTGGGCCTCAGAATGCCTTATAAGGTGTAAAAACGTCACTTCCGGTTTCCCTCTGGAAACCGAAACTTGCAATTTTTCAGACTTTTTGGCCATTCTGAGTGCCATAGAGGCCACGGGCGGATGCCTGTGGGCTCAGAAAAGCATCCAAAGGCAAGGGGAGCGTGGCTCCCCTTGGCTTCAGAGGCTTTCCGCAGGTGACGTCATTTACCGATGACATCACCTGATGACAGGCATGTGAGAACGCATGCCTATCATTAAGTGACACACACCTGTCACTTTATAATATTTTTGCACTTTACACTTTACTAGATATTTACTAATATCTAAAGTACCTGCAATTGTATAAGTACCTATCCAAAAATAAGCTGAAGCAATCCATGCCTGCAGGTGTACAGGGATTCTGACAAGTGCAAGGAACACAAATGAAGAGGATTTGCTGTCAGTTTTCGACTCCCTAAGAGAATTAGAATAAGGGCCAAATTGCACATCATGTTAAATGTGTCACTGAGTTGAGAACAAGCTGAATGAGGAGATTATAGAGAAAACAGCAAGGAAAGGTGAAGCACAGTAAGATCATGGAGAGACATGAAAGTGAGGAGGAAGCTGGCAGGTCTCTCTGAGTCAAAAGTTCCAAAAAATGTGACATTACTAAAAATTTAATTTGGTACAGGGTTTGCCGGCAGGATCTCAATGGATGTGATGCTCATGTGGAGAAAGATGTCCTATGAAATGGTTTTTATCTTCTCATCTTTTTTCTGAAGAAGACTCCACAGTGGAAGGAAGTAGGCAGAAACATTTGGGACTCTGTGACCTTAAATCAGGAATTGATTTTAGTGGGAGTGGTTTCTGCGGAGGGTAGCAAAAGTGATGAGCAGTCTGGAAACCAAGGAACAGTGAAAGCAAGGAATGGAACTTGGTTTGTCAAGAAAAGAGAAAACTAAAGGGAGGTATGATAGGTGTTTGTTATCTGAAGGGCTGTCATGCAGGAAAAGGGGAGGGCTTACTCTTGTGGCTCCTGAAGGCAAGTCTAGAATCAATGAGCTGCCAGTACATGGAAGCAGATTTAGGCTCAATGCAAGGAAGAATTTCCTAACTGTAAGAGCTCTCTGGAACTGAAAGGAAAGGCCTGGATGGCCACCTGCTAGGAATGATGTAGCTGTTGCCTACATTGAGCAGAGGGTTGAACTAGATGATCTCTAAGATTACCACCATCCCTAACATTCTATAAATAATAGGCTGCATCTTGTCTTGTCAGTGCTTTTTTGCTCTTTAGTTAATTATTAGGGTGAGTACATTCTTCACTGCTGTGGGTACCCTCATGGGAAGCAACCTGCCCACATCTTTGAACACTACTTAATGTGCATCAGGGAGCTCCAGCCTGATTGCAGGGCCATCGCTGGGGGGGGCCAGGGGGGTTGCCCCCCCCGAGCCAGCAGTTTGCCCCCCCTGGCATTTTTTCCACACTTGTCATGTAAATGTAGTTGAATGTCCTCCAGTTTAGCTCCTGTTCCTTGAGAGCTCAGCCCCTCCCTGCAGGCAGCCTCCTCCAATCAGCTCAGGCTGCTGAGGCTTAGTAACTCACCTTAGGGGCCAATCATAGCGACCTGCTGATAGTCACAGGACACCAGAGAGGCAGGCATGAAAAAGCTTGGAGGGAATGTGCTCAGTGCCTTCAATCACCTTCCTGGGAGCTGAGTGGCAGTGCAGGCACTTTGCAGGACCCTGGAGGCTGCTGCTGAGTGACTCTGGCATCATTTGGGGGTGAGCAGGCAGGAGATTTTGGATGGACCATTTCTGCTGTTTGGGTCAGATAGGGCCTTTCTCTTTGGGGGGGGGGGAGAGAAAAGCATGGCTCTGGCATCTGAGATTTTGGATGGGGCATTTCTGCTGTTTGGGTCTGGTAGGGCCTTTCTCTTTTTTTTTTGGGGGGGGGAGAGGAAAGCAAGGGTGTAGCCTCTAAGATTTTGAATCTTTCCTAGAGATCTCAGAGTTTTTTTCATGGTTATTGGATATATACACCACCAAAGAAACAGACATTTATTCTGAATAACCTGAGTGCAAAAGAATTAGTGTTGAAATCTTCCAACATGGACCGTTTTGTTGTCAGAACAAACCGAGCTTCAAACTTGTGCAATCAAGAAACTTTGGAAACAACAGGTGGAGACAAGAGATATCATTGCTTCTGCTAGCACCAGTAAGGCAATTAATGAGAAGATTCCTGATGATTTAGCACGAGTAGGAGAGCCTATTAAGCAAATTAAACTTGGTAAATATCCAAAGAACAAAGATGGCAGATCATTCAGATCAGAGTGGTTTCAACATTTTAAGTGGTTGGAATATTCTTCAAAACTAGATGCTGCGTTTTGCTATCCGTGTCATCAATGTGTTCCATTTACTAAAGAGCCAGCTTACATAAAAAAGGGAGTTAGCAGTTGGAAGGCTGCATTGGATAAAACTAAATCAGGATTTTTCAAGCATGCTTCATCTGAGACCCACATGCAGGCTAAGTTAATGTGGTCTGAAAGAAACCAAAGAACTGATTCAAACACATCTATTTCAACTCTAATTAATGACCGCTTTGTGAACTTTTTGTTGGACAGCGGTATATAAATACTGTTAATAATAATAATAATAATAATGACAATGTGCTTGAAAAACATAGGTATTACATTTCAAGCATTGTTGAAATCATTCAGTTTCTTATAGCTAATGAGCTTCCAATGAGGGGAATATACAGCACTGAAGAACATGTGGAGGAAAGTTTATTTAAAAACCTTTTCAAATATACCCTCAAAGAGGACCCAAAACTAGCTGAATCTTATGAAATTATTCCAAAGAATGCCACTTAGCAATCCCCAGAAATCCAAAATGAAATACCGCAGACACCTGCCTATAAGTCGACCCCACAGATAAGTCGAGGGCAGGTTTTGAGCCACTAATCATGGAATTTTCTATGACCCTCAGATAAGTCTAAACTTAGGGGGGTGTCTGACTATAGTTTTGTCTGATTTTACTGGAGGCCAGATCCTGAAAAATAACCTACCACTAATTGTAACCTAAGAACTGTAGTCTCTAATTTATTAAAAACAGTAAAAGATCATAAGATACATTTTTATTCTTTTTTAAATTCTAAATTTTGTAAGAGAAAAAGGTGTTTACCACCTTTTTGTAAACACTGTCAGAGTAAGTGCACTTTACATACCAGTAAAACAGTGGTTCCCAACCTGGTATTCACGTACTCCCAGGGACACTCAACAGGACCTTTAGGGGTAATTGAAAAAGAGTGAAATAATGGCAGAGAAAGGCAGGCCGTGCTCCAGAATGCCTTGCAAGGCAGGAATGCCTTGCAAGGACCAGCAAGGCAGGAAGGGAGGTAGCTAGCTGACTGTGAAAGCCCCACCAATAGCTAGTTTTTGGTCATCAATTCATCTATGAACCGGTGATTGAAAACCATCACAGTAAAAAAGCTGAAACATAATATGGAAAGTGATCAGTCACCCAGAATTTCTCAGCACACTTCTGGTGCAAAACAGTGCAAAGGCAGAGTCTTCTGTTCTTCAAACAGATGAAAGGGGAAAATATGTGATGAATACATGAAGTGTGATGAATACATGAAGCTTTCATATGGAGGAGATGAAGGCTTGTATTATTAATTACAAACATTTTGCTAATATGAAGGGTACAGTTTATGGAAATGGGCTGCCAAGGGATATGCAAGTGAAAAAGGTTGGGAACCACCATGAATCAAATCCACCTTTAAGGTGTCTGGTGTTTTAAGCCAGAAACTCTACATACAGGGTATAACACATAACTAGGAGTGTGCAAGTCAGTTCACAGCAGAGAGATGAGATATTTGCAACCCTTTTTACTCAGAAGTAGACTCACTGCTTTCCATGGGTGTTATTCTGAAGAAATGGTGCATTGAATTGTAGCCTGGGAAGGAGGGTCCCATCCTGGTGTTTCCAAAAACAGACCTGCTTTGCAAGCATTTGCCAAGCAGAACCAGGCTGCAACAGAAGGAAGGAAGAAAAGGTTAACTTTGACTGGAAAGTAACTGGATAGCAACTAAGGAGGCACCTACCGGAACTGAGCAACAGCTCAGCTGAGAAAGGAAACTGTTCAGAGTTGAAAGGCTCTGCCCTCTGATTGACCTGGAGATCAGTCGAAGTGATAATTGGAGCTTGATTACTTGGCAAAAATTTCAAAAATTTGACTGATCTCATTCAAGAGGAAGTTTCCAATGACATAAAGAATGCAGATGTCCCATTTTTTTCTGTCTTGGAGGATGGAACAAAAGACAAAAATCGAGGAGAAAATATAGCAATTAAAGATGATGAAATTTACGAATCCATGCTATCCATAGAGACAACAACTGTTTTGGATGCTGAGACTTTTACAAACACAACTTTAGATACGTTCTGAAGGCATGATTTAAATTCGAACAATCTGTTGAGCCAGTGTTACGATGGAGCATCAGTTATGAGTGGCAAGAAAGGTGGTGTCCAGGCATTAATAAAAAAAAAACTGAAGAAAGAAATTCCATACATCGATTGTTTTAACCGCAGGCTGCATTTAGTTGTAGTTAAAGCAGCTGAAGTTGTGCCAATGGTGAGAGAATTTTTTGGACAATGTGTGGAATTATACAACGTTTTGTCCCTTAGGGTAGTAGCTGCTGAGTAGCTGCTGAGTATGAAGCCAAAGCTCTTTCTTGTCTGCTGGAACAGAGATGGTCAGGACATCTTCAGGTGTGTAGGACAATTTTTGAAGAATACAAACATATATCAGAAACTCTTGAACTAATATCAATAAATATTGGAAAAAGATTTGCTGGGGAAGATGTGGTTCTTAGCACTGGTCTCCATCTTATAATGCGGAAGCAAGAGTTTAGATTTTGTCTAGTGGTAATGAAAAATATTTTGGAAATTCTTTCTCTAGTAGATGAGGGACTCCAAAGTCATGACATTTCCTTGGAGCAGGCCTATAACTTAATTCAAGCTATAGAAGGTTCACTAGAAGACTTGAAACAGTGAGACTGAAATCAGTTCTGCAGGAAACATCAAAACTGGCTAAAGAGGAAGAAGTAAAAATGCCAAGAAAAAGGAAATTTAATTCCTTACTTGATGATTATGTGGTGTCGGAAACAACAGGTAACAGCATGCTTCTGACTTTTTTGAAATTCTGGATGTAGTGCTAGCCAAAATAAAAAGAAGATTCCACGACAATGAAGAGATTCTTCAGGCAATAATTGCAGCAGATGATGAAAATGATGATGATGATGATGAATGAAAATGGTAGGCTTAATTATCTAAAAAATTTCAATATCACCATTCCAAGTAAAGAAGAAATGAAAGTAGTAAAACATTTCCTTGAGAAGAACAAAATTGAAAAGCGAAATTTCTTCAGTGAAATATACAAACACCAGAGTGCCTTTGAAGATTAACCCCTGCTAATTGGGTAAGAGGCACTTTTTCAAGTGGGTGCTCCTCTTTTTTTTTAGCAAGGGGAGAGTGCCTTTGAAGATTAACCCCTGCTAATTGGGTAAGAGGCACTTTTTCAAGTGGGTGCTCCTCTTTTTTTTTAGCAAGGGGAGAGTAACTGGCCCATCTCACTCCAGCAGTGTCTTTTCTAGTGGATGTCTGCTGGTATTCCTTTGTATCTTTTTAGATTGTGAGCCCTTTGGGGACAGGGAGCCATTAGTTGTTTGTTTGATTTTCTTTGTAAACCGCTTTGTGAACTTTTAGTTGAAAAGCGGTATATAAATACTGTTAATAATAATAAGATTGTTACAGTATGTTAGCGGCAGTAAGAACTTTTGCATGTAGCACAGCAGTTTGTGAATCGACCTTCTCAGTGCTTACATGAATTAACAAACCTCAAAGACTATCACTCAAGAATGGCTAATTTAGTATACCTAGCTTTTGAGCTAAAGAGAACCAAGAATTTAAGTGTGGAAAAGGTTTCTAAGAAGATTCAATTCTCAGAAAGATAGGAGAATTCAGCTGTACTAGGTAGTTTCAAATCTTCTGTACCTTGCTTTTTTAAAAGTAATGAATAATGTAAAAAACTAATGTTCCATGGCATTGCTGTATTTTACTTCAATATCTTTCCTCTTGCTTTTAGGTAAAGTAAATTTACTTTTGTCATCAGCAAATGAAAGGCTTTCAATACAAGTAAATACTACCTGTATCATAGTGATATGTTTTACTTTTGCAGTGTTGCAAGTCTGTGTATTGCACTGGTGTCCAAAATGAGAGGACGTTGCATGTTATTACTATGTAGACAAATAGGTTTTTCATTGCATACAGAGATGCATTTATTCTATGCAGATCATTGTTAGATTGCTTTACAGATAATGAATGCATCTTTAAAAAAAACAAAACCCAAAAATATTTCCTCCTATTGAAATTTGGGTTAGTTATGGATCTTTCATGTTTCTCCATACTTATCCTTCATTTTGCACACCAGTATAGATACCTAACATAATTGGCCCCCCCTGAAAAAATGGTTGCCCCCCCACCTCTAGAATCCTGGCTACGGACCTGCCTGATTGGGGTCTCCAGGCGGGTGGATGGGTATCTAAAGATGTGACTCTCACGTGTCTGCTGCTGGCAGTGCCAGTTTGTCCTCAGCAGTCGAGTCAGCTGCGTGAAGTGCAAGGTTGCCCTTCATGTGTATGTGTATGTGCTTGTATCGAGCCAAATACCATGTGGTTGTAATTAGTCTTTCCTGATTGGAGGGGGAGGGAGGGAAGAACTCTAGTTTTCCCTGGAAAAGGGTTTCCCTGTGAAGATTTGATGTGCTTTTCCAGTTGCCGAGAGGTCTGACATATGGCACGGACCATGACTGCAGCCGCCAGCTGTTTCCCGTAAAGGCAGCCAGGGAAGCAAGAACATCCCGTACCACATGGGACAAGGAGACGCCACTCTCTGTCTACAGCTTGTGGGGATGTGTGTGTATGTGCTGGTGGCTGTACCTGGAGTTGGAAGCCAGAGTGTTTGAAAAGCAAGACCTAACTCAATTACACATCCTTCCTGTGTTTCTCCTTCTTCATCCCAAATTTACTCATTACTATGTTCCAAGAGAGCTTGGATGGTCCCATTGGATTTGTCTCTGTTGTGGCTTTTTCTTTTCTTGAGAGGCCCTGTAAGGACACAGGGCTCTGCACCAGAACTACCCTGCTGCCCCTACTTCACCTTTTAAAAATGGAGTTTGTGGGACAGTCAATATCTCTGTCACCAAGTGGTGTTGGGGAAGATTCAGATAGGAAGAGGCAACCCTGAAGCAACCTCTCTTTCAGTGTGATGGGAACCCTCAAAATCCTGAGAGAGCCCCTTAAAAGCAGAGTAGCTGAAGGCTGATGGACTGAACGACAGGTGAATGGCGAGTGAACTTACCCAGACAGGTAAAGCAGGAAAGAAAGGGACACACACAAAAAGGGAAGTTTTTGCTAGCTTTTTTGGCTTTACGCTGGGGTACCATGGTGGAAGAATGTGGGTGAATGTAAGCTAGGAGGTTAAAATGCAAGCTGAAATGAAACCTAAAGCTAATGCATCTTTCTGGACACTTTTTCCCTACCTCAAGTACTCACACTATTTATAGGGACATAGAAAGCTGCCTTCATCTAAGAGAAGGAAACTCTGACCTCAAACCTCCACTGCCTTGTGGCTATATCCAGTTGTGGAAAAGAACTCGTGCAAGGAAAGCGCTCTACAGGTAGACCACAGCTGCGATACAAGGACATCTGCAAGAGGGATCTGAAGGTCTTAGGAGTAGACCTCAACAGGTGGGAAACCCTGGCCTCTGAGCGGCCCGCTTGGAGGCAGGCTGTGCAGCATGGCCTTTCCCAGTTTGAAGAGACACTTGGCCAACAGTCTGAGGCAAAGAAGGAAGGCCCATAGCCAGGGAGACAGACCAGGGACAGACTGCACTTGCTCCCGGTGTGGAAAGGATTGTCACTCCCGAATTGGCCTTTTCAGCCAACTAGATGCTGTTCCAGAACCACCATTCAGAGCATGATACCATAGTCTTTCGAGACTGAAGGTTGCCAACAATAACTCAGAAAGCTGCCTTGTACTGACTCAGTCCATTGGTCCATGTAGCACAGTATTTTCAACACTGACTGGCAGGGATTCAGACTTTCCTCTGAGTCTTTCCTTTCAGAGTCTTTCCTCTTTCCTACCTGTACATGCCAGGGATTGAACCTGGGACTTTCTGCATGCAAACCAGGTACAATACCACTGAGATAATCCAGAATCTTGATCTGTGTACCCACATCTCTGCCTCTGCAAAGGCATAGTGCTTCCAAAACTTTTGAGGAGAAGTTTGGAAACCACTGATCTAGAAACTTCTTGAAATCCAGCACTGCAAGAATCCGGTCTGTGGCTCCCAGAACCCACTAACATTTCCTTTGCTTAGGAGAGAACAGGAAATGTAAGGCATCCACAGTTGCCTGTCAGTCAGCCTGTTTGTTTTTTATTTTGTTCCTGCTGTTTTGGTGCCTTTGATCATGCATTAAGGTGCCAAGTGCACATCTAGAAGCTGTGAGGCATCAGTTCGATGGGTATGACACTGTGATAGCAGTTGGCCCTCCAAGAAATTTTATGTATTTGTTGAGCTTTTTCCAATGTGTTTGCTATCCTCCTGCCAAAAGTTTGTTTTCTTGGCAGGAATGATCAACAGGCCCAAGTGCATCTCCTGCTGAGAATGTTGTTCTTGGGGGCTTGAAACCAAGTCTTAAGTATGGCACTTGCATGCTGCATTGAGAACTTACCCTCCCATTGGCCCCAAATCAGAAAACTGTGCCATAGTCCTGTTGAAATTTGTTCCATTCTTCAAGCTCACCTGTGGACAAAATAGATTAAACCTGGTAGTAGCATTCTCAGGAGAGAATGAAAAGAAAGGCTATTGGGTGCATTTCTTCAACCCACTGATTGCCACTGGCAAATGTCCCCCCCCCCCCGGCCCTTTTGGTGTTGATGTTATGACACAAACATGCAGTTGGGAGCACTGAACTTCTCATAATTTGTAACTCTACTGTTGGGCAAAATAAGCTCACTGGATAACCTATGGGAAGCTACTGTCTTGGAGCTTCATCTTTTTATTTTGTTTGTGCACATACACGCAGTCCATGAAGGATACTGGTCCACCTTACAGGGTTGTTTGTAACCATTTCCGATAATCTTTGGTAAAGAGTTTTTCGGCAGTTAGGAAAATGCTTTATAAACACTGCGCACTGTTGTCGTAATTGGCTGCTGACGGACTTAGCTCTGCATTGCACTAATTCTGTGTTGACACTCATTCGAAATGTATGTGGGTGGGGGAAGCTGCTTCACCAAAAGGTGCTCCCCGTGATCCTAGCAGATTTTGCCCATGTTGTACATAATTCTCGAGTTTCTCCAGAAGGGAAGGCCCTGATGAATGTCTAGTCTGCTTTCTGTTTCCTGGTTGAAGTTACTTGACCTCCTGATTCCGGGTTTTGTCGGTGTTCTCTCTCAGATTGGCTTCCACATTCAGCTATTGTCACTTCAGCTGAGCTCATGGGGAATGCTCTGAGCAAATGCATTTCAGAAGCAAATTTAACGTGTGTTCCTTTTCTGGAACACCTTAAATTTTTGAACAGTAAATTGTAGGGGTCGGGACCTGCCCTCTCATTCTTGGTACGGTGCCATGTGTATGGTTGGCAACCTTCAGTCTCGAAAGACTATGGTATAAGCCTACAGCACCTGGTATTCCCAAGCGGTCTCCCATCCAAGTACTAACCAGGCCTGACCCTGCTTAGCTTCCCAGATCAGACGAGATCAGGCATGTGAAGGGTAACAGTTGCTGTATGGATGGTGCTATATCAATTTAATAGTAATTATAATAAAGAGACAGCTTGGCACACACACATGCATCCAGTGTATATTCATTGCCCAGAAAACAATCTCTGCATATGCAGTTTAAAAACTTGACATCAGCTTTGACCTCTGAAATCAGCTTGGCAGCGTCCCAGGTAGGGCACCATTGCAAGACGGAGCAACAGGCATAGGCTGACGGACCTGGAAGTGTCAGAAGAGAAATTTGGGTCCTTTGTTTTTTTCTTCATTTTGGGGTGCTAAAAGCAGCTGTGTGTTTGCTGGTGTGGTGCGCTGTTGGCAGACCTGTTGGAGTGGGAATTGTGGGGAGAGAATGGTTAAGCCTTAGAAGAGGTGCTGGGAAATGATGTGTATCAGGAGGGAGAGTCATCAGAGTTGAAGTAAGAGTTGGGTCTCTGCCCCTAAGTAGGAGAACTGGATCACTCCCCCCGACCCTGGCAGTGTCTGTCTTTACGAATGACCACAGACAGCAACCCAAGTGACGGCTGAGAGCGCATGACGGCAAAGGATCCCATTTCCAAATGAGAGAAAGACCTTCCCCTGTTCTCTATATCCTCTCTATATCCTCCCTTTCCCTTGCGGGGGGGGGGGGGGTTGTGGAAATAACAATAACTTTGTTCCTTTGTTCCTGATCCTTCCCCACTGCCTGCCCATGGGACCACCCTCCCCTGCCCCAAAACGCCTTCCCCCTGCCCCAAAACGCCTCCCCCCCCAGTTCTTCATCCTGGCCTGGAAAGTCTGGCACAAACTTATGGGACCTGGGGCCCTCATCGGTGCTTGCAGTCCTTGCGCCAGCCTTCCCATGTTGCTGCAAATGTGCCTCATGGCATGTTTGCAACAGTCCCAGGCCAGCACAAGGGTGCTGTAGAATTGCACTCTGAGGCAGTTACTGCAAATGTGGGAGGTTGGTGCAAGGTCAACAATTAGTTCATCACCAAGTAAAGACATCCCCAGTGTCATTTGGGAGGTTGTTTCATACACGCACACATGTGTGCATGCAAATTTTCTGTATGTTGAAAGATAGATATTGGGGAGAAAGCTTCTTGTCATGACAGTATTCCACACTAGGGCGTGGCTGTGCCTGTGTGTCTTTCCTGCAGAAGAACTTTCAAGCCTGGATTCTCTCTCCTGTAGTTTGAAGTGGTACAGGCAAGTCATGAGTCGGCCTGAACTAGCTTGCTAGATCTTGTTTCCTTTTCACTGGGCCCTGGAAACCCTAAAACCATTCATGATCTATGTTGTGTTATGTGTTTAAATCCCAGGTCATTTTAATTGCCAAACAAGGAAATGATCTGTTGGATAAATTTTTTTTATTTTGAGTGTAAATGTGTGCCTGACTGTATGTATATAATTATGGGGTGTGTGTGTCTGTCTGTCTGTCTGTTTGTCTGTCCACTATCTGTATTCATGATTCATTTCTGCCTGGGTTGATTTGATTTGCTTGCTCCGAGATTCTGGTGCGCACCTCAGGTTGGTTGGTTTATATGTTAGACAATAAACTGCTGTCTGTTCTTGTGCCCTTCTTGTCTTCTGCCGCTCACAGCTTGCTTACTTATTCATAAATATTGGTTTTTCTTCTTTATGTTTACACATACAGCAGGATCCTAACTGTCTCATTAGTATTGTGCAGGCAGCCTCAGGTGAGGTCACACACCAGGTGCCTGTGACCTTGCCTAGTGAAATTAGCATGTCGCTCTTCCTTACCGTAATTCCCAGTGCCTGGTGCGCATTTCCACTTTTTCTTTCGGTGATCTTTTTTCCCTCTTCATTTTCCGATTCTTCCCCCTCCCTGTTCCGAGCACTCCGGGCCCGATAAAGCCCAACTACTTGACACAATAGAACGGGCACTGAAAATGTTCCCAACCTGTTCCATTTCAGATTGGCCCATTAAAAGCCCCACAAAGTTCCATGCACATTTGCAGAAAGCTAGGGTGTCGAAGAAGAAATTCTAAGGGCCAAGTTTCTTTGCATTTACTCTCTCTCTCTTTCATTTCTGGTTGCAAGCCAGAAAGATTGAACCAGTGTCGATCCCCTGCAAGTTGACGATGTAGGCACACAGTCCTTCTTTCTCCTCCCCAACTTTCTGCTACTCCTCTAAACACAGCTACAGCAGGGAACAGGACTGAGTTGTGCCGAAGGTTTCATAGGAAAGTTGGGTTTTTTCTTCGACAGATGGAATGAATGACATCTGGTAAAGTGTGACCGGGAGCTACAACTGCTTTGAAAGGAGGAAGGCAACAAAACTGCATTTGACTGAATTCCACATGATTAGGTTTCAGTGACCATAGAATCAAGAGATTCATGCTATGCTTTTTGATCTGCGCCAACATGTTCCCCCCATGGAATGACGCAGCTCCTCACCAACTTCTTTAAAATCAGGATTTTTGGAAGCTAAAATATTGACTCTTAATGAGGTACGTGGGCTAATTACACGCTATAAGTCTAGACGCTCCTGGGATGGCTACATTTATTTATAATCTCCCATGTTAGCTGGAGTATGTACCAGGCCTCCATTCCCCAGCTTCTGTGGATTGCAGGAGCATTATTAATAGCTCTAATATAGCACACTTCATCTCCAAAGCACTCGAGAGCCAGAGAGTATAATTAATTAATCATTTAATGCTTAGCAGCACTTACTGCAGTTCGGCACGCACGCAGACACACGCACTTGCAGAAAGCATGGCATAGATGTTAAAACACTCCTGTGTATTTAACTCGGCAATCCTATCAAATGTAGCCTGGTGCCAGGAGAGAGAGGGGTGGAGAAGTGGCAGCTTCCTGAGCATCTGCATTATGGCTCTTCACTGCATCCAGCTGCAAAGGTACCGGCTTGATCTACATAATCCATTATTTTTCAGGTCAGGTGTGAGGTTTGCAGCTCCTTTGTGGAGCGCCGAGTAAGACTGTTGACTCGGTTCCACTCTGCAACACTAAACTAACTTCACTTCTCCAATTTGCTCCGATGTGCTCCTCTTCCCCTATAAAAGCATAGCTAGAACCACCACCTTCCACCAGTATCTCTAGTGCAAGAGGTGACAGGAGCTAAACTCTGCCTGAAAGTCATATAGGTAGGGCTGGGAATACCATGGTGGGGTTAAAAATTGAATTTCTACATCCTGGTAGCCCAGCTTCTCTCTGCGCCAAGAAAAGGTAAAATCTGCAGCACATGTAAATGTATATCTCTTGAGCAAGTATGTCCGCCTTGACTATTTTTCTTGACTTTATACTGGCTTTGCTAATCGAGGGAGGAAACCAAGCTTCTAACTATTGAAACCTATTGAAACCAAATGAAGGGCACTTGGCATTAAGCACTTTGTGAATGAATGCTGGCTGGCCAGTTCCCTGTGTTAAGAATTTGGGAGGCTGGAGTTTGCGAGGGGGAGTTTCTCTGAGCAGGACACCTCTATTAGGAAGCTGGTAAAAAATCAAGCTGGCACCAGCAGAGGAGCTAAGGTACAAGGCATAAGGTGACTCCTCCCCCTTCCCCCGCATGCCTGGGAGACAGTCTAACAGCCCAATCGTACGCATGTCTACTCAAAAGTAAGTCCCATTAGTGTCAATGGGGCTTACTCCCAGGAAAGTGTGAATAGGATTGGGCTGTAAGACAGCTAAGGGAGAGGGCAAGCCAAGGCACCTTTTGGACTCTGAATCTGCCAACTGGAGATGTAATCTGTTGTTCACAGGAGCACGCTGCCTCACTCCATCTAAATGCGCAAACCAGTGTACAGTATTTGTAATGAAAGCAAATAGTACAAAGGCACCATAGGGCTCCAGCGATCTCTTATTCAAAGGAAGCAGGAACTATGGTTGTGCTGCAGCCCTAGGTATGTCTTGGGGGGGGGATGGTGTGTGCACATGTCACAATATGAAGCTGCCTTATACAGTGTCAGACCATTGGTCCATTTGGCTCAGTATTGTCGATATCAGTTTGCAGGGAGTGCCCAGGTTTCAGGCTCAGGTGTCTTTTCCAACCCTACCTGGGGATGCCAAAGTCTGGACCTGGGACCTCTGCATGTGAAGCACATACACTTCATTTGAGCTATGGCCCCATTCCTGTTGCTATAGGGCAAGTCAGTGTTGTTCTTGACTGAAGCTGAGGAAGTGGTTCACCAAAAGCCACAGACTGAGTTTAGGGCAGTGGCAAAATTTGAACTTGGGACTTTCTGATGGTATAACACTTAGCCAGCATGCATCACCCTGCTAAAGAGAAACTTTTTCAGATGGTGCTCCTCTTATATTTAGCAGGGGGAGAGTAACTCTCTCTCTTTACCCCAGCACACTACCTTTTCTAGTGCCTGTTTTGCTGGTGTTCCTTCAGTATCTTTTTTTTTTTCTTTTAGATCATGAGCCCTTTTGGGACAAGGGACCATTTATTTATTTGATTTTCTCTGTAAATCGCTTTGTGAACTTTTTTGGGGTTGAAAAGCTGTATATAAATATTTTAATAATAATAATAATAATCCCCAACTCTTCTATGTAGACTGCTTGTTGCTTCTCCATTACCTTCTAATCTAAACAGAGCACAGCTACAGTTTTGGGTTCTTTGCCTGATAGCTTGTGGGTGCCGTTGGACCATCCTAGAGGCATTACTGGAGACCAGCTGCCTGCTGAAATCAGAGTCACTTAAATTAGGGTCACAGCTAAGCCAGTGAGAGTTGAGCTCTGTCGTCTTGAGGCAGGGAGAACCCATTTTCATAAACATTCATCTAGCTGCATATGAACCAGAAAAATATGAGCAGTTGTACAACCTGTGCAGGTACCCTTGGCTACTGGAATATCTTACCTGGGGAACCCCCCACCTATCAGGTGTTTATAGGTATTAACAGCACAGAAGATGGTTAGTAAATTTTGAGACTTTCATGCCATGTGAGTAGTCTGACTCGTGGCTATTGAGACCGAAGAGAAGCTGCCAGAGTAAAAGAGCATCAGGTGGCAGAGACAGAATTTTAGAGAGCTTGTCTGGCTCTGTCGTCAGAACTGTGTCAGGCACATGTGCGCAGCGTGGGCTGTCCCCAAAGGGTATTGTGCAATTTGCACCTCCTGGCAGTTGCAGAAGCGCACTTAATGGGAAAGCCGCAGTGATTCAGTGGGTGATAAGCGACGGGTGTGTTGGCTGCCCTGTACTTGGCGTTTACCTTTTTCACGTGCCAGACAACAGTGGCCAGCAATTTCTCGTAGACAGTGGGGAACACCTGCTCTGTTCTGTGGTGTCAAATGCAGAAGAAAGACAAAAGCTGATCTGAGCTTGCAGCCCCAAGCAAGAGCCTTGCGCTTCCATGTTCCATTTTCAAGATAGCTGTAGTTATTTGGTGAGGCCGCTGCAGCCCACCAGGACGTTGTGGAGAGGGGAGACAAAAAATACACAGTCCATGTGCCTGATCTTCCCGCACACTTTGGGTACCTCCTGGGTTGCTAAAAAAAGGGATAGATGTTGTCACTAGGAAGGAAAAGACTCAAAAGGCGGTGCTTTGGCTGATCCTCCCGCCCGTCTAGGGGTGAGCCCAAATGCTAGAAGAGTGATCCAGGAAACCAATTAACCTGGCAACCTCTAAGTCTTCTGCATCCACACTTGCTTTTCATAGCATTTACCCTGAGCAACTTGTCAGGGATCAAGGGGAAATAGCTCTGGCCCAGAAAGAAACAGATAAGTAACTTGTATAGATAACCAGAGTTTATTAAGAAAGGCAAAAATAAAAAAGGGCAAGGGGAAAGGTCATAGCGGCAAAAACTTTGTTCACCTCCAGTCCAGGAGAGGCATGTCTTTTGGTCTGGTTGGCAACCTTCAGTCTCGAATGACTATGGTATAAGCCTACAGCATCCGGTATTCCCAGGCGGTCTCCATTCAAGTACTAACCAGGCCTAACCCTGCTTAGTTTCTGAGATCAGGCATGTGCAGGGTAACAACCACAGGTTACTTCTGTATGTGCTGGAACTAAACTAGTTTGAACGAGCCAGCGACTTAGGTGGGGTGTGGGGAAATCAAGAATCTGCTGTTCTGATTGGTTACTGAAAGTTGGGGAAAGTAAGCCTTCTGTCCTGCATGTGGACTTTTCAGAGGCAGTTGTAGAAAACAGGATGCTTGGGCCTGCTCTCTGTGATGCTTTTGACACTTGGTGGCAGCAGAAGGGACAAAGCTTTAATCTATCTGGCTTTTTCTGGCCTGCCAGAATGATGTTCTCTTCCCTCCAGATGGTCCTCCTACTTGCTTGAAAGGACTTGCAGGTGGGATTGACAGTATGTGGTCACCCATGGTAATGTTGGTGGCTGTACCTGAAAACTGTGCCATCAACAGATTTTATTTTTTCCCCAACACCATCAACGTAGTAGCTGGGAACATCAGTCCCTGACCCTACTCCATATAGTCTCTAATTGAAAAGGTGGTTTTGAAGTGGCTCTCCAGTGGCTGTGTCTCATGTTTGGATAGAGAGGATTGACCAGCTGATTTCCACATGCAGATTACTTTTCCTTGTTTTTATAGATCCGAAGACGCCGTCCAACTCCCGCCACCTTGGTCCTGAGCAGCGACCAGTCATCACCAGGTGAGAACAGATGCATGAGGATATATCATTTGTGGGTTCTCCCTACTTGGAGAAATAGCTGACTGTTCAGTAATGGATGAAGCCACATCTGGAGAGACCTTTGCAGTGTAGTGGGTGAAGGAGGAAGGAAGAAGAGAAGAGCCCCTTCCTTTTGCTTGGGCAACCTTGTAACATTCTGGTGGCTCGGGGGCAACTCTATCCGTGGAACTTTCATTTGCAGGAGGTGGTGGTGATGATGATGATCACGATCACTTCCAGCTTTACTCTTCCCCCACTGTGTCATTCTAGGTGGGCATAAAGAGGGCTTTCTTTCCTCAGTCTGACGGGTGTCATTTTGTAGGGCTGAGTTGAAACTTCTCACAGAAATTCCCAGACACACCTGGCAGTATCGCTTTCGACTGCTTCTCAAAATGGTTGGCAACCTTCAGTCTTGAAAGACTATGGTATAAGCCTACAGCACCCGGTTTTCCCAGGCAGTCTCCCATCCAAGTACTAACCAGGCCTGACCCTGCTTAGCTTCCGGGATCAGACGAGATTGGGCATGTGCAGGGTAATACCTTGTAAAAATATTACTTACAGCCCAATCCTACCCACACTTTCCTGGGAGTAAGCCCCATTGGCTCTAATGGGACTTACTTCAGAGTAGACATGCATAGGATTTGGCTGTAGATGTACTTATTTTGGAAATGTGTACCTTGTCTTTCCATCATCAAAGTAACGCTCAAGGTGGCTTATTCCTCTTATTTATCTGTGATGCCCTCAACTGCCTTCATGCTCTTAGTGGAGTTATTGTATAACCAAAGCTGATTGACTATATGGTGTTGTGGCTTACTCTGTTTATTCCATGACCTCTGATTAGGAGAAATTGCCTGCTAGCTTAATCAAAGAGGCAATGCCCATTGAGTTATTGTTTTTGTGTCGCCTGATTGGCCATGAATTCCTGGTTGGCTGACTGGGTTTACTCATGTGACCAACCAGATAAAAATCAATGAATTTGAGGACTAAGGGCCCAGTCCTATCCAACTTTCCAGCACTGATGCAACCATGCCCACGGGATATATGCTGCATCCTGCAGTGGGAAGGCAGTCACAGATGCCTGCTCAAGGTAAGGGAACAATTTGTACCCTAATTTTGGGGCTGCATCGTTGCTGGAAAGTTGGATAGGCTTAGGCCCTAAATCAGCAGTCAATGGGGGAAACGAAGACATCAGAATTGGAAAAACTGAATATTTACAAAAGTTACTTTTTGTGGGAAAATTTTACTACTACCACCACCACCCTTGTATGTATTTTTGAACTGGGGAAAATTGAAACTGGAGCTGTGTCATATGCTAGCTCCATTTCCAAGGAACTTTCTCTTGCTACGTGCTGTCGTTCTAGCCCTTGGCTCTAATCCTACAGTATATCACTGGAAGAAGTTTCCATCATCCATGCAGCCCTTTCTTCCTCCCCCCCCCCATTTTTCAGTCCTGTCAATCTCCTGTAGCTGCCTCTACAGTTGACCTGCACAAGACTTGACAGTCCTAGTCCCAAGGTGCTCTTTGTCAGCTTTCCTTGCATGCTGGATAATTGACCACTCACCTGACCTGTTCATCTCCATGCTTCCTTGTCTGTCAGCATATTTAGGAAGTTGTT